>NC_052046.1:60510106-60850106 GCF_015832195.1 Motacilla alba alba | reverse complement strand
AATGAACAAGTTGTAGAAACATGTCTCTGTTTTGTTTATTTTGCAGGTTATTAAACTTTGAATTTTCAAGTTCGCAAATGAACTTAAACATGTAAATGTTGTTTATATGGCTGTAAAATTACCATTAATTTTAAATGGGCAGAAATGTTTAAGTAAGTAGAACTGGGGAATCTTAACATATAAATTTAAGAATTATTATTTCTGAAGACTTCTGCATTGCTCAGTATAAATTGGAAGAAAGGATAGTTTTCTCTTCCCCCTACAGCCTTAAAATACTGTCTGGCATATTCGCAAGGCAATATACAGATGTGTATTGCTGAAAAGGTTCCTTTAGCAAAACAGTCTACAAGGCTGTATTATTAAGACAACCATCCTTACTCAACAGTTAATGAATGTTTCTTCTATAAATCAAATTTCTTAAAGTCTTGGAAATCTCTGATACTTAAGACAAAAGGAATGAAAATATACTCTTTTCAACAACACAGAACATAGTCTTATCCTGATAAAAATATTTCAGTGAAAGTATTGCAGACCAGACGGGGTCACTTACGGGGCAAAAAAGTCAGGTAGTTGATACACATTTTGAAAAGGAACTCATAGTTTTCTAAGGTATTAACTGTTGTAGCCACTTAAGTATATGGCATACCTTAGCATTCTGAATATGTTTGACAGTCCTAAACATATCCCGATTAAACCAGATTCTTTGCAAGTCTTATGTGAAATTAATTGTGCAATGTTTTCCTAAACTGCAGTACAGAAATCAGTTACTGAGCTTCTATTTTTACTGCTGCATGCAAATTGAAACCATTAAGTAGCTCATATGGAAAATTCCTCTATGTACTTCCTAAAGTCCTTTTTAAATACATTCATGTTTACTTTCTCCTTTTATAAGGACAATTATGAAAAGCAAGAAACAATATATTTACAGGGAAAGGTAAAGTATATCAACAGAAAAAACCCACAGTTTTATGACTTTAAAACATTTGTATTCTCATGAGTTCATCCTTGTTTACACAGAGATAATTGTATACCAGGCAACCATCCTGTAAAATGACAATTTAATTTCATAGGTTATATAAAATGAAAAGCCCTGCTGGATGCACCATGCATTTCTGAGCTCTTACTGGAATTCACTGCATAATATGTTTAGACTCTTGAACTATAGAACAGCATGGTAATACCTGTGTGAGTACTTCAGTATTGGTAGCAGACAGTCAGTGGCCAAGTGACTAAGAAATTAGTCTGTTTTCTCTGCAAAAGGAACTGTTCTGATTATCTCAGTTGATCACTAGTATAGCAAGGATTGAAGAACTTGTTCTGGCAGCTCTGATCCATTCACTGAAAAGTATGCAGCCTTCATATAAAAGCGAAACACAGCCAACACAGCTTCTTCTTAATCCAGTATCTAATATTATCTGGTATTAAATATATTCACATTTTCCTGTCTGAATTTGTTTTGCTTCAGCACCCAGGCAGTGTATTTTCTTTTGTCATTTTTCTGTTGACTTAACATTATAAGCAATGTAAAAAGTAACTTGTTTTTATTTGAGGTATTTTCTGTTATCAAGTAATTTAACCTTCTCTTAAACAATTTCTATATATCAAAAGTATATGCTTTCTCCCTGTACACAATGCTTTCTCAGACGTCCTTCAAAATTGATTCCAAACCTCCAAAAAATGAAAGGAAATTAATTAGTTTTAGAAATACTGATACCTGATCAGTAATTGATTTTACAGAAAGGTTCAATCCAGTATACAAGACAATGTTACTCTCCTCAAGTTTGGTCTTTTAATATTCTTTTTCATCTGAACCAGTTATACAGTGATCTGCAAATATTTCTAAGCATGGCTGTTTGTGGCAAAGGATCATCTTTTATTTTTTGAAGTGTGAAGAATAAACATTTCCGTTTTCCATTGTCATGTGTGAGAAAATATTTATGGGATATTATAATGAATACATTTAATGACATGTTCCTCATCTGGTCTGTCTCTAAGCTTACTGGGAGAGGGATGGTTTCCCTTTTGACATTTGACTTTGCTAAACATTAGTCTGCCTACAACCATCAAATTGCAGCAGCTGGCTTTCTGGGTACAAGAGCTAGCTATTGTCCACACAAAATCTCAGTAACAAACCTAGATACTTCAGGGACAGAATTTATTTTTTCTTCAATAAAACTGAATACATGTCTCAGGCAAGAAGCAAAAGAGACTGAGAACCCCTCGAAAGGCTCTGGTATAGGGAAACACATGAGCTACATCCAAATGACCTCAGAAAGTTTGATATGGCATGAGCTTGATGGAAAGGTGAAGAACTCTTTAAATCTCTGCCAATCTGACTTGGGGGAAATCAACCCAACACTAAGTACACACAGAGGATATATTAATCAAGTGGTTCTAACGCATGCCCAGAGTTGCAAAACACCAGCTCATTTGGCTTAGTAACCTGTTCAGTCATGGGGAACCTTTCATGATGCAAAATGAGAAGAAATACATGCATGCAGAAACTAAGATACATATCAGAGGGGAGAAATTCCTCACTGATTTTAAAAGGCCAACAAGATAAGAAAATTTATCCTAGCAAAAATATTTTCCAGAAAAAACAAAAGAATACACATCTCTACCTTCCATACCTCTTTTTCATTAAGCACAATGGATGCCAGAGTGTCCAAGGATACATGGCATCATACCTGTGGGACTGGACTTTCCCCATTGCATCCATACAGGTAAGAAAACCAGCAGTTTCACAGATATGCAGTTCAAATCAGACCTAGCTCTTGGGTTTTTTGCCAGTCAATGCATGGCAAACCCACATTAATCTAGGACTGATTGCACATGACCACACAGACACATGCTCTAAAAACTTCTCAAACAATATGAATTGGTCCACTCCTGACTACTTCTGCATTCATCCAGGATACAAAATACATTATCAATATTTCAGTTGTAGACTTATCAATGTTAGGTATTCAGGTAAAATGAATCAATCTCCCTTTTTCACTTATTCCAGGATCATCCTAGCCTTCTTTAAGTCATAGCATTTTACAGAGGGTTTTGGTTACAGTTGGTAGGAATAAATTCCATCTCAGTCTTTTTTCTAGGCATAACTTCTCATATTGTAATTATAAGCTATATGCCTTTATTTCTGCTTACTTTTCTTTGCATTTGGCTGATTTACTATGTGCCTTTTTATAATGCGATAATCCAGCAAAATCAATGAGATCATCTCTGTCAATGGGATATTCTCAGTATCTGTAGCTCTGCTAGTCTCTGTTAAAAGTACAAACTTTGTTTAACTACTTAGGACCACTCTTTAGAGAACAAGTGAAGTACTCTTCATCTAGTATGTGTCCTTCTAATGAAATTTAATACAAAAAGCTAAAAATCATAGAACCATGGATTTTTTTTAGGTTGGAGAAGACCCTTCAGATCGAGTCCAGACATTACCCCAGCACTGCCAAGCCCACGACTAAACGGTGTCACCAAGCACCACTTGTACAAGTCTTCTTATTATCTCCAGGGATGGTGACTCTGCCACTGACCTGAGTCTCTTCCAATGCTTGACAACTTCTCAGTAAAGAATTTTTTGCTAATATCCAATCTAATCCTTCCCTGACAGAGCTTGGAAGTTATTTTCTTTCATCCTAACACTTGTTACTTGGAAGAAGAAAGGGACACTCACCCCAGAATACTGTACTGATTTATGTAATATATTGATCCATTGTCGGAACCCAGAACATCCCTCTGGGTGCCCTGGGTGGCCCGAGCCACTGGCAGGGGGCTCTGAGACCCTGGCATGCAGCCAAAGACACACGTGGGGTTTGGATCTTAGCCCATGGAGCAAATTACCAACTCTGTATGAAGAATTACAAGCCACAAAAGTTTAGCTAGCAAAACAGTAATAATCACAGGTGAAGGGAAAAGTTTTTGAGTGCTGTACAGGGAGGTTTTGGGCCTTGTACAGAGGGGTTTAAGTTTTGTACATGAGGGTCAGGAGTTCTAAGATGGAGGGATTTGGGCGTGCCCTGTCCTTCTTCTTTCCTCTACCCAACCTCCATGTTCATGGTGATGTTGGCACTTTTAGATTGGTTTAGAATAGAAGCTGACTGTCTAACATAGGTGATAGCTATTGGAACAGAGTTGTAAATATAGTACACGTAGTTTTTAGTATAAAAGATAGCACCAGCCTCGTCGGCGGAGAGTGTGCCTTTGTCTGACCTGCTGAATGGACCTCTGCAGCTCAGGAAGAAAATCTCTTAGATAACATACAATAAACAACCTTGAGACCGGATGACTGAAGACTACTGAGTCTTTCTTTGAAGGCACAGGTTGGAGGAGAGACTTTTCCATCTTTCAGGGTAATCCCAATCTAGGGGTGAGCCCTGACAATCCATACCCGGTTTACAACCGCAAATTACTGTCTGAGATTGGCTGGACGAGCTGCTTGACTTGCTTACTTTTGTAATATTCATAAACTGACCATAAGCATGACAAGCAGAAGTTTTAAAT
Organism: Motacilla alba alba; assembly: GCF_015832195.1. Lineage (NCBI taxonomy): Eukaryota > Metazoa > Chordata > Aves > Passeriformes > Motacillidae > Motacilla > Motacilla alba. The sequence continues at coordinate 60,845,600 of NC_052046.1, read as the reverse complement.
CTTAAACTTTGAAGGGAGGTATCTTAATAAAAATATAAGCCGTTCCTAGATTTCAGGAAATGCTGTCATACATGAATACATATGTGCAAATGGAAGGAAGGGTATTCCTAAAAACTATCTAGGAAAAAATAAATCTGAAGTCGCATATACATAAGGTCCCAAAACAAATCTTTGAATTATTCAATAGCCATGCAGCATTTTCTAAGATTCATTAGCAGCTAAAAGGCATATTAATTCTTTAACAATGTCCACCTGCCAATTTATTTTGAATGCTTTGAAATGCTGACCATGTAGGTTCTTCTGTGTCAGCACCAAGGCAGGTGGTATGACAAGGAAAAGGTATCTCTCCACAGCTTTGTATTTATCACAAAAACCGATGTAAAAGCTGTTCCTTACATGGCTTTCAAACAAAAACAATGCATTTCAAGCATTAATTAGTAGTCTTGTAACCAGTTTCCTTCCTCATCGGTATTAGCAGGGTGCTGCTCTGCAAAAGAAGTGTCTCCAAAATTGAGAGTAAGACCTCATACGAAAACCTTTTAAGTAGCTTTTTATACCCCTAGACTCTCCAGCCTAGCAATCTTGTGAATGGCACATAATTAGTGTCAGACATCATTCAAACTGCTGACATCAGGCGCTCACTGACAAGGAGGTTGCAGCCACAGCTGAGATTTAAAGGCCCAGGTTCATCTAAAGCAAAGTGAGTATTGTGCTTTTAACCCTTGAAATGTTTAAATGGGGGAAAATGTAGCATTCAGAGCAGCACTTCACCTTAGTGCCTATCTGAACAGAACACGTTGTCTAATGTGGTGTCTGAATGCTTTGGTGAATGCACTAGCTTACATAAAGTCATATATTTTCCTCAAAACCATGCAAAACCTGGCATTTATTTTTGCTTTTATAGTTAGGCTTATGAAATTATACAAGGTCTTGGAATTTATTGTTCCAGTAAATAATGACAGATTATGTTTATATGTGTTACACAGATTATAGTAGATATTTCTTTGCCCAGTCTTTCAAGGACAATATGGTCCATAGGTAATTAGTCACTTTCTAATTCCTCTTAAAAAAAACCAAAAGGTTCCCTTCACCACAATATCCTCACTTCATGTTTTTCTGGCAGATTCCTTGAAATTTTATGATCCAGCATGCATAAATATAAATGCAAACAAAAGATAATTACAGACCATGACAAAATCGAAAGAAATTTGTTATTTAGCTTTGTTGCACTTCCTACCTTAAGTTAAAAGGCTTATTATACTCAATAGATGTAGAATAAAGTTCATATGATTAGATTCAGATGTAAGACTTATGGCACTAGTCAGTGTGTACAACTATAAAGCTCGCATTTTAAGAGCTTCTGACTAAGCAGCAAGTAATGCTTTTTTGTGTGTGTGTGTGAAGGTATTGAACAAGATTAATAGACTATATCCTAATCTGACTTCAGTTTTCCAATGCATCCATCTCTTTGGGTATTTTTAAGAAGAGACACATGCTGCTATACAGGCAATGAAATCAATGGAAAAGAGGTCTGTATCAATACAGATCAAAAATCTACAGATTGGTTCACATGTGAAACTGAATCAGGCTACTTTTTCAGACAGATGTACATGAGAGGCTAGTTTCTTCATTCCCTTTGAACAATTCTCACTTTTTTGGTCACACTGCACACACTTGAGTATTTCTGCATATAGACAGATTACTTGAGATTCTCAATAAAATTTACTTTCAATCTCCTTTCCAGGGAGATCGGAATTCTGATGTCAGTTCTGTTAGGACAGTGGACAAAGGATGGCATCAAATTGCAGTGCAAGAAGAAGAGGTATGTGAGTAAATAACTGTCCCTGCCTACCACACTATTTAATCGTGAAAGCTTTCTTTACAGATGGCTTTTTTATTCTTGTGTTTTTGATAAATGTAGCATGTTCTTTTTTTCTTTTTCATATCAGATCTCCAGAGGTCTTCATACTCCTCATTTTCTAGAGATCTGTGGCACAATGTAACCCTATTTGCTAGGTAACACTATGCCTAAGGACACAAATATCTCTGTTGAAATTAAGCACAGTGCAATGAATGTTATTTACCCCTGAAATAATGGTGTCAAGAGATTCATTCACCATGGTAATGTCTCTTGTTTTCATCAGTCTTAGTGAGCACGGCCATTTCAGCCTCAGAAGCTATTTCTGTTGCTGTAGAGAAGGTAAATATTATGACAAGTCTTTTCAAAAGGAACTATTACTGAATACATCAGCTGTTACTGATTCAAAAACCATATGGTACAGAAACTATCAGAGGAAAAATGAACATTTTGGGAATTCTTTCTTTGCTTCCTTTTAGAAGAGTGTGCTTCCTTTCTTTTTTTTTTCTCTTTCTTTTTTTTTTTTTTTTTGTGGTTTTACTCCTTTCTTTCTCTTCCTCTTCAGCTTTTCTAAAAGGTTGTCTTTGAGTCTCAAGCAACTGAAGCTATAATCTGTAATCATGCAGCTTTCTCTGCTAAAAGTTGTTCACTACTAAGGCAGCTACTATTATCATTAAGCCCCAGAGAAGTCCTATGCATTTGAATATTTTTTCCTTCTTGTAGGCATTCAAGAACTAAACAACCTTCTGTCAACTAAGAAACCAGCTATTTCCTTTCAGGTGTGTAGCTACCTCTCTCTTCTGTAGTTCTGTTCTCCACAGAACATACATACAGCCAGACATACACCATAAACTGAAACCATAGGCTTTCAAATATGGAGATGAAGTAGTGTAAATCACATTCTCACTGAGAAGATTCTGTTGGGTTAGAATTTGCTCTTTGTGAATTTCACAAAGGACTAAAATCTGACCTCTATTACACTAGGGAAAAAAGGAATAAATGAATAAATAACCAGGAAGTTGAAATGGGAAAGAAACTGTTTTGAGGATTCTTCCTCACCATACTTCATGTCAAGATTATCATATATGATTCATTCTGTTTTCTATAAATAATAACATCATACAAATATCTATTTCTATCATAGAAATAAGAGCATTCCATTCCATCCTGTCCTGTCCTATCCTATTTATAAACATGCATACTGGGACTGAAAAACTGAAAAAAACATGCATGCTGTTCTACAAAGACTAAGGAAGTATATTTTCTTACAGTTATTTGAAAATATTAACACCTAATTGCCACTTTTCAGAGATAAAGGATATTACAGACAGAAAAGCACTAAGACAGTTCTCAGTAAATTCTCATTTATGGTGCATAGTTCACAGTTGATACTGTAAAACTTTCAGCATGCTGTTCTACAAATCCAGGTATGAGCTTTTTTTTAGTCCCAGCAAATCTACACATGGCCAGCTGTGTGCTTTCTGGCACAGGGTCTCTTGGTAAACTCAGTTTATTATTTAAATAGTCAAACCTTAACTTTCTTAGTTTGGGTTGGTTGGGCTTTTTTTGTTTTGGTTTTGTTTTTTTCTTGTTTGTTTGTTTTTTGTTTTTTTTTTTTTTCTTAATTAAAATGCCATTAGATCACTGTCAAGAGCAAAACAGGCAGTAAGAGATTCATTTTATAGTTCCCAAGTGCAGCATTTGCATTCAAATGCAAACATGCCAAAAATACAGTAGAAAATATGCCAGGATATAGTGGAACATCTCTACAAATGCTAACTTCATGTCCAAAGAAATTATGTACTTTTGTTATCCCAGGAAAAGAAAACTTGACTGGCTCCACTTTTGACCAACTGACACTGATATAACTTAAAGGGCCTGGTTAAAGTGGTTTTATTAAAGCAAAAGCATAAGGCATAATTTAATGTGTTATTTGTTTACATTAAGCAGTGTTCAGCTTGAAGTGCCTGAGACAAAAAGCACAGTGTATAGAGGCAGAGGCATCATTAGTAGAAGGAAATTTGCTCGGCCAAACCTGGGCTTGAATTTAGAAGTTCAAGTTTCACTAAAAAAATGCACCAAACAATACACCACAATATACGAAAAAGGCAATTCTCTTAATTTTACTACAATATTTACATACATATTTTTGTCTGCCTAATTGGCTCAATCATATGTAACTTCCAATATAAACAAAAATTTTTACACATATAAGTAGAACACTTTATAAAATAACAGGAAAATAACAGGATTAAACTGTGCCAGTATGTAATGGTTTGAGAAGAACCTTTCTCAAAGTATGCTCTTTCATAAGGATACACAGGAAGCACACTGTTTGATTTCAAGGAGCAAAAAGTCTGACATTCTGCATTATGCAACAACAACCTCATCGGGGGACAGAATTTTTAGCAAATTTCATATGTCAAAATTTATTTGACTCTTTTCCATCAAAGAGATAGTGCTTCTAGGATGTTTCTTATGGAATTAATAAGTTCAAATTATTCAATTAATGGTGTATTCATGGTCCACTCAGCTTATAATGGAGAAAGGACTGTTTCTGTTACACTCTAGTAGAACCTCAGCCAGCAATTATGATTTATTACAAATGTGCTGTGGTGACCAAAACTTAATAGGTAGTATTTCCAAATTTTACTTCTTGTACTAGTTTTTAGTAGTTTTTCTTCCCTTAAAATATAACATGCATCTTTACAGCTATGGCCATCTAGCTATAAGAGTTATTTGGCTATCCTCTAACTATACTACTAATTTCCAATTTCCATCCTTAAGGAAAACAGACATGATGCATACTGATTTCTTCTACCTCTGTTTCATAATACTTACGCTCTACCATGATAATGCCATCAGACTGATATTTACGAGAAGTTTTAATCCTGACAATTGTATGTAAGAAGCAAGCAAGAGTATATTGCCTTGTGATACTTATACCTATTTGGATGCAAGTAAATCATACAGAAGTTACGCTCAAGGCTATATACATCAGTAAGTATTCAACATTTTCTGGTACTTGAAATGGCTAATTTGGGGTCAGAGTTGTAATGCACTCACTGGAACACTTGGAAGCATACTTAATAAAAATATGCTCTGTAATACCTAAAAGACACTCCACAAACACCAAAGGTAGATAATTAGAAAGTAAAGAAAATTCACATTTTAATGTTTATTTTCTGAATTCCAGAACTTTTTAAAACAACTCAATTACTTTTAAATGAGATTAATTGGTGCTTTACTGAAAAGTATCCAGATTAGTATCTATGGCTACTGAAAAAGTCTGGACTAGAAAACTCCGCAAAATCTACTATTCAGCGGAAACTTAAGCAAATTAAAATGGGGCAAAGGTGAGTTCTTGAACAGCCTTAGCATGGCTGCATTACTGCCAGCCCATACTCAAACAGTTCTGTCATAATAACCAGGTCCTAATTCTGCATTACTTAAATATACCCCACTTTCACTGAAGTCAGTGAGAATTCTGAATATGCAAGGAATGTAGAATTACAAGTAGTTTCTTAATCCTTAGGTCATAAGCCAAGATAAGTATAAAGCCTCAACTCATAATGTGGCTGGTTGAACTACTCTGCAGCACCTTTAAGGGCATTAACAGCAGGATTCTGCTGAATTAGTCTAAAAATCATATCAAGAACTTGCCTCTGCACTCTGATGTGTAATAGGTAATTTAAACTCAGCAACCAAAAGATTAGAGCAAAATGTATTTGAGCTGTTTAACAATGCAGCCTTACCTCTTCTTCCCTCTTTGTCCCCTGCTAAAGGGGAAATCAATAATACAATTAAACATTTAAAATCCTCACTTTCTCCTGTTCTGAGCAGAGCTACTTACACAGTTGTCTTTTCAGGGCAAAACACAAACCACTCACAGAAAAAAACAGTTGTGGAAAATGAGGTAAAAGTGCTTGCATTTTAATCAGTGGGAGTCCATCACACTAAGAAACAGCCTAGGAGGTTTATTTCTTGCCCCACAAGTAAATCACACAAACATTTCCAGCAACATTCAAAATGCACTTTTCAGCCCAGTAAATGTTTTCTATTCTTGACTGCTTAACACTCTCAGGTTTTTTTCAATTAGGACCTGTTCGTTCAGTTAGTTTAAAAAAAAAAAGACAAGAAAGAAAGAAATAAAGCTTTAAAGAAAGGATTAAGCCATGTATTTTTTTGAGAAAGAACATAAATTAGAAATTATTTTTGAATCTGGAGTATGCATTCTTTAATCTTCTGCCCTGCTGGGAAGTGTAATAAGAATAAAGGCAGAAAGAAGCTTTTTTACTTCATTGACTTTGTTCAGTGGAAGATATGCTTTTGACTATCTGCAACTAAATCTCAAAATTCATGACAATTCAGACAATACTCCCACATTTTATAAGCCTGTGCATTAAAAAGAGAGCTGGGCGAGCTCCCACGTGGTGAGCAAGCTCTCCAGATTCAAAAGGGCAAGACAGAAGGCCATGTGGGTGTGAAGCAAACAAGCCATGACTGTGAGAAGATGGTGACAAGACTTCATGTATTGGCAATGCAGTTCTTCAGTGTGGTGTGGCTTCATAAGCAAAATAATTTTCGAAATAACCAACAGAACTGACTGATGGGTGTGAGTTAGGGATAAGAAAACCAATGGAAGAGGCTAAAGGTTGGACAAAGTATAACTGTTGCTTACTGTTAACTGTTTCTTTGCAGGAGCATTTACTAAAATCTAAATATTATGTTTTTAATTTAAAATTAAAGGAAATATCATTTGATGAAAAAGACAGAAATCAAAAGGAATGCCAAAAGCAGAAATAGGCACCATCTTTCTTCCAGGATACCAAATCCTCTTGCCTGTTTGTGCCTTGTCAAATTGAGAAAGATTTTTGCTGAGAACCCATGACAGTAAAAACAGTCCCAAAAGAAAATATATACCCTTAGATGTTATCTTCCTCCTTTTGGTTCAGTGCACTCAAGTGCAAAGAACCAATATGTACATACAACAACATGAAAGAAAACAAGGCTGCTGCTCCTCCTCTTCCTCCTCCCTCTCAACACAAAACAAAAACCAACAAAGAAATGAAGCAACATGAATTTCATGTAATGGCTAGGGTTTACAGTTTTCTGACATTCCATTTAATGCCAGCAAAACTCATCCCTTGGTTCCAACAAGCTGAGTACATCCTGCACCACCTGCAACTCAATCTCCATGCACCAGAACCTCCTGCCTCCTGCAGACATGCCTCACAGCAGATAGAAGACATTTGGTGTCAGCAGAAATCACACTGTGAAGGTAGCTGGGGCTGCATTACAGGCAACGCCTGACCAGGGTAGGGCCAAGAGCCTGGGCTGGACAATGGCTGCACTCAGGACAAATGCAGTCACTTCACTCAGACTGTCCCCAGTGAGTTAAGGCTGATGACTGAGATAACAATGTGATGCAGAATCTGGGAGCACAAATGTTTGGGTTAGACCTTGGTTTGGAAGGAGGCAGGGCTATATCTAAATCAACAGATGTGTCTGGTTACCAGTGACAGGACTCAGTGTTCAGAGCAAGGCTGAGTACACAGAACACAGCCAGGCAAGGTTTGGAGCTTGATTGTGCTCTGCAGAGCTGCTGGCACACACTCACTGCTTGTAAAACTGTGGTTAGAGCACAATAAGTTTGTTTTTTGTTTTTTTTTTCCCTAAAGAGCTCAGCAGCCAACAGCTTCTGGCTCAAGAAAATGCCAATGTCAGTATTTTCTGACTCACTACAGGGTTATTTCTTCTGCCACACAGATGGTACAAAAAGATTCAAGTTTCCAAAAACAGAAGACAAGGTAATGCAAAATTATGTGGATCCCTGTACTCATTTAAGTCATTCATATAACAGGGGATTTCGGTCCTGTCTACTGAGATGCTGTCTTATGCAAACAAAATCCTTGTGACAAAAAGGCTGTGGTGAAGGTACTGTGAGGGATAAACACAAAACAGTTCCCTCAGCTGAGCCAAAAAAGCTGTTCAACAACAAAAAAACTTAATACAGGAAAATCTGAGGAATAAGCAAATAAAAAAGTTGAGGGATGTGGTCTTAAACATCTTACACAGAAGTGGTTCTCACCATGCAACTGAGGTTTCAGCTATAATAAACCTTAGGTGATCATTAGAGAAGAAGGGCAAGAAAGAGTGAATACAGGAATTCAGCAATAAATGTAGGGTGTCAGTGGAATAATCACAAGCCTTGATAAACGGTTTTGTTCATATCATGTAATGATTAATGAAATTGATAATTTTCAAGGGAAGCCTCAAAGGGTTTACAGAAGCAAAACACCTTGGGAATGAATCCAAAGCTAGGATGAGAGAAACCAGCCCAAAACATGCAGGGCCAAGCAGAAGAATAGATGCACAAAATAGGGGCAGGAAGAAAAATAAGATCAGTACACATGGTATAATTCCTAAGGGTAAGTACATATGCACTTTCTCAAGTGAAGTGTTCAATCAGTGAGTTACTAGGCTTGATTCATTTAAGGTTACGTGGACACCCCAACTGGTTGTGGAACACCCAGAGGACATTTTAGATAATAGCAGGTAAGTGACTGTGCCTAACTATTATCGCTTGTGAGTACAGCCAAAGAGAACAAAAAAACCCAAATACTGCAGATTCAGATGCACAGGGGATGAGCTGTTCAATTTTCTTAGAGCAAGGATAAAAAAGCTTCGAAATTCATCAAAGGAAAATAAAAGGATGACTCAGTAAATAACTATCCTTGTGAAGTCGAGGATTTTTTTTTCTCCTCTTTTTTGTGGACATTACATTCTTCTTAATATGCATTTCCCCAGGGCAACTTAACATTTACCTCATTCCCTGTGAATTATTACAGCATTCAATAGTCTTTGAATTAATCTTTTCCCACTGTGAAAAGATGTTTTAGAGAAGCTACAACAGATAACAGAGCTATTTTTGCACTGTTGGACAAAGGCATTGTGCTTGGTTTTTCTTAACTGACAATACAAACCTTATTTTCTATTTTAATTGTTTGTACCATTAACACAAAACCAGATGATAAAAATACAGATAAGTGCACAACATGAGAACTAATTGAGACTGAATAGCAGATGAAGCTTACATTAACTAATGGAAAGAGAATACTAACTCTGAGCCTGGATTATGCTCATTTCCTAATCAAGTGCAATGCTAAAAGTGCATGTTGATGTATGCCAGAAAATCAGTTACAAATAAAGCAGAAGAGCTTTATTGCACTTCACCTCTTTGGAGCTCCTGTTTCAAAGTAAGTTCATGTTTACTCCACTATGGAAAAGGTTACAATTACTGGACAGATGTCCAAAGGCAGGGTAAGCAAATCTGGTATTTATATTACAAATATATTTAGTGGATTGATAAATTTGATAAGCATTTGTAATTAATAACTCTTTAGATAGAGAGGCCTGATTATTTTCAGGTAACAACCACACAAGTAGAGTGTGTGGGAAGGAGGGAATGAAGAGTGAGGGAAAATTGGCATGCTTTTAGAGATCTGAAAGAATCAAGAAACTGAATGGGCAGGCTCAGGATGGATCATGCTGGACTGAGCACTTCATGTCTCCAGTCATACCAGCAGAACTGTGGAAAACACCTGTGATATCTGTGTTCTGTTCTTTCATTTCTATCTTATATACTAGTAAAGCATTGAAACTGGAATGGTTTATCTTTGAAGATCAATTGAGTTTCAGACCTTGGAGATAAAGATGGTGTACTGCACTGGAAACTTGTGCATCCTCTAGAAAATTGACCATTTGCAGAAAAAGTGAGGATTTAATTTATTTAGTTTCAACATTGCTACAGAGCCCAGAAATGGAGAAGAATGTTGGTGATGACAATATTGCTGGTAAGATGGCCATATGGATTCTTTTCCTTCCTGCATTAGTGTTTACTTATAAGAAGGCTGCAGATCTAATAACCTTTGCTAGCAGTAACCTTTGGATGTCCATTAACACCATATACTGTAATTAGGAGATGCTGATGTTGTGGCTATATCCCTATAGTGGTTCCATTCTGTTTATAAAAAGATATGTTTAGATCAAACATTAACATTCTCCATTAACTGCATGCCAATTGTTACTTTGTTACTTACATTACTTAGTTTCTCCATTTTGGTTGCTTTGTCCTACAGCCTGAAAACCCAGGGAAAGCCTGAATAGGTCTTTTGCATCTAGCTAAATCAACATACACATACTTACCTGAAACATTGCAAGACACTATTGTCCATAAAAGTCTAAAGGCTCTTAGGAAGATCGTTTTTGGTTTCTACTATGTATAGCATGAACACTGATTGAAAGGCTGTTGTTTCCTTCAGTTTCCTGATATCCCACCAAAGCAAACTAAATTGATTGAAATACAGCCTACTGATGCTTTTGTATCACTTTAGAAGCTAATGGCAACCTTCCACCTCTTGTTGAATGGTGTAATTGGCCTGCCAGAGAGGATCTGGGATTTTAACATGTTTCTTGTTCGGCTGAGCTAACCAATTATCCTGCAGTTGCTATCCAAGCTGCATACTTTTCTTCATTGGGGTCATTAAGCTTGTCAAAACTAGTTTGTCACCACAACTGCTGACCCTCATTGCTTTTGACAACAGCACAAGTGTCAGACTAAAGAGGCCTTTGCACTACAAGAAAGTAAATGACTGATCAGAGCCCACCAAGCATCCTGACCATATGCCACAGCATGCCCTTCTGACACCAAGAGAGGTGGAAACAGTACCAACTAAATTAGTTGAGGTTAACAAACACCACTAATTATTTTGTAGAATAAGAAAATAAAGGTTCAACAGCTAAAGAGGAGGAATACTTGAAGGCAGTATATGACCTACACGGATGGTAGTGAAGCATCGGGTTGTTTTCATTTTAGTTAAAAGATGATGCAAGTCACTTAGTCTGAAATAAAACTCTGTGAAAGAAGTTACCAGCTGACTCAGAACATATTTTTGGAAAGTTGATCAGACACAGCAGCTAGCATTAGAGCAGTTTGAGCCCAATCCAGCAGACCATTACTAGATAATCCTCTCCATCTTCTTGGCCACCCAAATGATGTCTGAATCAGGCCAGTGGCAGGTTCCTTATCTGATGTAATAATAACCACTAAATACTTAATATCAGACCATATTTACTACACTGGGGTAAAATATATCATAAAACCATCTACATATATGTAGAACTTGCTTCACTGAAAGTAAAAGATGTGAGAGCCTTATGATGGTCTAATTATACATATCCCCTTATTTTGGTGGCAAATTATTCATAACCCACTCCTTCACTGCTGTAATTATATTCAGTTTAATGAGGTAACTTGGAATTAGCACCATGCCCTCAGTTGCCATAGGGTATTTGACAGGAGAAGAGAAACAAATGAGAAGTTTCAGAGGAATATTTTCCTCATCACATTCCTAACTATTCAAGGCACCAGTTCTGGAAGGGCCATCATTCCCAATACTATAAGAGGTCCTACTTGTTTCAGCTGTCCTGCCATAAGCTCATCCCATAAATAAATCTTCACAGTCTCAGGACCTTTGCCTGCATGCTACTCTATAATACAAGAAAAGTTCTGTAAATATAATGACAGCAAGATGTGTTTGGTTTTCCCCCTAGAAGCCTCCAAATTCCATCACCTTTTCTCCATACTTTTTGTAAAGCAGTTATTTTTCTAAGTCTTTGGAAATATATCTTTTTAATGAAAGCAGGCATATGCAATGTAGCTCAGCAAACAGGATCCAGTTTTAAGAGACAATGACTGTTGTTGGATTGTATCTCTTTGTGAAATACACTTATTTAAACAAGGCTGAGTGACTTAATGGTTCATCAGCAATGTAATGACTTTGAACATCACTGTTCCCATTTAAAAAAGGAAAATAAAAGAAGAAGAGGAAAAGGGACAAAGAAGAAAGAAAAGCAGAACAGTGCTTCATAGGATCCCAGGATTCTGCTGAGTCCTAATGATGTCATTCAGTATTTAATCTCTGGTGACAAGAAGGGCTTTTTCTCTCCTTTCAGCAAGAAAGCAAATTCAACATTAACAAAGCCCTATATCTAAAGCCAAGATTGGACATGAATCTTAAATTGTTCATAGCCTTCTCTATCCCTTCCCCCGGACGTAAAGAGTAGCCATAACCAAAAAGCTATGCTTAACATAATTATATTGACCTTATTTTTAATTTATATTTGGGGTAGGATTGTAAAAAAAGGGCTATTACAATCACTGGCAGAAAAAAAAAAAAGGCAACAGTCATTGTGGTATAAGGAGCTGGGGAAATGACAAATACTGCAAATTGCCAAGCATCACAGACAAAAGTTTTTAAAATATGCACATTCCTTGACTGGCAAGTTTTGTTGTTAAAATCAGGCAGGAGTGAAATCAATCTGAATAGAGGAGAGGGAAAATAAGACTAGGGAAAGAAATGGGTGTGAAACTCTTCATATTTCCTAACTGCTGATCACTTCTAGGGTGCTCCTCATGGAAAACAAATTACACTATTTTTTAATGTTTTTATTTCATGGAACAGCATTGATTTTAAGAGTTGATATACACAGTGGAAGGGGAAGAAATGTTTATCCTTATCATTTACTTCGATGGTTAGCATGCGCACACAGCCAAATAAACTCTTGGTCTCATGTGTTGTACATCAAAATTTTACAGAGTCAAAGTGTTGAAGGGGCCAAGTAAATATCCAAACTCAGTATTCCTAGTTTATATCAGAAAATCTTTATATAGAATTTTTTTATGATTGTCCACTAGCAGCCTGAAGCAGTAAAAGTTCAATACAAAAATAATGGCTAAATGCATAGGAACACTTCCACAAAGATTCTAAGTTAGGAAAGCAGCTCCTTAAGTTGCAAAGCAGTTTTGTTTGTTTGTTTGTTTGGTGGTGTTTTTGTTTGTTTGTTTTGCTTTATTGGTTTTTTTTAAGGATTTCCATCAAAGGCAATAGGAAAATAAACCCAAATTATAGCTTTTATTTCCTGAAAAAACTAAGGAATAAGCCCACCAAATGCAGATTCTTACCACACTAAGTGGTATCTTGTATCACCAACAGGTGTCAGGGAATGATAATAGGTGTCAGAAAGAAAAGGAATAAATGTACCATGCAAAAAGTACACAATAACCCATCCACATGTAAATAATCTTCTGCCATCTTCTCATAATTCCTTTAATGTGCCCAGAATATGTAACTGCTCCAGGAACCAACAGGAAGGAATCACAGTTGTTCAGGTTACTCATAATTTCAACCAGAAATCTGTGACCCTTGACTCCTGAAAGCACAGTGAGAGAAGTACAGCAGCAATGAAAAAACTGCATTTTGATAGTAGCTTTTCAGAGTAGTCCTTCCTCCCAGAACTACACTTATCAGGTTAAAGTTCAAGGTCAGGTTGCTACACCTAACTGACCTTCTGCTCTGTAGAAACACTCTTTTTTTTTTTTCCTCATGGGAATAAAGCACATTTTTCAGTGTTAGAGATTCCTACAAAACTATCCCCTTAACTAGGATATGGACCTGGCTTCTAACAGAAATCATGCTTTGACTAAGACAGCAAAGCTGTGAAAGACAGCACGGTACAGCTACATGTAAAGACTGGGACTTAGGTTTCCAAGTATTGTTTCTAGTCAAGTTTTAACCACATCTCTATTCCATCTGAGCATTCTGCAAATCTACATATTTCAGCACAGCTTTATAAAAAACTGATTTCAAACCAACATGCATGACTATCCAGGGAAAACACACTTTTAGTGTATTCAAAAGTATTTGTGCGGTTCATACAAGAACGTGAATAACTTTAAATAATAAAACACAGCTTGTGTACCCAACCAGAATATAAAAAATATTTAGAATAAAGGTCTCAATGAAAAAGGTTAGGATCAGTATGTCAACATAAGTTAAGAGTTGTGAGACCTTCCTAGTCTCTGTTACACAGAGAATTTCACAAGTGAGAAACTAACGTGAATAAGATAAAAAAGAACCTGTAGAAGAAGTGGCATTTTGCATTCATTTTAATTACATGTGCTGTAGGAATGAGCTGTTCTATGAATAAGATAGAACAGAAAAATGGTTAAAGATCTCAGTGAAAAAATGGTCTTTAAAGAGATGCTGATTACAGGTACAGGGCATATTGTAACAGGACAAGCAGAAATGGCTTTAAACTGAAAGAGGGCAGGTTTTGATTAGGTATTAGGAGAAATCCTTTGTTGTGAAGGTGGTCAGGCACTGGAACAGGCTTGTGCAAAGAAGTTTTGTTTGTACTTTCCCAGCAATGTTCAGGGCCAGATGTGATACAGTTTTGAGCAACCTTGTACAGCGGAAATTGTCCCTGTTTATGGCAGGGAGACTGAAACTAGATGATCCTCAAGACCCCTTCCAACACATAGCATTCTATGACTATGAAACCAGATGACGAGACCTTTAAATCAAAAATATACTTTGCTAGTTAATTTAACATGGTGTTTTTAACATTGTTCTCACTTGATTGACATATATGGAGCAAATCAGTAAGATAAGGTTACTGATGTGTACTGGTGCCAGCTAAAGGTGACTCCAACTTTAACTGCATAGTGCTGCCAAATGGTTTCCTAATTGCTCTAACAACACCTCTGATGGAAGCGATGATGTTGCAGTGCTCCTTCATCCACAAAGCAAGGTGGGTTAATTTCCATCATTAGTATTTAAGCAAGAAGCCTTAATAACTAAGCACACGACTAGGGGAAACCTATGCTGCTATGGAATTTTCAAAGCCAGCAAAACACAGGAAGAATAAATGCTAGCAGACCAGCTACTGGGAAAAGCTTTGTATTGTGCCATTCCACTGTCTGAAAAACACAGTATCTATGGTTGTGCCTGAGAAGTCTGGATTTTTTTTCAAATTGTTAATACTTGTATTACAAAGGAATACAAATTTGTTCCTCAGTACTTTGCAGTCACATTTTCCAATCATTTGTCAGCTCATAAAAACCTAAGTGGAGCCTTCTCAAGCAAATGACAAGGTCAGAAGAGCTTTCATCAACTTTCTGGTGGGTGTGAATTTACAGCTTCATCCACAGGCTTCTTAAAATGTCAAGTATCTTTCTACAGATGATAACAAAGAAACGGAGAAAAAGTGAGGGAGGATGAGAGATGTGCAAATTTTCCTTCCAGGGAAACTCTAAGATTTCATCCTCAGGTTTCAGTGTAAGTTATTAAGTTTTCACTCATCCAAATACAAAAGAGAGTTTCTCAAAAGTAATCTTTTAAAAAGTCAGCAGAGAAATTCTAACTCGCTCAAAGCTGGACCCTGGCATCATCAATGCAGTGAAATTATTGCAAGGATCCTCTCCTCTAGACCTCCTACCTAGCCATAGACAATGATGATTCTAGGGTTTTGTGTTGTTTCTGCTGGTTAAACCTGCATCCAATGGCTTAACAATGTTTTGCATGACTTAACAATGTTTTGTGTTAAAATTCAGTTAAGTTTTTCACTAATTATTGGCTTGGTAGTGTCCTGTGTTTTACTATCACAATAAAACAAAACCAAAAACACAAAGCAAAACAAAACAAAAAGAAATTCAACATTGAGCCATACAGGTACTGTATGCAAACTAATTACTTGGTGCCTGCCCGCTGTAGATCTTGAGCTCTTGACAAGAGACACATGCACCACAGGGTTTTCTAAACAAGGTCTTCAGCATTTAAAGCCGAGCAAAACCAAAAGTGCTGAAGTACAATTTAGGAGTTCTTTGAATATTTCTGCTTACTGGACATCCTAGTTTCACAACAAAATTTCTCAGCAGTGGAAGTAGTGACAAATTTGATATTTAGGCCACAGTGCAGGAGCACTGCCTGTCTCTCCTGTAGGATCAGGATTCATCCCCAGTCTCCAAGTCCAGTCCAACAGCCATAGTGCCCACTAATCTCTGCTGTTCCTGTACCCCCCCTTCCACTGCATGAGGTAGACTAATACACTTCTAACCTGTATAAATAGAAGATAATATAATAATATGAACTGGGTTTCCAGTTGTGTCTCACAGGATCCACATCTCATTATTATTTTCCACTTCAATTGTATTAATTTCCACTTTAATTTAATTTTTTTTAAGTGATCAACATCACTTTTTAAAGTAGTGATCAACATGATTAAGATTTATCAAAATGCCTCTACATATTGAAATTCTACGCTTTTACCATAGGTTTTCATGTTTGATAATCAGCATTTCCCTCTCTGGCTTTCTTTAGCAGCCAGCAAGTCAACTTTAATTTTGATTTTCTTCTACTGTAAATGCAAAGAGAATGCTGGTAATGTAACTTGAAAACATTCATCTTTTTTTTTTTTTCCAGTAAGACATTACACACAAGCAGTACTCTGGCACTAAAGAGCAGAAATAAACAAGTAAACAAGATTCCAAAGGAGGCTCCTTGGAAATAGTGGAGAAAGAAAAACAAATAAATTTGAATCAGTTTGGACTTCCTGGCATGTATTTTATCTACCTGTAAAGGAAAACAAAATTTAAAGCAATTCACAGGGAATTTAGGACAAGATTTTTATAAAGCTTCAAAGAAACAGATTTTTTTTTTTTTTTTTTTAATATGGAAAACTAGAGTGCAGATTGCAGGTGAAGGAGTTCTTGGAATCTCAGTTCATGGGACTTTAATACGTCTGACATAATAAAACCCAAGAACATAGATAGCAAAATAATCTAATTTACTGAAACAATTTCACCTTGCCTAGGGTAAATTAATTGCAGTCTCTTTATTTGAAAAATTAAGTGTATATTTTTTCCAGTCTTTTCAGTGTCAAACAACTGGAAAATAATTACTAAAACAAGCTATATTAACTTTTCAAAAATAGAATTATAATAACTTACACACCTTATTTTCCTCAAATTACATTGTGTTACAAACAACAGAACAAAGACTCATAAGAATTTTCTAATTACAGCCCGCTATATCACAGAGCTGGATTACAAATCACTATTTTCTCCTCCTAATGAGAAAGCAATGGGGTATTTACTTGAAGCAAGGGCCCAGTAACAGAAAAGGATTTTGAACTCTTCATCAGGTATACTTCAGCTATTAAAAATGACTCTTAATGGAAAAAAGATACATCACTTGGCAGACAAAAGTGGGCTAAAACTACACAAATTAGTGCTGATGATGGAAGACACGTAGTCTTGTCCCTCCAAATAATAATCTTGATTTTCCTTGTCCACCACTGTCGGAACCCAGGACATCCCTCTGGGTGCCCTGGATGGCCAGAGCTGCTGGCAGGGGGCTCTGAGACCCTGGCATGCAGCCAAAGACACACGTGGGGTTTTGATCTTAGCCCGTGGAGCAAGTTACTAACTCTGTATGAAGAATTACAAGCCACAGACACAAGTTTAGGTATTGTAGTAGAAGTAGTCACGAAGTAAAGGGTAGGATTTCTGAGTGCTGTACAGGGGGGTTTTAAGCCTTGTACGCAGGGGTCCAAGTTTTGTACGTGGGGGTCAGGGGATCTAAGATGGAGAGATTTGGGTGTGCCCTGTTCTCCTTCTTTCTCCTTCCTAACCTCCATGTCTTTGGTGATGTTGGCACTCACAGATTGGTTTAGAGTAGAAAGTCACCATTCAATATAGACAGTAGGCATTGGGAAAAAAGTATAAACATGGAACACGTAATGTGTGATATAAAAGATGGCACCAGCCCCCTGGGAGGGCAGTGTGCCTTTGTCTGAGCTGCTGAACGGGCCACAGCAGTTCAGGAGAAGAATCTTTTAGATAACCAACAATAAACTACCTTGAGACCGGACAACAGAAGACTACTGAGTCTTTCTTGAGTCTTTCTTCGAAGGCATGGGTTGGAAGAGGGACTTTTCCATCTTTCGGGGTCACCCCAATCCGGGGCAGGAAACTCCACACACCACTATCTTTACGACCCCCTACAGATGCACAGAGTTTCTGAAAACAGTTTCTTCTAAGGTTTATGGCTATGCATGCTCAGGTTACTAACAGGTGGATGAGTTTTGTAAAATATGTCTCACTTTTCAGCCTGATTTGGCTGGGCAGTCTCTGGAAAAGCACAAATTCTTTAAAACTGAACTGAGAAATCTCTTATTACAGTTATGTGGCACTGCTGGAGAGCATACCTGTTAGTTGCTGCAAAATATTCCATGTGAAGTAAGTTATTTAAACATGAAGCATGGTACAGTAATTTATAGTCAATACTTTGAGTGACAGGTACAGCCAGCCAGAGCCTTGCACAGATGTTACCCTGGACATTGGTCCTACTCTCCTTTTAGACTCAATGCAGCAAGTGCAACACTTGGCACAGAAAAAGGCCTCCTCTCCAGTTTACTCTTGAAAGTCCCACAAAACATGGACAGTAACAGGTATGAATATAGTTTATACCCACACAGACTGTATTCTTCTTTTTGACATGCTTTGGAGGCAACATTTTTTTTTTCTTTTTTCTTTTCCTTCTTGCTGGCATAGCCTATGGTTGCATTTCACCCAGTTTATTTAAATAAACTTGGTTGCCTTTTTTCTCCAAGCAGTGATCAATTTCTACCAAAATTCCCAGTTGTAAAGAGTGCTGGTGTATTTTTTGGAAAGGTAAAGCAAAGATGAAGAAAACCTCTCTTAAAACCAATACAAAGACAATGTCAAAACCCATGAGATGCTTATTTCCATGGCCACTAGTTAGCTTGAAACAGAGCCTGTAAATTTTAATCTTGATTTTAAAAATTCTTTTGGCTGATTGCAAGAAAAGCATGAACACGTGTTTAATTTTTTGCTAAAATGCAACAAATGTTATTTTTAATCTTGAATATGTCAAAAGTAACAATTCAAAAATGTATTTCTGCTACTAAAACATATTTAAAATTGTTTTATCTTACTTCACACAGAAATTTTTAAAACTTTTTATTTTACACTTACTTCTTGGAATGTTTGGAGTTTTTAAATTACCTCACCACTTCATTTTTCATGACAGAAGAAATTGAGATGAACCCTCCCAGTTTTCAAAGGACAAAGAGAAGATAGATGCCCAAGAGGGGATAAGTAACTCATGAGCTGATAAAGAGGAAGACCATGATAATAAACTAGAATGGAAGGAGGTTGAAAACATCATCATTCTCCCACTTGTCGCAGGAAAAGCTGACTATGGAGGTAGGAAACCTCCTCCCAAGGCTAGACAGGGTGCTTGCAGCCGTTTTAACAATATTTTTTTAGGAATAAGCATCTTCCTTATCTGTATGGATTGTATTTTCCACATAAGTGAGTACATGCTTGGCATTTTTGAAGACTTCACACATTGTGCATGCATCTCAAGAAAGTTTGTAGCACTTGTGGAAGCTTAGCAGATCTAGGAAACAAAAAAGCCCATATCTTTCTGTGGACTTTTAGACTTCTTTTTTTGCAGCTATGGAAATCACGAGTTGAATCAGCTTACCACAGCCACCACACCTTTGGCAGGGAAAAATTGTGGACAACATCAGGATATCTTTGACTCACTTCTGTCTGCTTCAATCTGGTTCAATATTGTGATGTGGCTGTCTGGGTACGAGTAACAAAAAAGAGAAGACTTGATAACAACCCTGCTCTTTGCTGTGAGCACTCCATTCAGTTAATTCACTGTTTCACTTCTTAGAGAAATTTTCCTACCTTTCTCAGAAATCATGGCCTACTACTGTGTTTCATTCAAATCCATTAAAACCTAAGGAATAGAAACCTTGGTAAATTTACACTAACAGCTGTCATCTTTGAAATTATCAAAATTACTCTCACAATGAAGTTCTTCTGTTTCTTCGGCACTAATTGCACACACAAAATCACACTGCTGAAAATGCAAATTCTTAGGTAATTATCATTAGTCAAAAGTCAACAAAATGTGAATATTTGAAAGCTCAAAAATTATAAACAATGTTAATTCACAAAACATGGACTAAAACTTAAAAAATGCAGAGTTGTCGTCATAACCAGCAAAGTAATCTGAAATAGATACAAGGAATAGCAAAATTTACTGAACATGAACTCATATAATTGAACATCCAAGAAATCCACAGAACATGGAAATGTGCTGAGAGGCACAATTTTCTATTCAAGTGAAAAATAAATATGTACAGAATACATAAGATGTCACAGACTTCTCTGAGGAACAACTCTCTAGACCCTTCACAGTTTCATTGCTCTTCTCTGGACATGCTCCAGCACTTCAGTGTCTTTCTTACAGATAGGGGCCCAAAACTGAACACAGCATTTGAGGTGTGGCCTCACCAGTGCTGAGTACAGTGGGACAATCCCTGTCCTGCTCCTGCTGGCCACACTATTGCTGGCACAGGCCAGGATGCCATTGGCCTTCTTGGCCACCTGGGCACACCCTGGCTCATGTTCAGCTGCTGTCACCAGCACCCCCAGGTCCTTCTCCTGTGGGCAGCTTTGCAGCCACTCTGCCCCAGCCTGTGGCACTGCCTGGGCTTGTTGGGACCCAAGGGCAGGACCCAGCACTGGGCCTTGTTGAACCTCACACCACTGGCCTCAACCCATGATCCAGCCTGTCCAGATCCCTCTGCAGAGCCTTCCTGCCCTCCAGCAGATCAAAAATCCCATTCAATTTAGTGTTGTCTGGGAGTGTACTGAGGATATGCTCAATTCCCTCACCCAGATCATCAGGAAACAAATTAAACAGAACTGGCCACAATACTGAGCCCCGGGGAACCCCGCTATTGACTGGCTGCCAACTGGATGCAGCACCATTTACCACCACCCCTCTCCTGACCTGCCATCCAGCCACTTTTTAACCTCACACTGCAGGCTGTCCAAGCCATGGATGCAGGCTTCCAGTTTTTCCAGGAGAATGCCATAGTAGACGGTGTCCTGAAATCCAAGTAGACAATATCCACAGCCTTTCCCTCATCCATTAGGCAGGTCTTGTGGGGTATTCAGGATCTTGTAGGAGCTTCATTAATACAAAGAATTTGGGATGGAGCTAAACTGAAATTAGCTTAGCCTATTCAACATCACAACATAATTTTTCTTCAAGTTATCAGTTATATAAAAGAATATAATCTTGCAAGCTAAATGTTTATATTTTATAAAAAGATGCTTCCAGCGCAATACATCTTTGACTTCTAGCATATATTATGCATGCAAGCTTAGGGAAATTCATGAGGACATCTAATTTAACAGCAGTTTAACTCTCACCTCAGCTAAGAATGAAAAATGAGGGTCACTGCTTTGACAGGAGAGAATAACAGTATTATTTAGAACCATAGTCATAACATGATTTGTATTTGATATCAATAAATAGAAGGGTTCTGTAAAAGACTGTTGAGTGTGTGTGCACCAGTCCAGTAAGAAATATTTCTTAATTCAAGTTCTGTAATCAAGGCTATTGAAAATGTGCTCATGGAAAAAGTACTACTGACCCTATCTTCTGTCTGAATCAGTATAGACTGTCTGGCTCTTTTGTTCTCTTTTTTCTTGCTTTCTTTCTTTCCGAATTTTATTCTCACTTCCCTGTAGCTGGTTTCCAACAACTCAGCTAATTAAATACCATAGTGGTGACATTGAATTTCAATGAGTACTACGTGATTGCCCCATGGACTCTTGCCAGCTTCCTAGCTCAGCCATCAGAGAAGTTCTCGTTCTACAGTTGAAGCAAGTTCATCATGTTTCTGCATGTACTGCCCATTGGCTCAGTAAAACACAGGTCAGCATTGTACTTCGTTCTGTAAGAGAAGGGCAACTAACTGCCCCTGAAAGTACTAGCCATAAAGAAAATACGCAATAAAGAAAAGGGTGTGTTATATCTAACAAAAAACACCACTGTCACAAAGATGTCAATGTTATGCTTTTCAGTTAATAGAAAAGCTTCTGTGAGGAGACAAGCTAAAGAGGAAGAAAAACAAAGAATGTAAAGGAGCAACAATGTAGGTAAAGAAGGGAAGAGTGGAGGAAACTTTTGATTTATGGGCAGGGCAGAGAAAACCCATGGAAAATGCTCTACGAAAAGGTTCTTTCTTTTAGTTGTTCCAGCAGATGCTTCTATCAGATTGAGTATTTGAATGCAACTGCTTCCTGAACTAGATTTGTTTAAATTGTTTACTAAACTGAATTTGGAGAAAAGTCATTCCCAAAGTAATGGTATATGTCTACTGCAGGGATGGGTTTCAATGGCAAAACGAAGCAAAGACAACCATGTCTGAGCCATGGCTTATTCCCAGTGATCAACACGGAGGTGGAAAACCTAGGGAATAATTACCTGGAGACCCTGCAGCCCTCCGATACCACATTTCCAAGTTCCAAGCCCTGGGAAGCATTCACATTCACATCACATCTGTGAATACTTCACAGGTACACCCACCTAGATACGCTGCCTACAGTTTTTGAGTGGGACCTGGTGTTCCACAGTACTCCTTGGGAGCCCATCCAAAAATCTTTAAAATATCAGAAAAACAGGAATTTAGGATGACAGACTAATCAAGACAATAGAAACATCCCACTTCCAATTTCTTGGTCAGATTTCTTCACATATTTATGAAGTTTAAAAACACACATAAACAAACCTACTACAATTAAGGATAATAGTCCTCAAGTTTCTTATGAATTGATATAGGCTCTTATGCCATTAGCAGAATCATACTTATGAGTAAGGAATAGCCACAATTTTAACATTCATAAACTAGAACCTTCTCAAGAAAGTAAACATTACCATTTCCAGGTCTCAGAGGATCTAATGTCTAGATACAAATAATTTTAGAGCTAAACAAATGAGATTTTAATCCTTAAAATTATTTCTTTTTCTTTGCACTACAAATAAACAATGTCTCTCCACGTTGTTTCTTGGAATGGAAACAGAACTTACAGCTTCTCTAAATAAATACCTGAGAAGTTACAGGATTAATTATTTTACATGCTCTGCTTGTGAGCATCTTGTTACACAGATTCTGCTATAATCCTTTAAATTACTATTCGGAAAGAGCTCCCATGCTCCTGAACAGACAAAATTGGTTCTTTTAATGGTATGCCTGCCATAAAACTTTCACTCATGGTCCTTGTTGTGATTGTCATAGTTTTAAAAGCAGCTTGCTAAGTTGCAGCTTTTCTTTCTAATATACTGCACTTGAAAGCAACTGGTTTATTTACACCATGCTGTCCAAAGTAAACAGACGTATCATGAAAGTAATATATCATGCAGACCTTATCAAATCACAGTAATGTTCTCACTGTATATTCTTCAAAAGAATTTCTTCTGGATACACTTGATATAAAAATACAAGTTACCATTATATGTTAGCGTTGTATGTCAATACTGAGTTCTTGGAAAAAAGAGTGTTTTTACTCTTTGGTCAGGACAGCTGGACTCCATGAGAGGACAAATACAAATACAAATACAAATACAAATAAAATTACAAAGCTTCTGCAGTCATGCTCAGCAAAAAAAAACCCCTTTGTAGGCTTCCAGTGTATTTCCTGGGTCATTAATAGGATAGGATACATCATGGAGGGGTTTTCAGTTTAACATAATTCTGACTATAAGTGAGACAGAGTGAAAGAGAAATACTATGGTTTTAATTTTTTGGCATATTTATGAAGCATTTGTGGAAAAAGAGGGTCAATATAAACCAAACTTAGGGTGCAAACAGTCCACATGAATGGAGTACTGTCTTCATGGATGGAAAAAGTCAGTGATACAGGTCTAACTTTGGTACAAACATCCTACACTTGGACACTGTGATTAGCAGAATCAGCCCTGGAATAAGAACAGACTCCACATTTAGTCATTCTCAAAATACCATGTGTGAGAACAGCTTTCCATTTGGTATCCATGAAGGATCAGCATTTAAACACTTCTGTTTTGTTCCAGTACCCTGCTTTCTAAATCAGTAATACTAGGCTCATATAAGAAAATTAATCTTTATTTCAACTACAATATAAGTGGTTTGGTTTATATTGGGGGTTTTTCTAAGTTACTCTGAATTTTCATCTGTGAGTTCATTACCACTTTACTGATTAGCACACTTTAATTCTTTTGTTTTGTTGCTGAACCATTGTATTTACTTACAGGAAAGACATGACATTCAAAAATGCATTTTCTCATGATTTGTGCTGCCTCTAACAGCATGTGGTAAGACTACTCTGAATTTTAATACAGCTGCATATATAACTAAGAATGCTTACTAAAGTAGTAATTTAAAAAAGACTAGCATATTAATTACAGACCACTTCCAGAAGCATCTTAATTTTCCATTTGTTCTTGCAGTGAAAAGTTTAAACCTTTGGAAGATGACATGTTCTTTCACACTAACAGGTTAATTATGTTCTTCTTTTTCAGTGTCCATTTATACAGAATAAAGACAGACAATCTGCCTATTTGCTCTGTGGGCCTCTCCTTCCACTCATGGTATAAAACCCATTCAGGAAATAATAATAATTAAAGAAAAAAGCTCAACAAAAACCTCCAACCAACTGAGGAACTTCTCTTCTGGAAAGACTTTGTTGGTGGTACATTATATGTGTACGTGTGACTATCGTAAGCATCAGGTTTGGATTCACGTTACTGTTAGCACGCCAAGAATCTTTCTAGTAGCTACCTAAAGCTAAGACTACTTTAGTCCAAACACTAACCTCCTTCTGCGCCAACAGCTGAAATGCCTAGCTTTTCCTTCCAACTCCTAAGCTGAGGATGCCCTTGTATTTCCTATCTTTAATGTGTATAAAATTTTAAAACAGCACCTGCATTCTTTAGCTTAATTTTATTCATTCAACAAATACACAAATCAACACTTTATTCATCATAAAAAAGAGAAAAACTAAAGATTATACTTATGGAATGACATTGAGGGTTCTAATGTCTTTGCTTCAGGCGTGTAATTGCTTTGCCATTGTCAGACTAACAGAAGGGTAACTCTGTACTTAAAAGTAAAAAGTATTTCAGTTAGAAGCAGAATTTGTAAAGTAAAGTGAATAACGCAATAAATTTTCTTAGTTAAGCTTAGTGATAAAGTATCTTTGATCATATCTTGGGCTAGAATTATAATTTTATACAATCTTATCATCAATCCATAGGTTGTATTTTGCTCATACAATTAAGAAAAATTACTTCATGAGAAAAAGGAGCAATTCTTCATGGCCTTGCAACAATTTAAACAGGAGACATCAGAATAGCTATTGTGCAAAAGAAAGTGTCCTGTTTGAGCACAGGAGTACAGGTTGTGGAGTAAACAGCACAGCAGAAAAAAATTATTGCCCATACAGGCAGACCAGTAGAGTGCTTTTGTAAGTAAGTGTTCTCATTTTCCAAGATGTTCCATACAGGTTTTATTTTTTCCCCTCACCTTCTCTCAGTACTGCAATAATACTTCCTGTGCCTGCGATCACTATAGTTTCCCCTTGTATCCACCCTGCCTCACCTCTTCAGCCCTTCCTGCAACTCCAGCTCTCTCCTGGCACATGCCCCTTGCAACTGGTGGGACAAACAGCAACCTATGACACAGCAGGGTTGGAATAAAGGGCACTGACTGGTGGGGTGTTTCCAGCAATCTGAATGATTGCATTCTAACTGCATTTCCCTTAACAGAAGTGATAATTTAGGTTCCTACTGGATCAAGTTACCAATTTTCACACAAGCTACAGGAACTTCAGATGCACTTCAGGACAGACCCTGTCTTCTCTGTTTCTCTTTATGGACAGAAACTGCAATAGTGAAGTTTTTCCTCTACCTCTCTCCAAAGAGGAGAGAGCAAAAAGAAAAAAAAAAACCAAAAACCAAAAACCAACAACAAAACAAAACCAAAAAAAAAAAACAACCCAAAAAACCCACAAACTTGAGAGAAGTTCAGCCTACTCTTGGATTCATTTAAGGTTGCTTCATATATGTATCAGAAATTTCACTTTTTATTTCTATCAGGTTTCCTGTATTTGTGCTACCATACATCTTTAAATCATTTGGGTTATCTGCTGTCTACAGATCTTTATCCTGTGCATCAAAACCAGAAAATTATAAACTGAAACAGGCAGATCTTTCAGAGAGCTATCCAGTTGTAGTTTTAAAACTGTATTTCTTGGAAGATCTAGTGGTCATTGGTAAAGTATTTCATCACACCTTATCCTCACAGTCAGTATCCTCATTAATGACTCATTTAGGGTTAGCTTCCATAGGTTCAGCTAACCCAAATGACATTTTTACTTCATCAGCTAGATTTTGCTAGCTGAGTCATCCAAATATTCATGTATATGGATAACTGCAGGATGTGATATTGCAACATTTTAATGTTCTTTTCAGCTGTGGTCTTTTAGTCTCTTTTCTCTCTGTGAAAAAGTCATATTCTCTGCCTCATTCTCTCCACCACAAGGAGTGTTTTTAGAAACATGTATTTCACAAGCATTTTCTTTCAGGCTGTGTTCAACTTCTATATTATTCTAATGAGCGGCATATTAGATTTTTCTCTGCCAGGGTTGACCTAGAAAAGCTGCTCTACATTGTGAGGGACTGAACAAGAACTGTTCCTCAGTACTCTATTCCTTAGCTAAAGCTAACACAGCCCTTGTGTATTGTCCAGGTTTTGTTGATCATTCACAATGGTCTTCTTGGTATCTAGGAGTGAGGTTTTTCCACTAGTTCATGTCTACTTGAACTGCAGTGTTTAACTGGAGAAATTATCACTAGACCAAGAATAAGTTAAGGATGATATCCCATGTTATACAGACAGTAGTACTACCTACAAATCCCTGTGTCCTAAAAGTCTCATTTGCAGCACAACAAAATTATTTAGTGATATTCAGCTTGAAGACCATTATTTTTTCCCTGAAAAATCTGTTACTCAGCCAATGTTACTAGGCTGCTACATGGTTCATTATTACTGCTTAAGTACAATCCCTTATTTTTGTTCTTACTGATACCTACCAAAACACAAAACAAAACAAAACAAAAAACAAAAACCAAAAAAAAAACACAAAAAAAACCCCACAACAAAAAAGGAGAAGAAAAAAGAAATTTTTGTATTCTGATCTTGATTACTTAAGTTCTGACTACATTGCTCCAATGCTTATAATATGTATCACGTGCAAGCAGCAAAAGCTCTCACAAAGAACAGTCACAATAGCTATGCACTTATAAGTGTCCTCTCATAATGAGTACTGGGGTTAGATATAAACTAAAACCAGCACAAGCAATTGCTGTTAAGAATGAAACTGAGCCTTTAATAACAGAGCAGATATTTGAGAACAAGGATGATGTCATGAACATGTCTTTACTCAGTTGAAAGAATCCAAACTATTTCTTCAGTTGTCTGGCTGTAGTCCTTATTTACACAGACTGACTCACCGATGAAGGAATCTGGGGAGGAATCATTTGAATCATGCAGCCTGGCTGGGCATCATCCATAGAGCTACTCACTGTATTTTCCTGAACTCTCAGCTGAACTCTATTTACATATTTCTGGTGATAACCTCTACTGCCTCCTTGTCTGTCTAGTCTGCTAGCACATTATTCATGGCATTAGGATTTTTCCTACCTCAACATCTAACGCCTGACTAAATCCAGAGTGACCAAGTACATGAGTCAAGTTCTCTATTTTCACTTTAGTGTCAAAGTATACCCATACAATTACTAGCCTGTTTTAGGACTCCATGCATTTTCAGTGAATTTTTCTTTTGTTTCTAAGAAAGAGTTTTTGAAATTAAAAACTCAGATGCTTTGGTAGGGACATTAAGTATCATACATTAAAAATCACCTAGTTCCAATTCCCCATGTTCCACTGGATCAGGTTGCTCTGGCTCCATCCAACCAGGCCTCGAACGCTTCCAGGGATGGGGCATCCATAAATTCTCTGGGCCCAGTTCCATTGCCTTACTACCCTCACAGTAAAGAATTTCTTCCTAATATCCAATTAAATCTAATCTCAGTTTGAAGCTATTCCTCCTTGTTCTGTCACTATATGCCACTCTAAAAAGTCTCTCTCCACATTTCCTTTAGGCTCCCTTCAGGTGGTGGAAGGATGCAATTAAGTCACCTCAAAGCCTTCTCTTTTCCAGGCTGAACAGTCTGAAATTCCTCAGCCTTTCTTCACAGTAGAGGTGCTCCAATCCCTCCAATATTCTGGATGCCCCTCCTCTGGACTCACATGTCATTCCTGAACTGGGACCCCAGAGCTGATGCAGCACTGCAGGTGGGCTCTCACCTGAGCAGAGGGGCAGAATCCCCTCCCTGGCCCTGCTGCCCACGGGGCTCTGGATGCAGCCCAGGACATGTTTGGCTTTCTGGGCTGTGAGTGCCCATGGCTGGGTCAGGTCCAGCCTCTCACCCACCAGCATGCCAAGCCCTTCTGGGCTGGACTGCTCTGATCTGTTCATCCCCAGCCTGTGCTGATACCAGGGGTTGCTCCAACCCAGGTGCAGCATCTTGCACATGGCCTTATTAAAACACAGGAAATTCCCACAGATTCACTTCATGAGCTTGTCCAGGTCCCTCTGGATGGCATCCCATTCTTCAGGTGTGTCAATTGCACCATTCAGCTTGGAGTCATTTGCAAATTTGCTGGCAGTGCACTCAATCCTTTTGTCTACATCATAAATGAAAATATTAAATAACACTGGTCCCAGTATGGATTCCTGAGGGACACTACTTGTCCCTGATGTCCATCAGGACTCTGAGCCATTGTCCACAACCCTCTGGTTGACCAGACCTACCACTTTCTTATCCACCTAGCAGTCCACCTATGAAATCCCTCTCTCTGTTTTAAGGGAGTAGGATGTTGTGAGAGACCATGTCAAAAGGCTCACAGAATTCTAAATAAATGACATCCTTAGCACTTTTTTTTGTCCACTGATGCTGTCAACCCCCCCCACAAGGCCATTGGGTTGATGAGGCAGGACTTGCCTTGGTGTAGCTGTGCTGGCTGTCCCAAATCACCTCCCTATGCCTTAGCACAGCTTCTAGAAGGATCTGTTCCATGATCTTCCCAGGCATAGATGGAAGGCTGACAGATCAGTAGTTCCCTTACACAAAGAAAACCTTCTATAGACAACAAAATGGCATTTGATTGGCAAACTGTGATTTCTTGGTAAATATATTCATGTTTATTCCCTCTGACATAACTTTACAATAGTGCGTGAGACTGGAATGGATGTCCCTTGTTGTGTTTCAGCATAAGGAAATGTGATGATGCATAGTTTTAAACCTTCAGTCATTTAGTAATAGTGGGGATTTTGTTTGGCTTGTTTGTGGGCTAGTTTTGGGTTGTTTTAGATTTTTGGGGATTTTTGGTTGGTTTGGTTTGGTTTTGGATTACTGGTTTTGTTTTATTTTGTTGGGTTTTTAAAAAAAATTTACCTAAGCATACAATCTGAAAGTATAAAAACCCCTATTTCTTCATCGTTCTCAGCCTTGGTTCTCCCTGATCAAACACAGGTGCTACCTGCAAACCCTGAAAAAGTGAAAAATGACTGCAATTGAAGTCCAGCACTGACAGTGTTCAGAATTGACTGCAAAGTTTAAAGTCCCATTTTCTACACTGCACTCCTCACATAAAGTAATATTTTGTTCCTGACTGCTTTATGAGTGTGGCTAAATTTGTGCTATTAGGGGCTTTATCCAGGTAGTTTTCACGTGTTAAAATAATAAATTGTGAATCACACCATGAGAAGCAAAGAGATACTGAACCTACAGCTGACTGCTGGTGAGTAGCACCTATCCTTTACGGCAAACAGCTTACAGCTGGAATCAGTACAACATGATTCAGTGAAGTAAGGGTCCATAGTCAGCACCCCTAAATGGGATCCTCTAAAAAACAAGGGCACATTCAGGAGACAATTCATCTCCTGTATAAGAGCTGGAAAACTCTACCTGTGAGATTCAAATAAGCTTTAGTTTTTATGTATTCAAAGATCAAAAGGCCCATACATTAATCATTAGAACCTCAAATATATTATAACAGTAATTCTAAGATCAAGCAGTTAGGACATAAATTTCTAGATAATAAAATAATTACTTACTCCAGTGTTAATTCAGAAGAGACCTCAAGCTCAGATACAGGATTTTCTAAAGGTTAAAGAAAAATGCCAGTAGAAATCAAAGTCATGGCAGACCACAGATTAAAGGATAGCAACTGCAGAGAATGGCAGATCTCCAAGACGATCTTAACAGATTAGTCCCGACCTAAAGGTATACATAGAAAAGAGCTTATAGCAAATGCTAATGAAGTTAATTTAGGAATCTCATAGAGCTGGGAGGAATTTTATTAAAAAAAAAAAAAAAGAAAGAAAAAATTAAAGCATGACTGAAGCAGTCATTGAGCTATAATTCAAATATCTCGAATGGGTACTTATGCCTAGCAAAGGCATCAGATCCAGCATATCACACAGGCTACTTTCTATAATGACTGTCTTTAAACTCAAAGCATGAAACAAGCAGTTCAAGGAAAGTACTGATATCCCGCAAACAGCACTATAAACATCCAGGTTGCTTAACTGTGCTTTTCCAATCTTCAGTGTTTTCCAGTTTGCGTTACCCAAACCCTGTGAGTTCTTCACAAAGCCTAGAAAAACCAATTTGCCACTTTCTAGGGATTTGCCTGAAATCTGCACTGTAACTTAGTCTCACCCATACATTTGTGCTGATAGTTTTGAGAGACTTCATGTACACACACACCCCCGTTCCTTACATTACTATGCAGGGTGTAAGGTTAGACAGCAACAAATAAAAACAAAGTGCCTGTTACATCATAGTCAACCCTGCAAAAATTTGCCCCTAGCATGCACAGGTTTTAACATAATAGACAAAAGCAACAAAGGCATACAGCAAGGTGCAGGTTTTCATGCAAGACCCATATGCCATGTGCCCCAGTAACTGACCCTGTACAGCATCTGGGAAGCCTAGTTGCACCCCAAGGACACCTCAGCAGTCCCCAGAGCTACCACCCAGGCATGGGGATGAGGTGACAGGGCCATGGGAGGGGACACAGCCTGTGTGCTGTCTCAGCCTGTGATTACAGGCTTGATTGCAGCCTTGCCAGCAACACACAGGAGCAGTGGCCTCCCTGAAGTGAATCACACAGCCAAAACACCCAACTTCTATTTTCTGCTGTTTGGATAGCTTTGCCTTTTTTTAAAAAAATCAAATCTCAAATGAGACCTGTGTCCTCTGAAACGATGAGAAGACCTGGAGCACTCCATAACAGCACAGCTTACCTCTGCTGCAATGGGGAGGCTGCAGGACCCTGCCTTTCTCAGCCTCCTCTCTCAACCTTGCTTCCCAGCAAGGAACCTCAATATAGCCTTCAAGTACAGGCTGGGTGAAATTTCTCCTATGTGGGTGGGTAAATGAATGACCTCTTCACACAGCAAACTAAAATATGCGCTAACTATAGTCAGGTACACTTTGGTTTAAAACAACCACTAATAGGAGAATAGAAAAGGCTAGTTCAAAAAGGGTGGTCTCTTTTTCGTGTTTCAGTCCTGTATGCTGAACATGTTTTGAACACAGCTGCTGTATCTCATGCTGCAACCAGGCTGGTCAGGAAAACTGCAGAAAAAAACAGGCAAAGCCAGCTAACCCAAACAAATTTTTCACAAGAATAAGCATGTCTGACTAAATATGCACATGGAAACTCCTATTTTTCCAGTTGTATATACACTGTTTCCATATCCTCATGCAGCATTTTTCTATAAAACTATCATCTATAAAATTATTATACATCTAAATAAGAATACTAAAAGAAATTTTAAAACTTTAAAAACATTTCAATTTACTGAATTTCAAATGTTTTATCTAAGCTTCAGGTACAGATGTTCAGCAAAAACATATAACCTGCAATTGTCTGATGTAGACTATAATGGGTTTTGTACTGAACTGTTTCCATAACAAACATGTACCCTTGGCTTCTAGGTTACATTTCCATGTCATACCTAATCATATTGGCTAAACTGCATAAGGTCTTTCACCTCAGCCACAAATTATGAGCAGGCTAATCATAGCTACTGTGCTGCTGTAAGTTATGTCTGGCAGAGAACATGAGTAAGACTGCAGTTCTGGTCTGGAAAGTCAACAGCAGAGATCAAAGAGCAGACAGACAGCCCCACTCCTGACTTAAGTACAGGCCCCTACCCTGACAGAGGTGTGGACCGAAACACCAGTTTAACCACTGACTATACCTGGCAAAGATGGGGATGTAAGAAGCATACCCTGAGCCTGATCTCTCTGCCCAAATCTAGTTTCCAGGAGAAGTCCTCTGAAGCCGTGGCTCTGCTGTGCCCAGACTCATAGCATTTTTTTCCATGTGTGCAAACTCTGCTAAGGAAAAGCAAATGTTAGGATCCCTGAGCTTGGCAAGATTGTGATGGCTTAAGAATTGCAAAATAGGTGCTACAGAAATCACAATCAAGCACTGAAGGAAATATTCACTAACTTTGTATGATGCCAATTTATCCTACCTGAAAAGAACACTACCAAAAACCTCTTACAAAAACCTTTAAGAGGTGCTACCCTGATGAGACAAACAAATTCCACATAAAAAAAGCATGCAGTGCTGCATGCCACTCTTATATCAAACCTCTCTTCAATTCTGGCACTTCAGTTTAAACCTGCAAATTTTATTTCTCTTTTTAGTTGTGGGACAGAGTTCATGATACATGAAGGCTTGTTAGACATTTGATAGACATAAGGAAATACTCAGCCCTTAGAACCTATAGGTCTAATACAAAGCTCAGAGTGATTTTCTAGAGTCCTAGAGAAAGTAAAATTAATGCTCTGGTCATGCTGGAGAAGCCAATTTTGGGGTTAGATTTCAATTGCAACATCATCCTATAAGACACACTTTGTAACCAATCTTCATCCATTTATCTTAATTTTAATGAATATTTCATCAAATATCTACTGATCAATTCCATACATGTATGTAGTAAATTACTGGTTTTTACTTCTTGTGACAGCTTAGAGTCCAGCCCATATAAGATACTAAATTAAGTTACACAAAATATGTTTGCAAAGCTAACCAGAATACAAAAACAAAGCTTTACCCCATAAGCAGCTGCATAAAGGCCTCAGCTCAAAAGTTATGTGCATCTAGGTCTTGCTTTCAGCCAGCCCTTCCTTTCTTACAGGAAAATCTGAGGTGCTGTTGGGACAAATATTCTGGGAATATAGTCAGTTTTTCACAGGGACAAGGATAATCTCCCATTTAACCTAAAGGGCACAGTTGTGTACCCATCAAAATGCAAATGGCTGTTTTGCTCAGCCAGGGGTGCACTAGCATCTGTGCTCACTACTGTGTTTAACATGCACTGACCTCAGCCTGTCCTGTGGCACCCCTGTGCACAGCAGGAGGCTGCCAGACATGATCACTCTAGCACCTCCTTCCTTGTGTCTTCCTAAGAAGAACTCCCTTCCTCCTTCTCCACTGGTTCTTCTCCTCACCTGGTTGCTTGTTACCTGTCACTCCAGCACAGCCTCTCTCCAGTCACACTGGGCAGAATATGGCTAAGACAAAAGCATGTGTTTGTGCTTCTGCTGCTGTTCACAGGTTAAACCCTCAGAAACAGGTATCCTGTTAGCAAATCTGTGGGTAACTGTTCACCCTGAAATTCAGGAAAAACCCTTTTAATTAGCCTGTCATTTTATCCCTTGATGCAAAATACATGAAAGAAAGACATCTTGTTGCAGCTTCTTTTTTCCACATTTAAAGGATTAAGTACGGGGAAGATGGATGACCAAATGAAGCCTTCCTAAATAAATCTATGGTTATGTATTCTTCAGAGAGACAGAAAAATGTAGGCAGAAGATGATAATGTGGGCTCGCAGCATCCCTTATACTGCCCCCAACTTAAGCACAGACCATCTTTCCTGAGAATTATGTGGTTCTGTGCATACTTTAAAACTCCCACACAAGGAGTCCTAAATCACTCTTTTCTTCCTAAGTGTAACACTGAAGGATACTGCTACTCGATATTTGTCATATTCTTTGAGGGTTTTGATGACTACGACATTGTTCAAAGCTATTACAATCCCATCACCAGATGGCAGATGGTCACGTAACACAACCAACACACAGAAACACTTACACTGGAAGGATTGATTAAGTCTCTGTGGTGAACAATGAAGCTCGGGAAATATTCTGGTGTATCATCTGCAGCTACAGTTCTCAACAAGAAACACTTCTATTGTTGAAGAAAGAGCACACATGAGCTTGCTCTTACAGTCATGTTATCTAGTCTTGAGTGCTGAGGGGGATACAGACAAGTGCTTTTTCTCACTCTTCAGGAAATACTGTTTCATTCAGAAGTGTTTTTTTCTGGGTGTTTCAAAGTCACATACTCTCTTAGTAAAACTTTCTGTGCCTGAAAGAAACATATTAGCCTAGGCAATAAAAAACCCCATATTATGTTTGAATGATTACTATTTGTCATGCATTTTACTTGCAATAATATGACCATCTGCCAGAAAGGCTGTACATCAGACAGAGCAGTGCATTTAATCAATTAAAAATAATGAGATCTCAGATCTCCTGTAGCATGTTTTTCCTTCACGGAAATAGTCATTAGCTGAATCTGAGCAGTTTGTCAGAGACAGCATAATTGGATATTGAAAGCACAGGTCCAAAATCAGAATCTTGTCAACCCTAGCCTTGCCAACAAAATATTATTGGACACTGAGAAAGTCACTTAGTATTAAATTCAACCAGGAACATAAATACCTTAACAGTTACAATGCTAATTTTGGACTTTTTGTGTTGCATACAGGGCACAGGGAGAAAAGTGAGCCAAAGGAAGCTACTGCCATCACGTTTTCCATCAGACTCATACACAAATATGATTGGTATTTCCCAAAAATGCCAGCTTCGTTGAGCCCTCAAGGAACAGACAGAAAGACAACTATTTTATGACCCGACTGGGAGTCAAGAATGAAAACTGTGCTGAGTCACTCAGCTCTGTCAACACCAAATATTTGCACACATCGTCACCCAGAACTGCAGGTGCCCATGGGACTTCAAGCTCAAAAAATTGCATGCTTATGGACCTGCCCAAAGCCAGTAGTTCAATAGGGAATTTCATGACTCTCTGGTGCCAGCAGGAACATGGGGTTTCTTCTTCTGGTTCTGTCTCTGTAACAAATAAAGAGCTGCCCTCTAACAATTGTTTGTGCCCTCTGAATAAATGCCTCATTGCTGCACTGAAAGGTGACATAGCATTTCCAATCCATAAAAGAGAAGCAGCTTCCACCCTAACTTTTCCTCCATTATGGTACTTAAATTTGACATTTCAGGAGTCAGGCTGAGGAGTTAACTCTTTCATTATTGAATTACACAGTGACAGACAGAAGATAAACCCAGTCCTGTGAATTAGGTATTAATTATTGCTACATTAAAATTGAAGAAGTTATGTATAAATTAAACTGCACATATTTTCCACATAAAGAAATGACGAGAGGCATACAAAAACCTAAAATTTTCAGATGCTGACTAGTTTAGACAAACAAGAAAAGACTAAAATATACTTAGACAAAGTAATACAAGAATAGAATAACTGCACTGTTTCCCCAACTACAAGCAACTACCCAGCTGTTTCTACCTGAAGTAAAAATTCCTATTTCGATAACAAATTCATGCCTACATTTCCTTTCACCTGAGCTAAAAATGCCAGTGGCACAAAAATTATGTGAAGATACAAGACTTCAAATTAATAAACATCTCCCTCAATTTAGAAGGGATGCAGCACTTGCAGAAAACAGTTTGCACATAGCTTTTAACAGGGTGTTTTATGTTTACATGAGGAGAGAAAACCTTTTACATCTGAACAAAGTACAGTAATTAAAAACTCTGTTCCAGTCAACTTATAAAAGGTGACTCTGAAAAAATCCTAAACTAAACCTTAGGGAGCCTATAACCATCCACCCCACAGACACACACTTGCAAAAGGCATCTACAGGAAAGAATTAAATTATACATGAAAAATGGCAATTTACCAATCCATCAGAAATTTTACAAGACAGGAAAATTACTTATAAATTAATATCTTTTTCTAAATTAGTTAATATTCTATAAACCTATTTGGTTTCTGCATTTAATTTAAGTCAAACATGTTCTTGCAAAACAAGCGAAAATAAATATCTTGTTACTCATTGCAGCTATTGATCCCTATTCTGCACTGGAAAGGAAATGAGACCATCAAGGCCTTACTCTAAGGAGCTGGATGTTTACCCAGTTCTGCAGGAGCTCATGCCTTTTAACGAGGCAAGCCCACATTCAGTTACCACTAAGAAGTATCAAACCAACTGGTCAGTGAGGATTGAATGTTCCCTTTGTAAACCCCTTCTGCAGACTGAGTCAGAATACAAGAACGAGCTTTTTGATGAGCTGTTGACTCACACTATGCCTCAGCCTTCCCCAGATTAGCCCTTGTTGTGAGCGTTGGCAGCCATCAGAAAAGGGTAAATGCTGTTCTGAGACTTCCAGCACTTCAAATCAGATGTTCTGATTAGTAGGAAACAAGTTCTAAAAGCTGACAGCAGCTGCAAATAGATAATCGTGCCATCAGCTAACAAGGACCAAGAAAAGATGGGAGAGAAAATATTTCCTGATTATTTTCATCTCCGCTTGAATGGGAACTCTGTTAGAAGAGCAAGGGTCTAGAATAGAAAAGCACTTTTCCTCTTAGTTTTTCCTTTGCTAAAAGACTGAAGCATCAGTAGTGAGACAAGAAGTTACAAGAGTCTGAGTAGAGTATGGGCAGTGTAAGAGCAGTGCCCAGTGAATAGTTACTTTCTTATCATACTCACAGAAAACTACAGCAACAAGTGACCTCAAAAAGCTAATGATTTATGGCAGCCAGTATGTCCTTTACCCATCTATTTCTGGAAAAAGTTAGCAGAGACACTGTAGAAAAATTGAGATATCCCATCAAGTGACTGTTTTAGGATCAGATGAATCGCCCCTTTGGAAACGTTTGTGTCTGCATGTGTGTCTCCCTCCACAGAATTTGGAGAGCCTAGACAACTTTCTGAGGATTCAAATCCCACCAACGGAGTTCAGAAATCAGGGTAGGAACAACTACCAAGAGCTAAATGGCAGAGCCCAAATCTTCATGGCAGTTTTCTTCTATATCTGTGTAATAAAAGAGCTCTGGTTGCTATCAGCTGCACAGGAAAAGTTGCACAGGCGAATAAAAAAGATAAACAGGTTTGAAAGCATACTCCTATTCAGGCTGTTTCCAGGAAAGATACGTCTACTAACAGTGATCCAAAAGGACCTTCCAAGATCACTCACTGTATTTTTTAAATTTGCTTTAAGGAAAGGCAAAGTGTATACATTTCTGTAGCTTAAATACTATCAGTATTGTTTCGACATATGATGTTGCTATTCAAGAGATATACTTTAAGTTTATTTGAAATTTGCCTGATACACTAAAAATATATTCAAATTTGAGACAGTGTCTGAAACTTAAATAAACTGGTAAGAAAAATATAATATAGTAGAAGTGCCTGTGGATTACTTTCAAATCACACAGAGGAAAAAAAAAAGTATAGTCCCTCAATGGCTACCACCTTCCAGTAGAAGCTCTGGTACTACATCTTGTAATACAGAATTCAGTGAACATTAGAGAAAGTGATTCTGTTTTCTTTGTGATTCGTTGCTTCAAATATACTTCTGGCAAAAACAAAGACATATAGAAAAATGTTACTTTCATAGCATCTGAGTGGTTCTGCTGAGACACAGACTTCCAAGCAGACATCCCCCTATCCCTCACTCCTGAGGAAATTAAATAGAAATCAAGCTTTGATGCTTTTACATCCCCAGCCACAGAGTTGATTTTGCAAACTTTATTATACTTTCCATTACTGCTGACAGGCTGTACCTTCCAGTGCACACTTGAAAACAGAATAAGTTCTGCTTCACTTTAAATGGAAATACACAATGTCAACTTACCAGTAGCCTGAGCAGGCACAGCACTCAATCTGACTGGTTACCACACAAATAACCCAACAGCTCACTGGCTTCTTGCTAAATCCAGCTTGCTTTTCAGGAACATTAACCATGTATTATGGAATCTGGGGAAGTGGAAGCCTGTAACTGCTGATGCTCAGAACCATGGATAAAAACAACAGCAGCTATAGCATCACTATACCTATAGGACTGCGGAATTAGAGAAAAGCCTTTAGAAATATTATTGGCTGTCCAAATCTGAAAATGAGACTCAGAGTGAGAGTTTCATAAATCATGTAGATAAAGAGATGTTTCATAATCTAATTATAAATAAATTTTCTGTTGAAGTGATTACTATCTTCCATTTTTTGGCATTCCATAAATATTATTTTTTCAGTCACTCTTTCTCTTGAAGTTCAAAAGAGAGTAACACAGCTTGTTACCAAGCAATAAAGATTACTTTCGTCAACACTGAAGGAAACTTCTAATTACATGAGTCAATGGAGGTTTACAACTAAATAAACAGTTAGGAAAACTGAAAAAACTTATAAGGGACGAGATAATGTCTGATAAAAAGTGTAATGCTCAGCCATTTACTCATGTCTTACATGAAACATCTATTTACAAAGGAAATAATGATGAAAAATAAACATGATTAGATCCTAACGGAATTATTTTTTGGGGCCCATTCCCCAAGACAATAGCATTGTATTGAATAGACTTTTAAAAATCTTTTTTGAAAAAGGTATCCCTTTAGTTATTACAAAAAAAAAAAAAAAAATAGGGCATATTCTGATAAGGAAAAAACCATGCCCTTTTGCACACACACATATATATTTTTTCTGCTCTGTAAGCTGTTGACTTTACTGTTATGCTTCTATTGCCCTTGTGAGGCCCCCTGGAGTACCATGTCCACTTCTGAGGCCCTCAGCACAAGAAAGATACTGACCTGTTGGAGTGAGTCCAGAAGAGGCAGCTAAGCTGATAGACTAATGAGCACCTATCCTACAAGGACAGGTTGAGACAGCTGGGATCATTTAGCCTGCAGAAAAGAGGGCTTTAAGGAGGCCTTTTAGCATCTTCCAGTAGCCTACAGGAAAGCTGGAGAGGGACTTTTTACAAGGCACATAGTGACAGAACAGGGGGCGATAACTTCAAATCGAAAGAGAGTAGTTTTAGAGTAGATATTGTATGAAATTCTTTAGTGCAAGGGGAGTGAGGCACTGGAACAGGGTGCCAGCAGAGAGACCGCAGAGAGGATTTCCCATCCCTGGGATTGTTCAAGATGAGGCAGGATGGGGCTCTGAGCTGTTTAATCAGAAGTTCCCAGCCCATGGCAGAGGGTTTGAAACAAGATGGTCTTTAAGGTCCCTTCCAACCCAAGTAATTCTCTGATTCCATGCTGAACCAATGTTTTTTTGTATCATTAGTTTGGACCTTGAGAACCAGATACGGCATTTAGCTTCAACAACAAAGATATACTTTAATGGCAGAACTGACTCGAGAAATATTTCTTGACAATTATTTGGTGTTATATTTTGAAATACCAGGATCTTTTTCCTCATTCAGGAAACAGAATAACTATTTCTTTCATTAAAATAAAATAAAATAAAATAAAATCCTTACAGAAAACAGACATTCCATTATGGAAAATCAGAAAAAGAGATTTTTAAAGACTATTTTTTACCATACTACATATATTCCAACCACTGATGAATTTTATCATATTTATTTTGCTGCCTCCTCATGCTTGAACTAGTATCCATTAGAAGGAACAAGGGTCGTTCCTTCTCTGGCCTATTCATTATTCATTTCCATCAGACATGACTGTAAAACTGCTTCATCTGATCAACCCAAAGACTACATTGGTTTCCTTGAGGTCTTTAAATCGGGAAAGTTCATTTAGCTTCAGAAAAGTCTGGATTTTTGTAATTAATGTTCATTCCTACTCTTCCACTCCTTCTGCTTCTATTTTTCTCTTTCCAACAAGGAAATGGACTATCTAGATACAGTGAAGAGTTGTAAAATTCTCAATTAAAAAAAGTCCAAAACATATTTAAGGGCTGAACGTTGCTGGCATATATTGTCTACAAATGTGCAAAAGAAAGCAGTCTGACCTGCTGCTGGGTTTTTTTTTGCTGCTGGGGAGCAGGAGCAATGTGATACACAGAAGGTCACACCTAGTCTGAGCTAGCAAAGAATGAGGTGGGAAGTAGGAAAATTGAACAAACAACAGTTCAGATATACTTCACTGTAAGCCAGGGGCATATAAAACACAAGTTTAGATGGCTACACAGTGTGCTAGATGTCACATTAACATAGTGATTGCTCCTAGTACTACTAGAATAAAGGAATTTCCATGCAGAAAATCATGCAACATTACCCGGAGTCACTGTTGATTTCTGTCATCCAGCTTCAGTAATCACAAATTACCCCCACTTCCAGGAGGCAAGAGTATGATCCTCTGATTAAAAAGATGTTTCTTAAAAGATGCTTTAGTTAGATGCTGAAAACCCAGGGCAGAACATGGGTATGGCATTACTTGTCCTTCCTCAATGCCAATAGGAGAGTAAACCACAAGTATAGGCTTTGCCAAAGGTACATGAGCACTCTTCAGCATCCTGATCTCTCAGCCAGGAGAGAAACCTTCATTCCTATCTGAAAAATCAGAATGCACCCCAGATGCATCCTAGACTGAAATCACAGAAAATCAAAGTGCTGCAGGGTTGGGGCAAGACTGGCTGATGCAAATGGGACAACTACAGCTTCTTGGTATAAGAGCGGCCCTTGCATATGACTTCTAGTCAAACCATAAATCCTCATCCTACTGTATGGTGATTAATTTATTCTCAAAAGTTTTCAGGCAGAAATGTTGCTACTCTAGAGGTTATTGTATTCATGCCACTGAAACAATTTTCAGAATCATTAATATTTTCTGATTTTTGAGAATTTCCTTTGTGAATATCTCTAAAATTTATAGTAGAAACAGTTAATCAATCTTCAAAGAAAATAGTTAATTTCTACTATGCAATTCCTATTTATTTACAGGATTACCCATGGCTGCAACAAACACTTAAGTATCTGCTTTACTCACATGCCCCAACATCCTGAGTAGGGCTGCTTCTCTGAACCTGAACCATGGAAAAATACTTATCCATTTGCACATGAACAAGCACATAATTATTTCTGCTTCTATCCTTTTGACTCGTTGCAGAAGGCCCACAAAATGCCAGCAGTGCCACAGAAATTCCTTCAGCCTTTTACTGCCCTTCCCCTTATGCAAAAATTGCATTTTGTCTCCCTGGAACTGGTAAAAAAGAAGACATCCTCTAAGATACAAAAAGCAAAATACAGGAGATAGTAAATGAAAAGAAGAGAATATTTAGGATGTACATCTATGTTGGTATGCCTAATTACGTAGAAAGTTGAAAAAGAGTAATAAGGACACAATCAAACAGACTGTTAAAAAGAACAATTAGGTTTTTTGATAAAAGCTTTGCAATGCTTCAGTTAGTAAGATGCATCACTGGAAATGATCATGCCTTTCATAAAATCACAGAATGCTTTGAGTTGGAAGGGACTTTTAAGGATCATCTAGTCCACACCACTTCCATGAGCATGGAGTACCACTACATCAAGTTGCTTAAAAGCCCCATCCAAACTGGCACTGAACAGTTCCACGGATGAGAAAGACAATTCTTCTAGGTAAGGAAGATCTTTCGGGAAAAGAAAGTAACCTTTTTTCAAGGTCTGATTCCACTCTGACTCCTCTCTATATTCACATTATTTTCTCCCTTGTATGTTACCCATTCCTGCACATCTTTCTGGGTGAGTTTGATTTTTGGTTGGGTGGTTGGTTGGTTGCTTTGGTTTGGTGGTTTTTTGGTTGGTTGGTTGATAGTTGATTTGGTTGGGTTTTTTCCCTTTTTTTGGTTGGGTTTTTTCCTTTTTTTTGGAAGAAGGTACTTACCTAACAGCAAGTACCTCCGCTTGCAGTATTGAATATTAAAGAAGTGAACTACACAAGTTGCCTTTCTCATTCTTATTTGAAATTCCCTGGTTTAATATAAAATAAATTTTAATGTCTGTCGTCTTATAATTTCAATGTCTCTCTAGCATTTTCAAGCACCAAACATAGTTTTGTTCTACCTCCTCAAACATATACTAAGACTTAAATGTTTACAGAAAGCATTTAGTTGTCTTTGCATTGATTTCTAACAGACTGCAAAAGGGAGTCTTAAGTGTCCAATTACTTGCTCATTATCAAGAGATAGGGATGCATACATATCAAAGAATTACCTCACCTTAAAAATTTTATTTCATTCCCTCTATGCAAAATGGGAAAGCTCAGGGTGAAAGCTCCTATTTTTATGCAGCATCATCTTTAGCAAAAGTAAGTTTGTGTAGATGCACTAGAAAAAGTCCTAGCAGAGATCTACAATTTGTGCCTTCTGTTTTGTCAAGGAAGTCTGGAAATTACTCAGCTCAGAAATAGGTTTTTTGATGATTGTGCATAATTAGAGATGGGATTTGTATGAAATGTAGCAAACCATTTCTATATGCAATACTGGTAAGCTACTCTAAGACTTCTCTAAATGAAAAACAACTCTTAAGCATGACCCACAAAGGCTTCCACATGCTAGCAGAGACATATTCACAGAGAATAATTGCATTATATATTCTCAAATAACCATATATAGTTCAGAAACTGCACAAATGAAGTCAAAATGTCCCCAAACCTAAAATCCCACACACCTGATTCCCATTTGAATTCTGTTCTCCTGCAGTATCTGGATTAGCTCACCGATATCAACCTGAAGAAGCTGGGAAATGACTATGCATGCTGAAATCAGTTCTGGATAGAGTGCTGATGTGGCCTGAAAAATTTTGAATTGAGAACCATTTCTCAAAGCATCCTGTTCTCTCACCACATTTTTAAGCAGAAACAGAATACCACTGATGCTTATGGAAGTCACAGATAAATTAGTTGGAAAGTGAAATGCCAGTGGAGAAGAATATGAGTAGAGAACTACAATACATGCTCAATGGATACAGCAAACAACTTTAGAAACAGAAGGGGACTGATACAGGGAAGATTACCAAGAAACTGTAGTGCTAATTAGGCCCTGTGCTGATCCAGCCACCTCACAGGCAGGCAGTGAGTACAGCCTGTACAGAAATTAAACTACCTCTTAGAGGATGCTAAGGCAAAGCTGATAGGGGCCCTGTATAAATAACGTCTCCTGTCATGGTACAGATCAATCTTCTACAAGAACAATGAACAACATATTAGAGATTTGACCCTGAGAATCAACATTTTTAGTCTCTCAAGTCAGGATTTTGTAATTATTCATTCCTATGACAAATCTCACTAAGCTACATATCCTGTATTACTCTCTTACAAGACAATTCTTTCCAGCACGTAGAGAAAAAAAAGTGATACCTTTGACACATTTTACAAATACACCTCAGGATCATTTAGCTTTTCCTCTAACATTTAAAATCTGTAATAAACATTTAAAAACTATTTTATTGTTTCAGAGGTAAAAGCATTTTAAAACTATCAGATTTCAACTTCATGCTTAAAAAGAAGGTATTTAGAAGATGTTACAATATTTTCAGCAGAACACCACTGCAAGTAGAGAATCCAACTTAACATCTGCAGTGACAGATTACAGAAAACACTTATCCCTCCTGAATAACTGAAACACTCTTCTTAATTACAGACTGTAGCCCACACATTTTATTTAATTGAAGCTAACAGCTTGATTTTTTTATATTCTTCAGGGAATTATTTAGTGTCTCTATTTGAGCAAGCATGAGAAGTGTTTTTCTATAGCTACATTATACAGGACTAATAACACAATGTTATTGTTTGGTCTTCAGTTTTTGTAAGTATTTGTATTTGTGAGTATTTGTAAGTATTTGCTGTTTAAATCTGCTTTTTTTGGCTCATTACTTTATTTGATTGATTTAGGAGTAGAAAAGCATTAACCTAATGCTCAAAAGCTGAAACTATACAAATGAAAATCAGTAAAAGTGCACATTTTAAAAATGGAATTTTAATTAATCATGCAAATGAGTTATTGTGTAACTACTGATTCCTGCTTCCTGAGGTTTTCAAGACTAAATGTCCTTCTGTAAGGGATATTTCAATTATTCCTAAATTAGTAGTTCAAAGTTTAACTGCAAAAAATATAAAAGTCCCCATTAAAAGGCTAATTATTTAACAGACTAACAGGGACTCAAAATAAAGTTCTTCTCATCAGAAGAAGAGACATGTCTCTTTTGTCCTGCGGTCTTCAAAATAGGTTACTCATTCAAGAGTCTGCTGTATTGCTTCACACATGTGAATCATGCCTGTATCAGAGGCATACAGAGACAGTACTTACCCAGAACTCAGCACATCAGCTGAACTCTCGATCCCACTAAAAACCCTAGTTGTGAACTTTTTCCAGGTTTCACTGAATGTTAACAGTAACAAGTCTGTTCAAGGCATGGTAAAGTTTTATAGTCTTCCTTATGCACTAAAGAGAGTAATAATTTCAAATACTGGAGAAATATAAACATGAAGAACAATTTCTACAACCTTCTATACTTTCAGATGGTTATGCTCTAATGCCGTCAGATGTTAAAGTGGAGATTTTTAGACCATTGGAGCATAATACACACTCAGCAGTCTGGAAACGTAACTCAGTCTGAACCCTTTAGGAAAAAAAGTTAGTCATTAAGGAATACTATTCAACAATCAAATACTATTCAACCGTCATCTGTTCGCTGAGTTCAGGCATTTCTCCTTTCTCTCTACATTGTGGTACAATTGCAGACATTAATCTTAACGTTGTTCCCAATTTAAATAGGACCTTTAGAAGCAAGTAGGTATTGGCAAAAAAATGTGCTAAAAGCACACAGGTTCTCAGTTTATCTGGTTTTAATTTCATGTTGCGTCTTCATTGCAAATTTCCTGGTGCTGTTTATGATCTTGGGAATCTTTGATTACATGTGCATCTCTGCTGATGTATCCCACCAGA
Organism: Motacilla alba alba; assembly: GCF_015832195.1. Lineage (NCBI taxonomy): Eukaryota > Metazoa > Chordata > Aves > Passeriformes > Motacillidae > Motacilla > Motacilla alba. The sequence continues at coordinate 60,800,834 of NC_052046.1, read as the reverse complement.
GTAAAACGTCCATTCTTTGGCTTCCTCCTCACAGAACTGATCCAGCACTGTATCACCTAGGTTAGAGATGATTTCTTCTAAGTAGCTGTTCCACTGTTGTGTTTTGGATAGAGAATGAGAATCCTGGTAACACTGATATTTGGGGTTTTTTTCTAAGTTGTGTTTATCCCAAGTGTAGGATTTTTTTTTCTTGTCTCCTGAGCCACCAGTGAGGAGGGGAGCAAAAGAAACTGTGAGGGAGCACAGCTGGGACAGGTGACCAAAACTGACCAAAAGCATATTCAACACCACAAAATATCATGCCCAGTATATAAACTGGGGGGAGTGACCTGGAAAGGGCTGGTCTGGGGTCAGCAAGAGGGGTCTGACAACAGTCCATGGGGGATGAGCAATTGCATTGTGCATCACTTGTTTTTTCCCCTTTTACTATCATTATTATAATTTACCATTATTACTGTATTACTGTATTTTACTTTATTCTCAATTATTAAACTGTTCTTAACACACAAGTTTTGCTTGGATTCTCCTCCCATTCCACTGGGATGGGGGGAAGGAGAGAGAAGACTGATCAAGTAGCTCTGCAGTGTTCCATCTCCAGCTGGGCTCAGAACCAGGACAAGACTAAACCAGGTATCAGTAGAATTGAAGAATAGAATACTGTAGCAAATAGTTACAAGAAACCTTTTTTGTTTGCTTGCATTTTTTTTTTAAATTTTAATAGCACTTGCCAGTTGATACTACCCATGATCCCTCTCACAGTGTGAAATCCCCAGCCAAAACAACATTGCCAATCCATTGTCCTGTCATCATGTCTAAACAACTGCCTTCAAGAGGAGAAAACTCACTCAAAAGCAGTCATGAAACTAAAGAAGAAAAGCTGTTCAAGGATATAGTCCAGATTATTTCATTAAAATGTCTGAATAAACAGACATATAAATGTTTTCATATAAATAGGCCAAAAAATTTTTAAAATATAGAATGGTCTCAAAAATAACATAGGGCTACATAAAATGTCACCAGATGGCACTATTAACATAATCCTCAAGCTCTTTCAAGCATGTGAGCAAGATTTTACCTTAAAGATGGTATATTTTGTTCATTCTTGTTTAGGTTGTGAGGTACACAAAAGAAGTCTTTGCAGATAAAAGACTCTTGTTAGTGTTTGAGGGACAAAACCCCTCCCAGAGAGTTAAGCAGCATCAAAGAGACAGACTATGACTCCTGGGTGCAAATTTTATATTGTTTATAGGTCATTCAAGGGAGCTGTGCTCATTCTCTTACAGAGAGACCACAGAGCTTACAGAGGACCATAGACCTCTTTTCTGAACCTTTCTTTCTACTGGGAAGACTGCTGTCTTCAGATGTCAAGGAGCAGCTGCAGCAGCAGGGCTGAACTACCTTGTATGTAGTGCAGTTGTAACATCATTGTTTCACCCATATGAATAAAACTTCAAAGTTTTATTCAAAACATTTTCCTTCCCAGTCTCCTAGAAGAGACTATATTCTGTTCACTTGGAATATAAAATTCTAAGAATGACAGAGAAAATGGTGTATGCTAAAAACTCATCTATTTTTACCCAAGTTTTGCAGTGATGTCAGGTGTACAGTGAATCTTCCCTTAAAGTGTCATAATCTGGTGCTGCCTGGTGTTTAACCACTATAAGTACTTTAAAAATCTGGAAGAGTTTCTAAAAAATTGTATATCCTGCTCTTTGCATCACTTGCACAATGAGTTCTAAATAATTCTGTTTATGCAGATGGAAAATTATGGAGCCAAACATGTCCAAGTGAATGGTCTAATGACAATATTTCAGAGAATTCAAGATTTTTGTCTTAAGCAATGTTTATTCCTGTCTTAATACTTCATAACACTGAGTCATAAACATAGAAGAGGAAAACAGTAATGAATATTGGCTACTTCTCCTTGCCTCTTACATACCTTTGCATAGTGGAACTCTCAGAAAGATACCCCTGAGATACCAAGTTTTGAACACAGATTTTTTAAATCTAGACTACTACAAGATTGTAAGTAATGTAGTGTACTTTTACATTAATGTAAAAAAATGAAGATGTCCCATATCTCTATGGAACACTAGTGACTAGTCTCCTAAACCATCATGAAGGAATAACACCTTACCACCTCTGACAGTGGTTGTTCTGCATGCTTCAGGTTTATTACAGAAATCCCAAATCTTCAAAGAATTTGCTGGGGAGTATAATGAGTAACTCTTTGCATTAGAAAGATTCACAGAACTTTGATCACTCTCCCAGGAAGCATCAGGTCACTGTGAACTATACAGGCTGATTAGGGTCAACCATCATCCTTCTACATGCAAGCATTGCTGCTGTTAATTGCCCAGCCAACCATAGCAAAATATACTCACTAATAACCATTCATATCTGATGTGCTAACTAGGAGTTTAGCTACTTAATTTGTATTGAAGTAATTGTGAGGCTTTTCATCTATCAACCTAATTCCATAGAAAATTAAATCAAGCCATAGTATCTTGATAAAAGAGACTGTAATGATTCACGTGTTAATGGTTCACTTTGTTGCTAGTTTCATAAGAGAAGCTCAAAACTTGTATCTCCAACTAACTAGAAAAAATTCTGTATTTTAAGTATCTGCGTCAATAGCAATGCGCATTTTAAATTAAAAGTCACATTACTTCTATTTTATGATCCTTCTTTTCCATTCCATAGTCAGCCTAGGAGTTTAATTAATGAGAATTAATTAAACAAATTAGATCTTAAAAAACCACTTAGCCACTATCTTATTCTTCTCCCTCCATGAAAATGGCCTAGTATTTTTATTATGTTCAGTAATTGTACTTACAGTATACGTACCCTATACATCTCACAGAATATACAAACATGTGCACAACATTCTAAAAATGGATAAGGCACATGACCTGTGGGGCTCCTCCACTCTCCCCTAACTAGTCACTTAAGAGACTGTAAACCACTGCAGCAAAGCATAGTTCTCAGACATCCTGAATAACTGAGGCCAAGGTGGAAGCTACACTTTACCACAAAACTTAAGAGGCTCTCAAGAAGTTATTTTCCCTTTCAGGACATTATCTGTCCCAGACAGGCAACCAATTACACAAAGCCACCTGTCGATTGTTCTTTTTTGATCAGGAACAGTTGATTTAGAAACAGCTCAGAATAAATAAAATAATCAGGATACACCTGGCCATTTCTGTGCTTCCATAAATTAGTACTCCAGGACCTGAAAGGCAAGACTGTGAAGCTGACAGAGTAGCCCAGAACAACCAGGTTACTCCCCCTAGGATACAGCAGAGATACTCACTGACTGCTCAACTCTGAATCCTGCCCCAGTACTCTGATAAAAATCACTAGTCTTTAGTTCTCTGTTCTAGCTACTGCTTTTTAACCATTTACTCATGGACTGCTTAGGTTTCCAGTCTAGCCCAAATCCAGTTCTCTTGCCCAGGTTCCTCTGACTGTTGCTTTGAGCCAATGAATGCCAGATGCTCCTGATAAGGTTTTTGAAAGAGTGCATTTCTTGACCTCTTTGATCTGGACCATAATTTACTTGATAGTGGCATGCAACTCTACCCTTGATTATTGCCTAGGTCTGGCCATTAGAATTGACCATACCTATTGTCTACAGAAATTTCTCAGACACTTCAGTTATTTTAACTTTAGAGACAACATGAAAGGTACAATACAATTTTAATTTTTTAACTGGAAAATGCACTTTTGTCTTATCACACCTGTACTCAAAAACACCTGAGTTAATCTTATCTAATCTGAATAAACACTGACTATAAGCAAAATGATAAAAGTTATTGATGTATCTACTCGGGAATGCATGAAAGAAGATTCTATTTCTTGCTGTATTCTGCTTTCCTCTGTATTCTGACATTTTTTATTAGATATATCTGATGTCTGTGTAGATAGGCACCACAGAAATGACCTTTGAAGTACAAAAATAAAGCAAATTATATTTTAGAAGCATACGGCAATCAGATTTATAAGATATGTGGATGTCAAATTGATAAAACATAGAGCACAAAAAGAAATAGAGATCTCTAAAAATGGGAACTGCATCTCATTGCAAACAGAATTCTTATGAATCATTCAGCTGCAGAAAGATATTAGATTTTTGGTGCAAAAACACATTCAATAACACATACTCTGACATAATTATAAGAAGGTTTTCATCAATAAGATGGTTTTCAACATGTGGAAATTTCTGGGGCAAATAAGTGCAGGCTGCTTATGCCTTTTCTTAAGAACTGGACTTTTAACCTGATACATGGGCCTTATTTTTTTATCTCTGTGAAGAGCTTAGAATTATTTAATAGTTCACTATTTGCAATGGACAAGTCACTCTGTTGCTAGCAAATGCCCTTCCTTTAGGGTACCACACATCTCACACCACTGCTGCTGAAAAACTTTCCAGCTGGGATAACATAAGGAAAACAAACTGTTCATTTTTAACCTGTTTAAAATAAGACAGCTAAAATCTGCAATTTACAGCCCACCCTTGGGGTGCTCAGTCCCATTTCAAGTCAAGGGCTTTTTAAATTTAGCTGCTGTTTACTGGAGCCAAGGAATACAGTCTTCACTCAGCATCCTGCTGCATGCAGCTATGCATTGCATGGCATGCAGCTTGGAGATTTCAGATTGTTCATTTACCTAACTGTGAATTCCTATTTGTGAGTCAGAACTGTTCAGCTTGAAAGCCGCTGTAATTAAGCTGACATGCCATTCAGTGACCTTGGCATAATCCTAATGAGATCTAAGTCACAGACAACAATTACTGAAAACACAGAGGTACAGTTCAAACAAAGGAGAAAATACTAACATTTTCCATGAGCAAGATCAATGTACTTTAAAGCAGAGAAACAAAGTGAACTGCTTCATCAGCTAAGTCTCTTTAGCCACCACAAAAAGTGGCTTGTACCTGGACAGCGCATCTGGCAACAGGATCAGGTAAACAAATTACTTTAGGAGATTGACTGCAAACTAAGGCCTTTAATAGTGCTTATTTCAACAGACAAAACACAATGCAGACATGCCTTTAAAAAAAGTCAGCAAACAATACTAATCTAGAGTCAGCCAAGTTTCGTAGGTCCTGTTCTACACTGCAGGTGAGGAAAACTCAATTATGCATTTTGCTGTCATTCCCATCAATGGTCTCCTGCTTGAAGAGAAATCTGTTTTCATCTTTTTCTGAGAGGTTATCAGCCCTTGAAACATAGAGGTATTTTCTTCTACTTACAACTAACTTACAAAGGCATTTTAAAAGCATTTGACAGTGTTTACAGAAATGCTAGAAGCACCCATGTTTCAGAGTGCTATTATATTGTTGATGACAGGTGTTCAATTAAGGGAAAATATACGCCTAATATCTTAATAAATGAAGAGCTGTTAAGCAGATACTCCAGAATTAGTATAAAAACCTAAGTATGTTCAGCAATAATAGCCATATTTATTAGAAAAAGTCAAAGGACAGGACAGCATATGCTGTTTTTTTACTTGGCTTCATTTAAAATATACAGTTGCCACAACCAGCTGGAATTTCCATACAAGTTTAGCCAGATGAGACTCTTGTTTACAGCTACAGCATAGACAGCTTTAGCTATTTTTACAGGATGTGGTGATACATCTGATTGATTTCTGTTCAAATATTTCTGAATCACCCAAATTTCTCAAAAGAAATCCGTTATCTATGAAAGGATTAGTCTTGCAACTCAGTTATTTGTAGTTGTTCAAACTTGTGTTATTTTGCAATATACCTCTAGCAATCTAATTCATGCTCTACCGTGCATATGTCAGATAGTAGAATTCCTCATAACAGATAAGAAAGAAACTTGTGATTCTCCCTAACATGTGGGTATTCTGATACATCACCACTTAAAGCAAAGGACATCCACAGTAAGGCTATCATATTTTTATTACCACAAGCTATGAAGATCATACACTTGTCAAGTAGCCAAGACAGAGATACTTCGTTTGCTGTTCTAACAGGCAGCAAAGGGAGCCAGCATGTTTTACGCAAGAGATACCTTATGGAGATATTTGTAACAAACAAAAATAGGGCTTTCAGAAAAATAGAGTTCTCAAAAATCAAAATGTCTGTTTATATACACAATATGAAGCAAAACTAATCAAAACATGTTTTGAACAACTTCTTTACCCAAGAATGCAATTTGCAGCTAGCTCTGGACTCAGGTAAAGCCAGTGAGTAAAAACTTCACATTTCCTAAGATGCATACCCTGGGACATAGGTGTATGGGCCATGCACCATACACCTGCATGCTTATCAGGATGCATTTCAATAATTTCCCTAAAATAATGAAACAATGGCATGATGAAATCCACCTGACCTCCTGAATATAGCCAGTAAATTGTTCCAGGTGATAGTGACATTTTTCCCAGGAGGCCAGCTTCAAGGACAGTAGGAGGGGTATTTCTCTGTGCTCAATGCTTCAGGTGCTCAATGCCTCACAGAAAACACAATAAAAACACCCTGGGTATCTTTGATGTAAGGAAAGTGATCAAGCTCTTTGCTGCTTCCCTACCCTTCCCTCTGATTTCACGTATCAGTTGCTAAGTTCTTACACATGACCAAACACTTGATTTATTGTAAGGTTCGGGTTTTTTCACCATAAGGACCAATGTATAAATTTGAGTGATTCCAGGCCACAATTAACTAGGAAAAAGTACTTCCAATTTTCAACAATTGCTTTTCTTCTATCAGTTACAATACACTTCAAATTTTTTCTCACCAAAATACGCAGCTAATCACATACATTGAGTCAAAAATAATGCATACCTTCTTTGCATCCATGTTCACTAACAAGACCAGCTCTTAGCAATCTCTGACCCAGGAAACTAGGGCAAGGAATTTTGCAAGGAAAATTTTATCCTGGTCAAAGATGACTAGGTTAGAGATCACCTAGGTAAAGTGAATATCCACAAGTCCATGGGCCCTAATGGAATGCATCCATGAATGTTGAGAGAGCTGACAGACACCACTGTGCATCTGCTCACAATCATTTTTGAAAGGTCGTAGAAATCAGGAGAGGTGCCTGAGGACTGGAAGAAAGCAAATGTCATTCCAGTCTTCATAGCAAAGGTCACTAGTGGTTTTGCAAAACCATGACAGTGACTAACCTGATTGCCTCTACAATGAAACAAGTATATGGATGATTGAAGAGAGAGCAGTGGATATTGCCTACCTCAAATTTAGAAGTATTTTGACACTGTCTCTCACAACATCCTCAAAGACAAACTCAGGAAGTGTGAACTAGGTGAGTGGACAGTGAGGTGGATTGAAAATTGGCTGAACAGCAGCTCCCAGAGAGTCATAGTGAGTGATTATTTGGAGGCCTGTCTGTAGTGAAATCTCCAAAGGTTCAAAATTTGGCCAGTTCCATCAGTAACTTCAATAAAGGGACAGATGCATCCTCAGTGAGTTCACTCAAGACACAAAGCTGGGAGCAGTGGCCCTCAGGGGGCTGTGCAGCCCTTCAGAGGGACCTCAACAGGTTGGAGATGCGGGCAGAGAACTGTCTGAAATTCAACAAAGACAAATGCAGGGTCCTGCATGTGGGGAAAAATAACCCAGCAGAGGCTGGGGGCTGATCTGCTGGGCAGCAGCCCTGTGGAGAAGGACCTGAATGTCCTGGTGGACAACATGCTGCCCATGAGCCAGCACTGTGTCCTTGTGGCCAAAAAGGCCAATGGGGGGCATTAGAAAGCACTGACAGCAGGTTGAGGGAGGTGATCCTTTCCCTCTACTCAGCCCTGGTAAAGCCGTATCTGGAGTGCTGTGCCCAGTGCTGGGCTCATCAGTACAGGGGGGACATGGGGCTCCTGGGGCAGATCCAGTGGAGGGGAATGAAGATAATTAAGGGACTGGAGCATCTCTTACAAGGAAAGACTGGGGTAGGTGGGCCTGTTTAGCCTTGAGAAGAGATGGATGATGGGAGATCTCATTAACATGTTTATGTATTTGAAGGGAGAGTGTCAAGAGGATGGACTAATGGGGAGAAACTGATGTACAGGAATTTCCACTTGAACATGAGGAAGAACTTCTTTACAGTGCAGGTGACTGAGCACTGGAACAGATTGCCCAGAAAGGCTGTGGAGTCTCCCCCATGGGGGATATTCAAGAACGTCTGGACACAATCCTGTGCCATGTTCTCTGGGATGTCCCTGCTTGAGCAGACAACTCACTGAGGTTCCTTCCCACCTGATGGGTTCTGTTATTCTGTGAACTACATGTATTTTAGAGACCAGGCTTACTGAATCCCACACAGGATATTATACAAATCTGACAGGTCCTTCTTTTACACAGTACGCTTGAAAACCAAAAAGGTACTAACACTTCACAAGTTACTAATTATTAATTACTGTGTACTATATGTATACAAACAGTCTACTCCAAAAGGGAAATAAAATGTATTTGTGAACTCAGGAGCTGTAACAGACTAAGTGTTCAGAAACTATGATTCACTGTGGCTTTGCAGGGGCGGGCCAGCAACATCCAAAGCTCAGGTAATACAATCATTTGAAACTGAATGCCCATAAATGTAGATTAGATCACCTTCTCACATGACAAAATCTTGCACATAATTCTATCAGCAAATGAAGAAAACTATAATACTTTCCCTAAATTAAGAAGCTGCTCTTCAGATTTTCATATCAACAAGTCTGAATGACCAAAAGTTGCTAGCAGACCTGGTATGACCACAACCAGAAGACAGAAACTCAGAACAGAGCATTTTATCTTACCCTGCAGGCAGATCTAGATGAAGATACTAAAAGAAGATAATTAATTAATTAATTAATGTGCCTGTTCCTTAACAGGGACACATGTGCTCCATTTAGTATTTTAGCTTTCCCAAATATATGTGCCTTTTCTAATCTGGTTGAATACTTCACAACTTCCTGTGCAACTTTAAATAATACATTTAAATTATTTTCTTCCTCTGCATTTGTTTTTGAAATGGTGACTGGAGTGGAGAGTGTGACAGCAATGACATAATGTTTTATGAGATCATGACCTTGAAAAATTGGAATGTATAGAATGGATAATTATTTTTTGTGGCTCAAGTCAAAACATTTTTCTTTGTAAAGACTTTAATCAAAAGGCTCCCTGTCAGTAAACTAGGTCCCCATTTCATTTAGAGAAATTGCATTTTGCCTACACATTTAACTTCAGAAATAAAGTTACTTCACCAGCATTGTTCGGTTTCTGGGAAACCTACTGGCCGAGTAAACCAAAATACTGTGTAAGTTAATGCAAAGAACCCCAAGTACCATACAAAAATTAGAGAATTCAAGCTATTTAATTCAGCCCTCTCTTTCCACACAAAGGGAGTTTTAAAAGTAGGGTTTGGGTTTGCTTGCTTTTTTAAAAAGCCTTTCAGTAAGAATGAAAACTGATGGAATACACAGCATCGTAAGGTGTATTTACCAAACCCACAGCAATGAGTCGGATTCTAAAACATCAACAGAATATTTCTTGTATCTTCGCTAGAGTCACTCTAGAGGTAAAACAAACTATTTTGATTTCCTCCACCATTTTAGAGATGATGATGTTGTTTTTATGGCTTATCAGTACACTGAGGGAGGCTGTCAGGATCACTAACATTGTACCTATCAGTCTTAAAGAGACCGAAGTGAGCTGACTCTGCCTAAACTCTGAGCTTGCTAGATACATGTCAGAATAGATCCAAATACCACATATCCAGGATTAGAGTTGTGGCCTGTTTCCTCTATACAGAATAGAAATAGAAATAGAACACTTTGTCTCACTCTCCTTCCTTTTTAAAGATTGTGTTTTTACTGCAACAAGTTCTCACAGTTATTTATCCTTACCAAAGCAGTTCATTTCAATCTTTTGTTCCTCTTTAAATATTCCTAACATCTTAGACATAAAATTGTATCAGAACTTCACAGCTATGTAAGCCCTCAAGGGCTGGATGATCCCTGCCCTCCTCCACATAAGCAACCTAGAATTCTCCTCATTCCGGTCACTTCAGCTTTCTCTTATCTCCCTCATGTTCAAAGAGTGTCCAGGTGTACCACTTCCTTGCTGATACCATTTTTGCCTGATGGTAACAGAGGATATGAAATAACACACAATGTTAACATTTTAACCTTAATTCAGCTGCAAAAGCCATGTTGATGGATTCAGTGACCCATCTCTCCTTCCCTAATGGAAAAAAATAATGTACTCCACTACTATTATGATGACAGAAATATAAGAACTGAAGTTAGTTAACAGAACCTGCTATGATAAGATTATTTCTGCTGTCTTCTAAGCCTTACAAATACTATCTAAAAGTTTTCACTGTAGATAGTTGAAGGATGATGGGAGATGTGTGTCCAAAGAGGCCATCACCATTTTTCAAGATCCGTGATGATTCAGACTTAGTATTGAAGATTATTGTTGCTTTCAGTAGCGCTTCAGCTACTCTAACAATCAGAACTAGAACTAGCAAATGTCTGCCTTTGGAGAAAATGTCATCTCTCAAAAATTTGCACGATAGATTTTGAGAACTTTCTCACAATTAAAGCAGGTCAACAATCCTTCAAACAGCTTGCTTTTAATTTGGAGCCAAACTCTCCACTGATTCACTGAAATGCCACATCCCCCAACCCAGGCTTCACAGAGATTCATTCAACTAACTTTAACAGTCTGAGTTTGATTGGGGAGATTGCATATTTTCAGTTACTGTGCCACAGGGCTATCAGTTATAATGATTTCTACAGTATTTGCTCAATTTTATGTCTCCTTGACAACTAATGTGATACTGGACCTGCTTCACTGGCGCAGGTATAAAATCAGTGCCACAATTTAGCAGCTCACATTGTTAATTTACATAATGGATTCATACCACATTCATCCAGTCATTCAAAACTCAAGAGTCCTTGTGACACAGTCAGAGCTGAGCAACCTTGTTTCTCAACAGTGGCTCATTTTTAAAAATGCGGTCTCAGTAACTTCAGCAGTCTCAACATAAATATTCTCTAATTCAGTTTATGCTTATCCCACTCCTTTAAATAACAAAGCAGACCTCATGTTCATGCAATCTACCAACTTTTGCAACAGATTACCATTAAATACATAAAACAAAGTTGGACAAGTATGTCTGAATCACTTGGAAACTTTAGGGAATCACAGGACTGAACCTTTGTCATACCAATTATGTAAAGCCATTGGGAAGAAATCCATGCATTTTTGCAAGCAGGCAAAGCAGGCTTTTCATAGAACAAAAGCAGCCTTGTCTTTTTCTGTTATGTGACAACTCCTAATTAAAATCAATGATTTTTTATTGTTGGCCCAGATAAGCTTGTTTGCATAGCTGCAACCTCTTAAAACAGAAATCTGAATGTTATTAGGAAAAGACATCCATTGACAGTACAGCAGACCTTAAAGAAAAGTGGTATTGCTTGATGTTAACATCTGATTTACCTTGGAGGCAATTCCGCAAGTGTTTAACAGTAAAGAATATAGTAAAGAGCAAAATAAATTTAATTTTGTTTTAACGTATTTATAGAATTGTTCCAAGAATACACATAAAGGCGTGCTGTGATTTTGACTTGAGCTTGTGCCAGCTGATGACCAACAGAAAGCAGTCAAAAAAGAGAAAAAGAGATAATGGGAAATTATTTATAACTACTCTATGTATCAAGCATACTGTTTCATGGACAGCTGAGTAAGATTACATTTCAACATTTCATGAAGAAACAACACATGAAAAAATTTCTTACCACAGTGACATTTCTCTAAAATGATTCACTTGTGACCTTGAACTTTGTAATTATGAGTGTTAATTCTCAAGAGCTGACTACTCATGGAATAAAATTGCTGTATATCCGTAAAAACAATGGTAAGAAAATATAAACCTAAATTGAAACCGTCTTTAATTGACAGGAAAAATAAGCATTCTGAGTGGAAAAAAGTGGTATCAGAAAACAATCACCAGGTGGCTATAAAAACATTAAGCAAACCTGATGCTACAACAGACCACTACAGTCCTAAACACAATAGCATCCTCACTAGCTCCTTTCTGAATTAGCTTTTCATAAGTAGTCCAGCACTCTACATAGACACACACTGAACCCTCACAGTGACTAGCTCTAAAAAGACCACCCTGTTTCCATGCACCCAGTCCCTTCCCTTGAGTCCTTGAAGCATTAAGCCAGTAACAGTATCATATACTAAATCTGAGTAAACTCAATAATGAAAAAATGTCAGAGAGTACCTCAGGATGTACAAATGCTTCAGCATACATTCGCGTTTGGCTTTCAACCTATTTCAACATATGCAGGGCACTAAACATATTTAGTGCAAAAAAGTTATTTGGCATTTTTCTATTTCCTAACTACTTGGTACAAGTAATCCAATGATTGTTCTATGCAGCTCAATGCTCAACCCTTGTATTTAAAGCCTTGTATTCACAGATATACCATAAGACTTAGATGTCTGCGAAGTTTTCCACAGAACACCAGAAGCATTAATTAAACCCCTAATCCTTAGGAAATCAGTGTCAATCACCTGAATAAAGCCGACAGTGTGTTTACTTTTAAGTAAAACTGTATTTCCTTTCTGAAGGAGTAACTTTGCAATGGATGGCACAATCTATTAACTAGTTCCCTCTACTTCTCTCTTCCTTGCTTTAAAACAGAATCATGTTTTCTGGGAAAGGTCCCTGTCTGTTTCTAATGTAACTGCATCATAACTTGCATTTTCTGTTTTCCTGTCAGATATTGTTAGCCTTTTCTATCACTAAATGGAAAGTTTCAAAATTTACTGACTCTGCTCCTGAGAGAGGTCCCGTCACCAACCAAACAGGATGCTGGAAAGGCAAAAGAAAATTAGCAGGAAAGAGCAAAAGTTATCTATAAAGATTTCATGACTTGGAGAGTAACCCAATCCTCACACAAACATGCTCCTTACCATCAACAGTAACATTAGCCCCCTCCTCCCCACTCTCTCAGCTTTGAATTCAAGTAATTTTCTAGTTTAAAACCTAAGTTTAAAAAACAAACAAAAATGCAAAACATGAACTCAAATCCAACCAACCAAAAACCCAACACTATAATACTCTCCAAATTTCTTGTAGCTGAAATTTTGGTAGATGTAAAGAATGTTTTAAGATTCCTTACTTCAAGTAGATGAAATTTAAAAGTTCTTAATTTTTTAAGTTTACCATTTATTAATAGTTTGGTATAGCAATGAAAAATATCTAAAATATATTTCATTAAAATTATGCTACAGAGAAATAAATAAAATATATTTTTTGTGCCTGCCCACAAACACAGAGAGGTAATAAATTAGAAACCTTTCCATACAAATTTAAGTGTTTCTGCAATTAGGAATGTTTGTTTTTATTTTGGGATACTTCACATTCATGTTCTGGATTACAATGAAACTAAAAATAAGCCTGTTTGCAAAATTTCATTTAAGTTCTGTTTTAAATTTTCAATTTTATAAGTCAAAAGGCAAAAAAAAAAAGCTTACTCAAATACTTAATATCAAAAGCAAATACGCAAATTATCAATTAGAAGAAAAAAAGAAGTTAGATGTTTCATAAACATTTTATTCTGAAACCTAAAACACAGCTCTCTGGCTATCATTTTTTACTGTCATCATTTACATACAGAAAGGAGCTTGCTCTGCAATTTTTGATTGCTTAAAGAAATGTTCTGCTATTGAGAGTCAGTACCCTGGGTACCAGAAGCCCCCTCTTGTCCTCACTGAACTCAAGTGCAAGTTGCGCATCTTCAGCAACCAAAGGAAAAGCACCTATCATTACATTTTGATCTATGAACACTAATGGTCTTTCAATAATATTGAAGTACAATTGTACAATTAGTACAATTAGTACAATTAGTACAATTGCTGAGAGGCAAAACTCATTAGTTTGGACTAGATGCCATCTGATGTGATCACATGAGCTTGAGCAGTTCGGGGAAGCACAGTCAGAATTCATAATTTGCTTTTTCTTTAAACAGCTAAGACATCATAACCATGACCAGAAGATTACTGATGTTGCACAAACTTGTGAGAGCTAGAGAGGCTTAGCTTTATAACAGACAACTAAAGCCCAACTTTCTGTACCCATACACCATGATGCAGTCTAATTAATCATACATCTCTGCTTTTTCTGTGGTATTTCTGTTTCAGTTTGTTTACTGAGTTAGGGAAACAATCAGCAACAGGCAAGTATAAATTTAGCTTCTTCTAATTTTCTGTAATTTGACTCAACAATTGAATTAGCATCCTTGTGACATTATTTAAGACAAAGTGCTCAAATGCCACTTTAGCATAGTGGAAAGGTCTTCTGCAAGCATATAAAGAAAAACAAATTAAATTTTTTTATAGTTTCTACTTTATCAAGATTGCAGTGCAATATAGGATGTGATATGGTCCTATCAAGAAACATAGCATATACTGTAAACAAAATCTTTTCACATGCCATACATAAGATACCGTATGAATACAGAATGGTAAAGCCCAAAGATGGGAAAAAATCCCAATCATTTTTACAGAATGCATTTCTGGTTTTAATCAAAATTTCCACTTGGACACCATTTTCCAAGGACATCTTCTTCAAACATACACACATCCATCCTAATACTCATGCTCACCCAAGCTTGCTTGTGTCTCAAAAAAAAAAAAAAAAAAGGCATTAAAAAAGTATTTTCAGCTTCATTTTGTTTTTTTTACATACATTCTGGTTTACATGCTTTGCAGACCTGTTGTGGGATAATTTCATGTATTTAGCAGATGTTAAATGGATGTTGCTTCAAATCTGACAGAAATACTAGCAATTTTATTGATTTATATCACATCATACAGCTGCACTAAAAAAATGTGGTCATGTAGTACTATCAGTACTAAAGGCATTGGGCTGTAGCGTAGCTCAGAGTTTACAGAAAGCAATGAGACTGAACTCAGCCTCAAAAGGGGAAGCATTCTCAGTGCATTGGAATAAAGCTGTGAAGTGTGAGCTTTGACTTTATCTCTAACAACATGCTGTTGCTGCTTACACCAGAATAAACGTGTTAAGCTTAATGTTTGCATAGCAGGACAATAAGACTAATTAAATAGTTCTTATTGGAGCTGAACTTAAAAAGTAAAAATGTTCACTATAAAAGAAGGGAACCTGAGCAGAAAATTAGCTCACAGGTAAAGACAAAGAGAACAAAGGTTAGCATTTGCCAATTGCTACTCTGAGGTTTCAACAGCTAAAGGGAATTCAGCCTTTTTCTAATTCAAACGAAATCTGTGGAAGCTTCAAATGCCATTGTGAGATAAGTGCTATCAAATGTTACAGATTATATCTCAGCCACTGTTGTACTTACTACTTGCATTTCAATATAAACTTTTTTTCATAATTTTTCTTTTTTGACTTATTCCCACAAAGTACAAGCTAATGCATAGATTAATAGATAAATACAACACATTAAAACATGCTATATCTAATTTATATGAAGAAGCTTAGGAACAGACATTAAATACATCGTAGTAGTAGTAGTAGTAGTAGTAGTAGTAGTAGTAGTAGTAGTAGTAGTAGTAGTAGTAGTAGTAGTAGTAATAGTAGTACCACATCATTAATAGTCACTAAATCAGGTCACTGAAAAGAAGAATGCTTTCCAGGTGATGTAAGTTAGAATAGAACATGCAAGATGTTTAATGAACAGTAAGGGAGCCCAATGCATTTTAACAACTATTTAAAGAATTGCTATTCCAAACAAATTCTTTAAGTTCGGATCTGGTTATTGAGATTGTCACATGTTTTTATGTGCTGATATTTGATTACCATTCACCCTTCAACACTTTTATCTTCCAGAATTAAAGAAGACAGCTCATCCACAACAAGCAGGAATTAAAGAGTAAAATACCGCTCACAGCTTTAGTTTCAAATTGCCCTAAATTTTTGTTACATAGATAAATAGATACTAACTCAGGTGTGGCAAAACAAATGCTGAGGTCACTTGAATCTGATTTTAACTATAAGCATGGTTCTGGTTTTAAGGATAAGTATATAAAGTTTTGAAGTCCTAGCTGTACTGCAAGCCTGTTCTGAACAACATGATTTTATCATCACAAAACAATAATAGACAAGAATAAAATTATGTTACAAAGTTCAGCTAATGAAGTTGTGTATTTAATTTAATGTTATCTCTACTATTACTACAAGACAGCATAGAAGTAACCCTCAACTTAAAAATTACTGAAAATCTCATAAATCTTGCTGATGTAAAGCTCACAGTGATATCTCAGCAGTCCTAAGGGATACACAGCAGAATATGTAACAATACACCTTCAATGCCCAGCAGTACAGAGATAAATAACACTGACAAGTAAATACATTGACATGACAAGTATATTGACTAGGACACATTGCAATTTATGCTCAGTGAGAAGACTGTGTCTTGCAAACTGTTGGAAACCATCAACACGTGCAATGCTCACACAAAGATTACTGTGTGCTGGCAGTACGATGACAGGTGTAAGCGCCTGCCTTTGATTACAAGATGTCTTGAGAGATTACATTAAGATAGTTCCTCCCCATGACTTACTACTTCTGTTACATTCTTTACAGTAAATCTAGTTCATTAAAATAATAGATATATATACTCGACATTTTTCCTTCTCTTTTCCCGCTTGGTCGACTGGACTTCCTCCTACTAGACTGCAAAATACAGTGGACATAGAGACTATTAGTTTCAGTAATTTCAGAGAAACAGACATGCTACACCTAGAACCAGAAAATAAATTATAGAAAGACTCTAGATGGACAAATAAAGATAATAAATGGATTGTTTTGATTTTGCACTTAAAAGCATAAATTCGTAGAGGTTTAGTGGAAATTTTCAGATTTCTTTAGAGTAATTTTTCGTTAATTTGGAAGTCATTCTTTATCATCTTGCCCAAAATGTTCTCCCAAATACCTCACTTAAAATCTCTGTTTAAAACATTACATGGCACGGATATGACGGCAAATTTCACTGCTTGGTGAGAAAGGTATGATGTTTGACTGAAGTAAATTTTCTAAACATATCAAGAAACTATGTCTACAGGACATTAGAAAGCCAAATGCATTTTTCTAAATTCACACCATTTGTGAAACGGTAAAGGAATAAAGCATCAAGCTGTTTCATTCAAACCATGCTAAAGTATTCCATTTCTGCCTGCTTATTCCAAGACAGGGGACATATGTTCCAGATTTACACTCACATTATGAGGGTTATTATATCACCCTCAGTATTTCTACATTTAATTACAATTCTCAACATGAAAGAAAGGTAAGTATGTGGGTGCTGCTTCTGATACACAAACTTCTTGGTGCTATCCAGCAATGCTTGCTTCAGTTCAGTAAAATTAATCACACTTTAAAAAGCAATCACTCTTTGAGAAGCTGATCTAGACACCTCTTATATTTTGGTGACACAGCGAAACTTGGTGTGCACTTCAGTTTTGGCTTATTAATCTCAAAATTAATCTCTGTCATATGAAATACCTTTCCCACTTACACATTATTTATCATCAGTGAATGATCTTCAAAGCAGAGGATGCCTCAAGGAGGCTTTATAATCAGGAGGTCATTGTAAGCACCCTTTCTGAACAGGGAGGGCAGGGAGTCTAGTGTGCTACCAACACAATGTTTTCCCCAGTATTGCAGGATCCTTCATCATAATTCTTCTATTATAAAGACATTGGGTTCTTGGATTTACTTTTTTTCAGTGCTCTTTCATCCCTGCCCTCTTTCTTCATTCTGTTGTCTGTCCTTACTCATCTGCTGATGTCTGTCTCCATATCTTTACCTACATGTGATATTCCCTTGAAAAATTACTTTCTTGACTCATAGTAATTTTTTTTCCTCATTCTCTCTCTTCCCATAAAGGTGATGAGAAATCCTTGAGGAAGAACTGAAATTAATGGTATACCCTGGTCCAATATATGCGGAGAGCAGAAAAAGAATATTATGGAATTTAAAAAATATTCAGAAAGCAGAGAGCGTGAGTTAAGGCTCTGGTATGACAAAAGGGAAGGATAAAAAGACTTTCTACATCACAGCACAATCTCTACTAGGTTCTTTAAATTCAGGATGGAAATCTGGAAAGATATCCACTCTATCCTGCAGGACACCAGCCCTTTGAAAAAAAACAAAAGTAAAAGAAACAATCTTTTTCTCTTAACTGTTCAAGCAAACATCTACATCAGGCTAAAAAAAAAAATATTCAACAACACATACACTGATATAGACTCCAAGCACCAATTTCACCACGCGTAATCATATGCTTTTTAATCAGTGCTTAATCCTAGAAATTACATACTCATCATCATTTATGCTGTAGACTCAAAACTACACTGGTGAGGTTGCTGTCTGATGACGCTAAATAAGAACTTAGTAAGGTTAAGCTCATTGTCATTCAAAATACAGACCATATACAAGGCAATTCAAGAATCTGAATTACAGAGATTATAGATGGTGCACTAGAGACCAAGCACAGACTGATTACAGCCAGATTATTAACCCACGTGACTAACTATGTGTTAGAGTGACTTGCAATGACTCTAAGAAACTTTTCTTGCTAGAAAAACACAACTTCACAGGTTGAATGCTGACTGCTAGAATCTGTGAAAAGAAAAATTATTATGGGATTTATTCCCAATGTACTAATGGAAACAGGTATGTGGGTTTGGGTTTTAGTAGTAGAACAAACAACTGCCTTAAAAAATATCCAACTCTTCTCAGTTTTTTGGGTTACATTATGCAAGGTCTCAAAAATTCCTCAATCAAAAAGGTGTAACACGATGCAAGAATCTCTCAGGATAAATTGTGACATTTATTCTGCAGCACTTTTCCTGCATGTATCCTTCATGCAAATACTTAAGTACTGACTGTGCCTCAGTTTTGCATTATGAAAGTTTACCATGTCACTTGTTGAAGTCTACAATAAAAGTTTATAAATGTAGAAAACACAACATTTTGGTTTATCCTATCTGTTGGTATGTATCAAATTAAAGAACACCGTTCCCTTCTGTTTAGGTGGGAAGATGGAACAGCCTAGTCATTTCATTCTCACAGACTAGTTTAAAAAGTACACCATTAAATGGGAGAAGCAAAGGCAGAATTTCAACTTCACTGCATTTTCCTAAGTAATAGAGAGCCTTTAGTTGTTAAGGATGACAGAACTCAGACTCACTGTGCATTTGTTCGGCTTCTCTCCTGAGTGGACTCTCATGTGAATCAACAGTTTGTAACGGGCATTAAATGGCTTGAACCTTCGAGGGCACCCTGCCCAGAAGCAGGTGAAGTCCTCTCCCTTCCTCTGGTCTATGTGGATCTTCTCTATGTGCCGCACAAGCTCCTCTTGATGGTCATACAGCTTCCCACAGTCAACCCAGCAACAGCCATGCTTGCCACTGAAATCATCCAGCTCGCCATCTTCCTCCAGCAGGGCGCCCGGGGCAGGAGGCAGCACCTGCAGTGGGGGGACGTGGCTGGGGAGGCTGTGCGGATGCCGGTGCTGGTGAGCATGGTACGGCGGGGGCGGCCCTTGTGGAGGAGGTGGTGGCAGCACCAGGGGTGAAAGAGGCATGTCAACAATAGGGCCTGAGAAGTCATCCAGCTGTTCATTTTTCAGGATGTCCATTGCCTGGCTGTCCATGGGCAGTACACCCTGCTGGATCACCATGTTATTTGTAGCAACCATCTGTAAGCTCGCTTGCTCCAGCTGCTGCATCCGCTGGTACTCACCTGTGCCATTCTCAACATACCCTGGAAAAGTGACACTGCCATTCGCCATGTGGAAGCCTTTCTGGGCAGTTGAAACAGAGCCGTTTTGGGGTATACAGCTTCCTCTCACTCCCAAAAAATGTCCATAGACCTCAGGCTGTGGAGAGATGTTCGCTGGCGATGCCCTGGAGCCGTTGATGTAGGCCACCAGAGAAGTTGGAGATGTACGAATGATTGTATTGAACTCAATCCCAATGCTGTCAGACAGAGGAGATACAGAGAGTGCTCTTTTTTTGGAGCGGGCTGATTGAGACCAGACTGAGGACTGGCAAGGACTAGAGTAAGGGGAATTCTTATTTTCCATGCCATATAAGTAGGATGGTAATGAGTCACTGGATGTAGATGCTTCAGGCAAAAAATTTATTAAGTCCCCCAGCTCACTGCCACTTTGTAAACCAAGGTCAGGAGGAACAGAAGAAAGTGTCCTGCACCTATGTGACCACTGTTGTTCAGCACTCAGGGGGGAGTGACCTTCTGACAAGCTTAACGTTGTAGGAGCCAGAGTCTCACATGACAAGAGTGACCTGAAATAAAGGTATAATCAAGCAGTTAGACAATTCAGAAGTAGATCTTTTACCTTCACACCCACAATTAAAATTAAGGAAAGGCGACATGTGAGGAAAGCTCTCCCTAATACTAGGTGCTCAAGTTTAGCACACTCAGTTAATGTACCAGTAGTTATACATAAGCAACATACATGTAAAAAGGTCACTTAGGAAGCCAACTTTAAAACTTCAAGATTTTGAAAGAAAGTTACTGTAAAGATTCTTGATCCACCACTGCAGAAATTACTGTATGTCTTTTCATCAATTGTGGTGTAAATAGGTTTGGGCTTCTGAAGCCAAAGCATTATGTTCCTGCCTTCTATGAAACCCATAATGATTTAAGTCATCTATTACTTTTGCTTGAAAAAAACCAGAAATAAAACCAATCCAAAGAGAATGGAAATTCAATCTGAATGACTTTGTCAATTGTAATACATACAAATACTGCAAATACTTCCCTACAGAAATTTTAAATATCAAGTTTACAAATACAGATAATATCTAACTTTACAAAGCAAACAAAATCAATTAGTAATGTAGGAGAACTGGTTGAAGAGGTTTCTTAGATTTGATTTAAAGATGTATCTGCCTCCAAGTCAGCAATCAAAATTTTTCACAAAAGTGTAATCTTGCTGTTATCGAGCATTTTTCACAGAGATATTATGAGACTTCTTTATGCTGCAAATATCCTTTGGATAGCTTGAAAACCCTCAATATATAGGCTCTAAAAGTATTGTTTTCTACAGAAAGGGATAAAAAGGAAATAAAAGGGGCATCAAGAGCCCTGAGTCATGGCTGTAAATGATGGCTGAAGGGTAACTGGATTTATGTCTTTGTTTCCAGTTCACACCCAGGCAGATTTGGATTTCCTACCAGCTAGTGGTGCTATCAGTACATAAATTTCTATTTTTGAGGAGCTCTTACAATAGGAAGAACTGGTTATGTATCTAGGTAAACCTGACAATCTCCCAGAAGCCTCTATATCTTATGTTTTAAGAACTAAATCTTGGGTTTATTATTTTAACGACACAGTTTTGAAGAAGCACAGAATTTCAATGATGGATCAAGGACACTGGAGGGGAAGCTTGGCACAGCCTGAGAGAGAGAGGAAGTACTTTGCAGGTGTAGTATCTGTAAGATAGCTCGCAAACAGGGAAAATGTAGCTTAAAGAACAGCAGGCCTTGCTGTGGTGACCAGTGGGAGAGATGGTTAAATGCCCCTTTGTGCAAGATACTTGCTTTGTAATGCATGGTTGATCTGCTGTATCAGAATAAGAAACATCCTGTTCTGATTCAATGTCAGGACAGGGGACTGTCATGGACCTTACGTGACTCAATCAGGGTTTAAACGGCACTTGCAAAACAGACTACAGGCAGAAAGCACTATTAGCACGCTGACTACAATTTGCATTGGGAGAAATGAGAAAAATGAGACTTCTCTATCAGGTCAGTCTTGTGTGCCATTTAGATCTAAAGGGATGACTGTGTGTGAAAAAGTTAAACTAGGCTGTTTTCAATCGGCTTTGTTAAAGCACAGTCCATTATAGGGCGATTAAATCATGCTAGTCATGATTGCCACCCCAAATACAGATCCACAGTTTTCAACACAGCAAGACAAGTAAGTAAGGTTTGATTTCTCCATGCTACAATTCACACCTAGAAAATATAAGGAGAGGGTAGGGGTGTTCTGCCAGTTTTTCTTTAAATTTTTATTTTCTCTTTTATGAATAAAGGAAAAGAAATCATACATCAATAAAAAGTCTATTTTTGTACTGACAACAATTTTAAGCATGCATGTAGTATGACCAGTGTCATACAAAAAGCTACTAATTCCTAACACAAGGGGACATGTTCATCGGTGAATATGAAGAAAAATTGTTTTTTAAAAGTCTCATAATAGGAGAAAAATAAAAAGTTGGCCCAGAATTTCAAGTATACAATAAGTAAGAGCCAGCTATTCTGAAGAAGCTGCAACACTTCAGCATCTAAATTCAAGAAAATAATAAGAATTTCAGCTCCCCAAAAAATGAAGATTTATTTAAAATTCAGCCCACACTGTGACTAAGTAGTTTTCTAATAGGAGGAAAATAAATACACCTAATATGAAAATGAGGGACCAGATCTATCAGGGTGCCAGAATCTCAGATGGTATTAATTGGTGCATCTGCTTATTGTAAACTAAACCGGCTTGAGTTTGGACCAGATCATTCATTAACATTTACAAGAGATTTCTTTCCAATTACATTATATTCTCCCTTTGTGTACAGAGGCCACAATGTCAGAATATAATCCAGAGTCCTGAACATAAACATGAAGAGTGAAAACTATGTTTTTCTCTCTTTTTATGGTCTTCTATTTACTAGCCAAGTACCCTTTGCTCTTTCCCAGGTCTTTTTCTGACTTGCATCAAAGCAAATGGCAGTGTTACATCTGGTTTGATGCGACACAACTGAATACTCCAAAATAGTTCTGCAGAAACTCAAAAAAGATGGTGAAGGTTTTATCCCCCATGGTCTATACACCAGAATCTGATGCTATGCGTAGCAAAACTCTCATTTTGCCAACTGGTTTCTTTCTTCCATCAGTAAAAATCAAGAAAATTCACTTCAGCTTTGGTAAATTCAGCAAATAATCTGGTTTGGGTTGAGCTGCCAGAACACAATTCATAGTGCCTGAGAGATAAAATCCAGAGAAGGCACTCTGCCCAGGAAGAACCAGTCAACTTTACTTAAGCAAAAGCAGTTTATAGTTCAAGAAATTTAATTAAAAAAACCAAAAAAGCTCAAAACCAAACAATGAATAACCAACCTTCCCAAAAAACCACAAACAAAGAAAAAAAAATCCTGCACTGTTTTGACAATCTGTGAGTTAGAATCTGACTTTAAACTTGGCTTTGCCCTATCAAACAAATTGAGGTAAAAATTGCTGAAATTGACATTCTTTGTGTGATAAACTTATTTTATAACACCTTCATTGATAAATCATTAAAAGGTACTCTAGAGACACCACAGCCTTGATTCTGCCAGAGTTTCAACTTGAGTTTGCCCTTAGTAAATGTTTCTTTGAAATAAAATTAAAACTGTGTAACTCAGTACTGACATGATACATCCAACCACACATTCAGTGTTTGGAACCATATAGGCAGACCTAAAACTTAAGTAACAATTATGTCATATTTTCCTAGCACCAGTTTTATTTGCTCTGAAAGGCATGTATTTGGATTTGTCATTTGTCATCATTTTAGCACTGAATGGTTTTTGCTGACATGTCTACATAGAAAGCATAATTAATTTTGTAAATTTTCCCAGGGGGCTCAGTCTTCACAACTAAAGTGACAGAAATGTTAAAAATTATCTTAAGAGTAAAGCAAGGTTTTATTCCATTTGCAAAGTACCAATTTTAATTATTTCAGTTATGTCTCTTGGCTTGTAATAAAGCAACAGAGTAAAAGTAAACTGCTTTGAGAATAAAGACTCTTATGGTCTTCTGTAAATAAGAACTACATTTCAACTCAGTAGGCAATGGGGAATGTAGATTCCAAAATAATGCACTAGAATATTTTCTCACTGTATTTTTAACATCCAGGGATGTGCCTAATGTACTTACAGGGTGGTTCTCAAGTACCTGTTTTCCTCTAATTTATGTTTGTTGACAAAACTCAAAGTCATAATCTCAAAACTTATTTAAGCATTTAAAATTAATTAATAAATGTTTATCTACGGGGTAGTGATATAAAAAGGCAACATTTACAGGAAGTGGTCATAGTTTTCTTTACCTACACAACAGAACTAGGAAAACTAACAAGTTTTCAAGGACAATTGATCTGATTATCAGATGGTAATCAAACCATTTGACGGCAAATGCATTTGATAAGGAGAGAGGAACATGTGCAGAGCATTTATCGGTTTTTTGGTCTGTCCTTGATGTTATTTGAAAGACGCCAACATAGCACACATAGCACTATGTAGATGTAACATGTGGACTATTTCTGCTTTCATCCCCCCATAACACTTCCTATACTGAGTACAAAAATCTAGTTTGTGACTATAAAAAGCCTTTATCTAATAAAAAAGTCCTATCATACACATATTGTGTGTGGCCAAATTTCACTCATTATTTGATCCAAACATGAAGCATGATTATAGCTGATCTGAATTAAATTGCATGGAATTCAATTTCCCATGGCATAACAGAGAATGATTTTCTGATTTTACTAACCAGAAATGTCACATTGTAATTACAGAAGAATTAAAACGCCCTCCTTTTAAAGTACTGAATATAAAAAGGTAATTGAAGACCTTGTATCTGATGGAGAAGCACTCAGGCTGGAAGCATCCATAGACCTTTGTAAGCTGGGGCTGATCTGGCTGCATGCTGTTGAAAGCTGATAGGTTGAAGATGAAAGAGGTCCCAGCTGTTGAACTGTCATGGGATTGCTGGTGACTATTGCATTGTTGCCACTGGCTTTTCCAATGGACTTGCCCTTGTGTCCATAACCAAGACCTCCTAAAATAAACAAAGCAGGTTAGTATTTATCGCTCACGAACCCATGATGAGGCACAGAACTCACATTGTAGCATCCCACGAACTCTGTCATCTAACTCCCACATTTTTATCGCATCACTTTGCAAACTCCAGAAAGTAATGGGACTCTTCAGATGAGGACAAAGCAGGGGACCAACACAAGAATTTTGCAAACCTCTCAAAACATAAATAGCAATACTCTACAGGGGAATTAATAGATTATGTATGTGTAAAACATGTGCTGAAGTACAGGCATGATGGAAAAACATTCAGAAAAGGCACCAGGTAAAAAGCCCTCAGCTGAAGAACAGCTCTCTATGAAGAGGACAGGAAGAGAGAACCCAAGGAGGCTGCCAGAACAGCACGGTGCCCCGAGTCCTACCAAACCCTGCAGCTGCAATCCGTTGCAAGCCCTTCTATCATTCCTACCACTGCCCATGCATAAAGCAAGAAGACTTCTGATATGCATGCAGATTGAAGTGCCAGCTGAGTAGTTTCACTAGCAGGAGAGAGTTATAGCTGGAATTCAGCATTCCTCAGAGGTCTAAGTAGAGGAATCTGAGCTGAATCAAACTGAGAAGCAGTCTGGACTTTCTTTAAAGGCCACCATCTGGTCTTAATCACTGCTGCCATGACTCAAACTGATAGCTATTACACAGTAGCACAAAAGGTAGCTGGCCACCAGGACATACCTTCAAAACACCCAGTGTACTTTTTGTTGCAATTTAGATCACAGATACTAGTTTACAAGATTGCCTCTATTAAAACACATTGAATTCAAAAGTTAAAATGCAGGTCATAATATGGAAGTTGTTGGACATCTAGCAAATTCTCATCACAGCTGAAAATTAATAATTAGACAATTCACATTCCTAGCTGCTTCCCTGTTCAGAATACTCCACAAAGCCAGATAGCAACATCAGGTCAAACAGTGAAAAGTATTTCTATGTAAACCATTTTCCTAAATTAAATCTAGTTTTGATATGGGCATACAACTCATACAACTTTTCCTCCAGGTTCTTCAGATGGGTTGTGGACTGCAGAGAGAAGTACATTAAGGCATTAATGGCTCTCCCAGTCAAAAGGAAGAAAATCCAAATCCTTCAATTCCCTCCAGATCAAATAGTTCCAAGGACAAACACGTAAAGAGAATTCCTGATTCTGCACTCAACCCCACTGTGGACACCACAATAAAGCATTTAAGCTCTTGTAGGATTACAGTCTGTTCCCACTACAGATGTTCAATTAAATCAAAAGAAAAAGTGAAAGCATTTCAATTTCTTTCCTGTGAAGAAAGAAAGTACATATTTTGAACTCAATAAAGCCGAATCAATGTGCTTCTCAGCAGCTGATTTTATAATATTACAGAGAATTAAACTGGAACCAGTAGCAAGCATTAGGCAAAAAAAAGTAAATTGCCTCTGATAATAACATGAACACTACTCCTCTTAGCAAAAAGCTGGATGGGGTGAAATAACTTTACAAGCCCCATTCACAATATAAAAATACATAATACAACATAATACGTCTATATTTGTCTGTGTATCATAAATGTTCAGTTAGCTATTTTTTAGAAAAGTGCCTTTAGTATGTAGAACCAAAGATATTCTGCACCAAATTATATTAAAGTATACTCTAACAATGTAGGAAACCTAACTGGGTTTGACACTGAAATACAGTTGTAATGCTTGCAGAGTGTGTATGCATACATACATACATACATGCATGCATACATATATATATATATATGTATATGTGTATGTGTATATGTATGTGTTTATATATATAGATGCATGTATGGAATACTAATAATACTCTATAATCAACCTACTATTTAGCATTGAGAAAATGTACCAAATATATACTGATCCTTTCCTCGATGATGTCATTAACACCCTTTACTTAAAGGCCACTTGAAACAAATTTCAGTAGTAGCAATAATATCTGATTTATAATATCAGGAAATCAAGGACTGTACATTTGTCAGATTTCCATTAGGGAAAGGCCATAAATCATCTCAAAAACAAACAATCTGCAACAATAGAGTGAAATTACTATTTCCTCATTACTAAATCTGAGCTGCTTGAAGCTTCCATGTTGGAAAAAAACAAATCCCAGCAGAAAAAACAGAAAAGGGAGTAGTGCCAAACCAGTGCTGTTAAATACAGAAAGTTGCATCCTCAATGCATCCTGGTTTCCCTTTCAGTTACAGGGTCTGCTATTATCATCTGTGTGTAAACAGTACCTTCAGGGATGCCAACAGCAGGTAAGAAAATTTGCTCTGTTATGGTAAGGATGATGAGAAAAATGGCCTGGTTGCTAGCCATTGAAAGGAAAACATGTGAAATTAAGTACTTTGGGGAGACTGTATTACTGGAATGACAAACAAGTGTTATGCAAGACTCTAGTCCTCAGGAACATTTGTCTGGACTTCTTTGTGGAAACAGAAGCAAAAGGCTTTCTTCTTTTTACCACTGACAAACATTTGCTGTTATGACAAAAAATTACAATTCTTCCACTGAAAAGAAGGCAGGGAAGATTATCACGGAAGAATAAATCATCAGCTCCCACCACTGAAAGAGATTGCAAAGTAAAAATGCTGCTGCTGTGAAAAGCAAAGTCATAACATTTCATCAGCTGCTTTATATAGGCATAAATGTGTCAAAAGACCATCATTAATACCTTGTCCATGCCCTGCAAGTCACTGAACAATAGCAAATTGATCTGAATCAGGCAGCAGCATACAATCCCATCTATGCTGAACTAAGTCTGAGCACAAGATTGGAAGTTTATGCTGACTTCAAGCTCACTACAAAAGTACAGACCACATCTGAGCTAGCATAAAGTTAAACAGGCACAACATGGACCTGGCCTGTCATGAGCCTGCTGCTGAAAGGCAAGCTGTCAGAACATGTGTTCAAAAGCTCTGGATAAATGTCAAAATAACTACCTCCAGCATCAGCATATGGCATCACATACCCAGAGTGCCAGAGGAGCCCTCAGTCCAGGTTTCCTGTATCATTGTCCCGAAGCCTGGAAATGTCAGGATAGTGAAAGGACAACTAGAAATTCCTCAATGCCTTGAATCCACATCAGCTGAGATAAACAGGAGACTCTCAGGAGGATACCACTGGGTTTAAATGACTGTAGATTCTAAGAAAAATATGTAAGCCAATATTTTAAATAAGCAAAAGAAGGAGTTTCTTTTCTTTTATATTAGCATATAGATCAGGAGACACTCCAATAAAGCCAACAACAACTAAGGAGGTGGAATCAGTCTTACAGTAGTTCATTGTAAAAATTACAGCTGACCAGAGCAGGTGTTTTATTCTAAATAAACATAATAACACATAAATCAAAACCATTCCTTATCAACATATAACAGCAATAGTTAACAAGTAGAAACAGTAAAAAAAAAAGGAAATATTTTAATCCATTTACTTCCTCATTCATTAGGCTATTTTCCCTGTTTATTCTCTATAGTTGCGTAACAGCTAAGCTTCACTCAACCATGAAATGCAAAATTATTTCACTGCAATCTTCTGAAGAACATTCAAAGAATGCAGAAAAATACAAGTACTTTACACACACAGAATTTTAGATAAGATTTTCTTAATTTATGTAATTCTCTTACTTTTTGGAGGAAGAGTCCAATATAAAATCAGTTTCACTTAAAAACCATTTTCTTTTATCAGATATTGACTGAAATCAACCAATTTCTTTGCCTGTTTCTTTATGTTAAGAGCAGTCATTTGTTCATTCTTCCAAGTATCTCAGGTTAAAAAATGAAACTACTTCACCAAATCTTTGAAATTGTAAACTATGTTTTCCATGTATAAATCATGGTCAACAAAAAACACATAAAAGCAAAACCAGTTTTAATTGTCAGGTGTTCTGAAACACACTACATACATACCAAATTCATAACATCGGATCAAATTCAAACATCTCTTTGATTAATAAATTCTATAGCTACTGAACTAATTGCTATGAAACAAAGCTATTAAAGTGATCTGAAAACCTCTCTCTTGTTACTGTTAGAGCTATACAGCTAACAGCCGTAAATTAATGGCTATAAATAAAAGAATTACAACAAGAGAGCAAAAGTTAATTTCCCTAGGGGATTTTCTGTGTACACATACACAGAAAATGTACACGTTAAGAGATTTAGAAATGGTTGGTTTAATGTTTCCCTTGTATGGGGCTTCCACTCTTGTTTCTGTGGACTCTCTGTTCACCAAAATGGGGAGAAAAGGGCACAAGCAAAAAATCATGTTGCAAGATCATAAATACAGAAGAGGACAGAGACCATAGGAATAAGGCAGATTGTGTGAATATATTCTTCACATAGATTAAACTCACCATGGCTGTTTGAAAACACATTTGGCCTTTCTTGACAACACATTTAATCCTCGGGATGTTGCAGCCTCCAATTACTACATACACCTTTACTGTCTGTCACCATATCTGCAGGGTCATTACACCCCTGTTTGGAGGGGGTAGGGGCTTCACAGAGGCTGGTAACTCAAAAAACTCAAATGTTTGCATAGAAAACATGCTTCCCAATGGTAATATCTTAGTCCCTCTCACCTTGAGCCTACCAAAGTTTTCAGGTTTCCCCTGCAGCAATTTCAATTATGTTATTAATGACTGCTAGAGAGCTAGCACTTGTCCCTTTGCCCTTAAACTAAGCAACCACTTCTCTATTGTTACCACAGCCATCTAAGAAACTCTATTACACAACAACTATGTAGACAAAGACACTAGCTGCAGGGCGGTGGATATCAGACCCCTTTGAGCCTTCTTTAAGTGTGTTAAACTGAAGCTTCAAAGGGGAGCAAATATATTTTAAAAAGGCAGGCTAGGGGGAATATTGTCATTTGCCTCTATGGCCATATAAAAAAAAATCTTTGCTGATTTGGAAGTCTGGGCTTCTTCAAACTGGCATCATACTCTTAGTCCACATCTTTTTGGAACACCTGGAAGTTTCTAGGTGAACTAGACAAAAGCTCAGTCACAAGTTTATTAGGTATGAGCTTTTTTATATAGCATGCAAGCTGGAGTTTTCAGAGTACAAGTAAATTATTAAACTATGACTCAAAAAGTTGCTGAATTATCATTTGTGTTGCAAGTCTTACAAAATACCATAGTTTCTCAACTACAATACACAACACAGCCACTACATGCTAGAGAAACAGCGATTCTTAGCACTTATTATCTTTAAGAACAAAACAAAACAAAACAAAAAAATAAAGGATTTGTAGTTAGGGAGAAAATCCTGAAATCAAGATCCCAGAAGCTCATTGTTTTTAACATTATGGTTATGATCATAGCTTATGGTTTTCTTAACACATTCAAAAACAACATTTAGTAACAGACTTTCTCCAAATCCTCTGGCAGTGTCTACTCTGAACACCAAGTCAGACACACCATTAATCTGACTAGTAGTGGATAACCCATGTTCTCCACTGTTTACAGAGACCTGATCTTTACAATCAATAAAAATAATCTCAAGAAAATACACTAAACAGAATTATAAGATGGCATGGTATTAAGAGACAGTACTGTGTATGCACTTTGAAGATTCTTCATGCTTTGAATCTTGTAAAGGCAGTTTTTTTCACTATCAGAGTGCATTTGGTAAATTAACTTGCACTAATTTCCAATGTTATTTGCAATCTTTGTATGAAGTAATCAAGCATGTACTTTCAGCAACTCTGCTGAGAGACAAAAGAGACTGACAAAGCACAACGAAAAACAATGTCTCCCTTCAACTGGAACCAAGGTAAAAAATTATCCAGAACCAACCAGTGAAAACAATACCTCACAGGTGATTAACTTAGCTGGTTTAGAGCAGACAGCAATGAGATCACCTACTTCTATGGAACACTTTAACCACTAAATTTAAACAAATGAAAACAATGATCTTGTAATGACTAAACTAAGAATATATTATGAAACAGTCAGGTTCAGGAAACTTTCAGGAAAGAACAGACATAGTAAAATAAAGATTTTAAATTTGATCTACATCTGTAATATCTCATACAAATTTTGAAACCATTTTATCTATATCAGGAAGACCTATCACTTACTAAAAAGTTATTTAGAAAGCTACTTTGTTTTTTTTAATTTTGCATAAAGCATAAAACGTTATCAGTTAACTAGTGCACACACAAGTTAATGTTTAACTGAACTAAAATATAAATGTTTTAGCTGCAATGAGTAACTCCCTATTTGTTATCAGTAACATTAGATGACTTCTGCTTTGGTCCTTATTAGGCTAATATGGTATGTGCTTTTCTATTGCAGAAAACTTACAGCTTTACACCTTTAGTTTGTGCTACCACTTTTCCATAGTATTAGTAACCAGTTTCTATTTACAAAATTTAGCCTGACCATTTGGTTTGTATTTCTGAAATATTAATACATTGGGCAAGCCTCATAATCAAATAACTGGTACAAATAAAGAGAAATTCCACTATAAGTGCAATATATGAATGTAATGGTGAATACTATCAGGGGAAAAAAAACCAACAAGTTTCTTGTTTTAAGTTTCAGAATTGGACAGCTTCTTAGAATAACACTACAATACAGACAAAGAGAAAAGTACTATTATAATCAAAGTGGAAATTTACAGATGTTTGAATGAACAGAAGATAATTGTATTGGAATTAGAGATAATAAGAGATAATACCTTCCAGCTGCAGTGCCACTGCAATTCAGGCAATTACTGCCTGAATCTGACTTAAATGAACACAGAGCATATATCAGTATATATATGAGACCACAGACCACACTTTCACTTACATTTGGCATTATATGGGAAGCAAATAAAAAATAATATTTTTAAAACTTCCTCATATATTGTGAATTATAGGACTCAAATGACATCAATAGGGCAACACTTTGCCCAGCATTTTAACAGCATTGCAGTCATCTGCATAATAAATTAAGTGATTCAGTTTTGTTAGAATACCTTTTTGTTTATACCATCTGATTGCAATGCAGCCAACTATGGAGGGGCAACAAGAAAGCATTCTAGAAAAAATAATTCTCTGTACTAGGTAACACTTCATCTGCCACAACAACTTCTAGCACTGTTC
Organism: Motacilla alba alba; assembly: GCF_015832195.1. Lineage (NCBI taxonomy): Eukaryota > Metazoa > Chordata > Aves > Passeriformes > Motacillidae > Motacilla > Motacilla alba. The sequence continues at coordinate 60,768,854 of NC_052046.1, read as the reverse complement.
AAACTTCACTGCACATCTGTGCTTTTCTTCATGTTAGAAATACATTCTAGAAATATTTTCCATTATTCCTGATTTTCTTTCCCCTCAATTTTAATTAAAATATGCTCAGATAGCTTCTGTTATCTGAATGCTTTTAGTGTTTTTGAAAATACCACATAGGAGCTTTGCGATCTGCAACTATGGGCACATGTAGATCCATTACTCTAAAGACCTTATCATTCCACGTATCGAAGTAAATCAGCACAGCAAGGTACCCTCTGTTCAGACATAATTTCTGATTTCTTGCTGTGTTCACTGGACTGTTATCTGTCTTCCTTGTTGCACACCTTATATGTGTTTCTCCTGTCAGCCTGCCTGCATGACAGTGATGGGAAGAAGACCCTTTCCTTCCTCCAGGTCCCAGGCAAAGGGAAGACCTTCTGCGTCCTTTACTCACTTATAAAAGGGGATGCAGCAGAGCACCAAGGGTGAGGGGACAGATTCTCAGTAGATGAAGGCTGTCTTAACTCCAGCGCTCTATGACAACATCCTCCAAGCAAAACCTGCTGCCTTCTGTGCAAGAGCCCGGAGCAGAGGAGAGAAGAGCAAGAAGATTGCTTTCTACCTCCAGCATGGGCCAGCCCTCAGTCTTTGCCACCTAATACGTCAGTGCCAGACTGTGCTGCACGTCATGTTCCAGTAATAGCATGAGTTCAGCAAAAAAAGCATGCAATAAAGGTGTTGTTTAATGTTAAACTCTAATACCACGTGAGGGTCCCTTTCTAAATCTCTACAGATAATCCAAGGCACTTGACTGCTCTTTCTCAGAAAAACATCTTTCCCCCTCTAAGAGACCAAAATGTACAAGAAGCAGAAAAAGAAAAAGAAGCAGAAAAAGAAGCAGAAAAAGAAGCAGAAAAAGAAAAAGAAAAAGAAGCAGAAAAAGAAGCAGAAAAAGAAAAAGAAGCAGAAAAAGAAGCAGAAAAAGAAAAAGAAAAAGAAAAAGAAAAAGAAAAAGAAAAAGAAAAAGAAAAAGAAAAAGAAAAAGAAAAAGAAAAAGAAAAAGAAAAAGAAAAAGAAAAAGAAAAAGAAAAAGAAAAAGGAAAAAAAAAAGCCAGCCTGTTTAATGGTGATACCCATTTAAAACAGGTGACAAATGCTAACATGGAAAGATCCTCAGAAACTGCAGTATGGAATCAGGACTCTAAGTAACTTGCGGGCACATTCAGTACGTTTTTGTTTCCCAGATAAAGTCAACCATTCAAGGACACTACTATTTTTCAAACAATATTGTCCCTGAGATTCTGAGCACAATTTTTTTTTCTCTCTTCACACTAAAAACAAGATACTGTTTAAGGCTGTTTCTCCTAAAAGGTAAGAATGTTATCCTAGTTGTCAGTTTAACCAGGCAGAAATAACAAGCATACAGCCCACATAATGTACACATTCTAAGAGGCTTCAGACTCAGTTAATTAGTTTAACTATTGCTTTCATGGTTCATTTAAGTCTTTCATGCTTCATTAAATATCAATGTATTTTATCACCTCAGAAAAATTTCTCAGTAAAAATACAATTGTATTTTCAACTGATAATCTTCTTAACTAATATATATATTTCAAGTATGTCTATCAGACACCAGCAAAGTCTGAATTACTACAGTAGCAGTATCTCAAACAATTATGCAAATTTCTTTCCCCACACACAATGGAAACAAAAGTACTTAATCAAGAAAAAGAAAACTATTTTGATACATCTTATTTTCATCATTAAAAAAGTTCTCACACTGATCTTTTGCTGTTCCACCTTCACAGCAATCAGTTCAAACATGCCCTAGATTCAGTAATTGTAACTACCTTGCCAAAAGTCTTCAATTCATAAAGTCAGAAAATCATGTCTTTAAGGAAGCATAGAGACCCATGAAACTAATAGTTATAAGTATGTAGAAACCAAAATCCAAGTGCAATTCATAAAACAAACTCCTGTGGTTAAGAGAACATCTGTCCTAACAGAAAGGTTTACTTACTTATGCATAGTATGAATTTTCTCAATTCAGGATATAGGAATACGTCTGAGCTATTTGGAAGAACATTTGCTAGAATGTGAAATTAGTCCTTACAAGTCCACCTGCATGAGTACCACAAACTCTCTGGAAATTTCTACTACTATCTTCACATACAATCTCATTCTATGAAATACACAGCCAGTAAGGTGCATTGCAATAATAGAATGACAGTGGTTCTTATTATTCAAATTGACTTTTAGAGGAAGCCACTATCAGCATCATCATGCTCCAAACAAAACCCTCTACTTGTCTTGCCATCTTAGTTCTTCATGTCAATGAGAGGCAAAGCTTGAGAAAATTATACAAACAGACAGAAGTATTTCAAATCTGTATTGGCACTACATGCTTCCACTCCTCTCAAAGCTTTAGACATTTTTCTTTCAATTTTATTCTTTATTCCTTATTCTTTTCATCAGCCCAAGCCATACTAATTAATCAGAGTTTCCCAGGTCTTTTGTTGTTGTGATCAAAAAGAAAAGACCAAAATGAAAGGTTGTTTCATCCTTTTAAAGTGAGTCCATCTACCTTCCACAAAGCCAGGCTAATAAGAGGGAGGATAAAGCCCAATTGAATGGCTTAGGCCCATAAATACCAGTCCTGCTCCTGCCCTTAGCTGTCATCCTTGCCAAAATTGATTTGCAAAGAATGACGTCTTAACCACAGCTATTACTTTGCAAAGAGGAGGCTGCCGTGTTGGCAGGGCTAGGCAGCCAAAGCTGGCTCCTGACTAAGGTCTGAGGTAAAGACACAGGAAACCACAGTGGTATCCCAATGCAATGGTGTCTGCAAGGGCCATCTGAAGGGCGGAAAGAAGTGCTCACAGACAAAGGCATAAAAAAGGCAAGTGTTTGCGTGCTCTGCTGAGCTGAGTACCTTTGTTCAAGGGTGGAAACCCACACTAATATCCTGATGGACACTGAAATCATTTCAGGAAGCTGGTCAACCCAACCCTATCTCTCCTCCCTACCTCTAAAAAAATTGAGTGGTATCCATCTTCATATTAGTTTGAAAGAGAGAATGTGCTACATAGATAAGAGTAAAATATTCAAAATGGATCATGTGATTTTTGAGGACATCATCCGAGTGAATTTCAGTGATGTTAAATTCACAAGTACATAAGTAATTTTTTCCAAACAGAACTTGGCTTTATGAGCTGCTTATGTAATTTTTCAAACTTCTGTCACATGCAAACCATCATGTATTCTTCATACAATTTAGCGGGTGGTTTTTTAGTATTCTGGTGTGATTTTCATTAAATTGCAGGGATTTGATTCCCTGCAACTCAAGGACTGCAATTCCCTGAAGTTAATGTGAATGAGATATAAATCTCTTACAGTCAGCTGTCATTGTATCCCAAAAATGCTGAAATTCACACTCTATTCTACAGTTGATGAAATTCTGTGTTAAAAAACACGTTTCCTTTTAAAGTACTTACAATGCATACTGCAGGCTAAAAATGCAAAGCGAAGTCCATTCCACTTCCAAAAGGCTACAGAGCACTAAATCAGGTCAACAGAGAATGCTTAAAAATTCTTATAATTGAAGAAAAGGCAGTAACCAAAACAATTGTTACAGTACTTTATCCTTTATATAACTAGCTTCTCTTCCTCAAGCAACATTCAAGAATCAAGTCTGCATGGGCAGGCTGAGTGAAGAAAGAGCATGTATTTGCAGTCTGGTTTGGCGAGAGTTTTCAGTGAGTGCCCAGATGTTGTCACTTGCTGGCTGACCAACACCCACCCAGCTGGTCTCTCCCCCTGTACCCACAATAGTACAGATAGCCCAGGAGAAGAAAAGATGGAAAAAGCTCCTGGGTCAAGATAAGGACAGTTTAATAAAAAAGGCAAAAACTTTATGCTGAGGCAAAGCAAAACAATAAATGCATTCATTACTTCCCATCAGCAGGCAGGTGTCCAGCCACTTCCTCAGTCTCTGTAGCAGTTGCTCAGTGAGATAAATGCCATCACCACTAATGCCCTTGCATCCTCCTCCTTTCTCTCAGCTTTTATGACTGAGCACATCATACAGTATGGACCATCCCTCTGGTCAGCCAGGGTCAGGTGTCTCGGCTGTGTTCCCTCCCAGCCTCTTGCACACCCCCTTCCTAGTGGCCTTTTTTTTCGGTAGGGTCATGGAGAGAAAACCTTGACACTGTGCAAACACTGCTTACCAAGAACCAAAACACTGGTGTGTTATCACTGGTTTGTTATCAAGACTGTCTGGTCAAAAATGCAAACCCCAGCACTGTATGGACTGCTACAAAGAAAGTTAACTGCATCCAGACAGATGCAGTATACTTCCTGTAGAAAAACCCAACTAAATGTTAGGAGACTCCTCTGGAAAAGTAAAAATACATGGGGAACCAGCTCAGTGAGGTAAGGAGGATAAGCACTTCCCAGAGAATGTCCAGACTTCTGGCATCACTGCAGAACTCAAATTTACTTCTAAAAGCATTATAATTTTGAAATGAGAAATGTTTTCTCATTGTGAGAAAAAGGAAAATTAAACATTGAATAGGTATTAAACACTCAGCTTTCTACAGAAGTAATGTAGTTGCAGGATTTCATAAGGCTTACATTTTCAGGAAAGAAAGTCATTTGTTTTAAAACCAGGGATGTCTTACAGGTTTCAGAAAACAGCAACAACTTTGAATATGAATACTTTAATTTTATTCACTCCGAATTATTAAAAGCCAATTTCTGTTTTCATCACATAAAGGTTGTTACTCTTTTAATCAGCAGGTATTCTTTTAAAAGGATGTTCTGGCCTAAGAAACTCAAGAAATGAGGAATCCTGAAGGCTCAGCTGAAGATAAGTCTATAGTACTTTTGCTCCTGTATGTATGTATTAGCGTTGAAACATGCTTATGTGATTAAAAACAATATGATTTTGTTTCATGTGCATTTTTAGTTGTACCCAGCTATAATACCTGCTGAGAAACAATATCATGATTACTGCAGCAGCTATTTGTTATGTCAGGCTGACTGTGTTGCATTTCTGCTTATGGAAAAAGATTTTTAAAAGAAACTGCAGTTCTTAAATTAACAACTCATAAAGAGATATCTGTAAAGACTGATGTTTTCATGACTATGTTTTGATCTCCTCATGTTTTCTACTCCTCTAATCCTGTTATGTTCTTCACAAAATTTTTAAGTAAGACTGCTACCTTGTCTTTCAAAAGGCTGCAGCTAAGGGACAGGAAAAAGCCATCAATATTTCAAAGGTTATCCATGGGCTAAAGAAGGGTGCTTCACTGAACATACTATTCAGTCTTGTCCCACTCTTATTCAACTTGTTTGTCAACATTCTGGACAAAGGGATCGAATGAACCTTCAGCAAGTTTGCTGATGATACGAAACCGAGGGGAATGGCTGATAGACCTGAAGGCTGTGCTGCCATCCCATGGGACCTTGACAGGCTGGGAACTGGGCAGAGAGAATTAAGTTCAACAAAGGCAAGTGTAGGGTTCTGCACCTGGAGAAAAATAACCCCAAGTACCAGTAACAGGCTGGGGACTAACCTGCGGGGAAGCAGCTCTGCAGAGATGGACCTGGGTACGTGAGTGACAGTCACAAGCTGACCATGAACTGGCAGCACCCCTGCAGCCTGCAGAGCCCATCATATCCTGGGGTGCACTAGGAAGATCATGGCCAGCAGGTGCTATCACAGGGAGGTGATCCTGTGCCTCTACTCAGCCTCAGTGAGGCCACACCTGGAATGCTGGGCCCAGTTCCTGGAATGCTGGGCTCAGTTCTGGGCTCCTCAGGACAAGAGAGATGCAGAGCTGGTCAGTACAGCATCTGTACTGACAGTACAGACAGACAAGAAGAGGGTGCAGCAGAGGCCACAGAGATGATGAGGGGACTGGAGCATCTTTCTTATGAGGAGAGACTCCAGGAGCTGGGCCTGTTTACTCTAGAGAAGACAGAGGGGATTTCATCCATACATATAAATTCTCAAAGGCAGGCGCCAAGAGGATGGTGCCAGACTCTTTTCAGTGGTGCACATGACAGGATGAGGAGCAATGTCCACAGACTAAAACACAACAAGTTCCACCTCAACAAGAACACTGCAACAGGCTGCCCAGGGAGGTTTTGGAGCCTCCCGCTCTGGAGATATTCAAAACTCAGCTGGATGTGTTCCTGTGACAATTGCTCCAAATGGCCCTGCCATGGCTAAGGTGTTAGACTAAATGATCTCCCTAAAAGATCCCTTCCAAGCCTGAAAATTCTGTGATTCTGTGTTGTGATATTAGTTTGAAAAAGTACAGTAGGGTTGGCCAAAAGGATAAACAACCCAACAACCTGACCATGTGCAATGATGTGAATACTTGGGAATAGACTCTCTCACAAAAGTAAAAATGTGTAAATTCTTAATTTATGGGACTGGATTACAGCTATGATGAGAATAAACCTGGACATTTCAATTAAATCATATAAATCTCAATCACCACACCCTAGTTTTCTATTTTAAAGAAATTTTAAAGTCCCTTTACTGGGAGCAGTTTTGTTAGGACCATAACTTAGCCCCTGGTTTCTAGTTTCCAAGTCTTTAAAAATAATTTCTTTCTCTATGACATTTTTTGAAAGAAAGAAATCTTAGTCAAGTTATAACATGCTAGGTAGTCCTGAAGGAAAAAATGAGATTATTATCATTATGTTCAATGTTCAAACCCCTTGCAAAAGATTCCAATATCTAATTTAAGAGATTAATTTTGGAGATCTGTGGGTAAAGAACTATTCAAATAATTCAGTTTGACCATTAATGAACTTATAGGTTAGGATACAGTGAAGGAATTCACAGGAGCAGTCATGTGGAAAGAAACTGCTCATGACTACTATTTGTTCTTGTTTTGCAGCACTTTTCTTTTTTTAGTCCAATCAATGTGGGTTTCTTCTTTCTGGTTTAATATACTACAGAAGCTTTTTAAGTCTCCCAAGAGACTGAGGAATTCACCATCTTTCTTGAACCAGAATCCCTAAAACTGAACATGAAAAGAAATACAAAATAAAAATCTCCAAAAAATTGTTATTTTTTGCACACAATTCATGTCTTGATGTTTGCTATATGTACAAAAGCAGGCTAACTGCTCAAACTCTTGAAGGATCATTTTTATTAGTCAGGAATAGGAATATATATTTCTTGTATTCGTAAATACTCCCAATTCTACTTATAAATCAACACCTATAAAAACCAAATTTATAAAAATCAACTGTGAGGAAAAAAGTTAAAGATCACTCTAAACATACTCTTCCCCACATTAAAATCCTAGGTTTTAAACATATCTTTTGCTAAAAATACATAGTTTTACATGTTTTTTTTTCCTTTGAAGTTTTTGCTGAGTTACTTATTACACATAAAATGAGTGATAGAAGGCACTGCATGCCTCAAATGGTGTTAGTGACTTGACATTCATCAACATTTTTTAACCACAGAGCCGTCAGTAAATGTTCTCATGTGCATTTTCTTTTCACAGTCTAGCCAAGGGGGATTGGCAAAGGTACTGAGAAGACCCTGCTTGTCCTCCACCCCCAACACCAAGGACGCTGTGTTCATGTTTATCAGCTGGCGATATAAGAATCCCAAGGGTGTTTCAGATACCCTCTGCAGTGCAAGAATACAGCTAGATGTTACCATGATGTCCGCAGCAGCAGGGAACTTGCTCATTCCAGCTCCCAAGCTCCAGCTGCTCCTTACACCTGCACCGCACCAGTCCCCACCTCTACTGCTCCAAATGTAAAGTGAGACTTTCAAAAGTGCCAGCAAACCTTCTAATTCACCTACACCAATCAAGATCTCAGGATCAAAGTATAACCACTTCTGAAGGCTTAAAAACAAGCAATACCAGACTAAACCAGCTATTCTCCTGTTAGGGCACAGTAACAGGACAACACACACTCCAAGGCTGACCCTACAGTGTTGGTCTAGAAAAAGGCAGACAATAGTGAAGTAAGAGTAAAGAAAAAAAATCAGAACTGCATCTGCCTAGTGCAACCTGTGAACTCCAAGGCACAATACTTCCCAGGTCTCTCCTTCAGGAAGAACAGCTTTGCAAAACTTCTCAAGTAACCTGAATGTCATTTACACAGATTTGGTCCTCGGTGTTCCACTTGGCTTGTAGCAGGGCAATTAGCAGCATAGTCCCTTTGTCCAGCTGGCAGAATTATACTATGGTTAAGTAAACATGGGGCATGTACACTTTGTTCTCCCTCTTCCTCCCACAGGTATCCCTTCACACACTTTCAGCTCTGACACACAATTTCAACTAGTATCGGTTTTACCAAAAGTCAAAGGCAAAGTAATGAAATCTGCATCAATAAAACACATTACTTTCTTGTACAAGAAGACTTCAGTCATTCCTGTGGCAGACACTGCACACCGCAGCTATACCTGCTCTGTATGTATGCCTTTCTGTAGTTGCATATAAACTATGCATTTTTAACACTACGCCATTGTCATGAGTGCTGTCACAATAGCTCTACATCATTCTATAAAGAAATTGGAGACTGAGAGGAGATTTGAACATTGCTTCAAAAAGTCTAAAACTAGAAGGCAGCAATGATGGGGAAATAATTAGAGCACAACAAGGATGGTGGAAGACAGACTGGAAACAAAGCCACAATCAGAGAGCTGAAAAGCAAAAGTCACACTTTTTAAGGCACTCCACCTTATCTGAGTTCACTGCCCCTTTTAAAGGACCACTTGCCCAAAGATGCTTTGGACATGCACTATCAGTTTGGAGAAACGACAATTACTAACCTTTTCTGAGTCTTTTCTGAGTTATCACACCTGTCATGTCTACTAATTTAGAGCTGATACTCACCATTGTCAGGAATTCACATTTCACATTCAGTGAAAGGCTTAAAGCAAAGGATCAAGTTGTAAAATTTTGAATTGGACTCAGTAGCATGTTGAAAATGTTACAGGGTCCATTTCAGGCGAAAAAAAACATACAGAAGGCAAGTAACAGGTATGGGAGAGGTATGACCACAAGCACTATGCAGATATTAAGATACTTCTTTAATTTGCAGTTGTACTTTTTTGTGCCACAACAGTCACAGATTTTGACAGAGTATTGGCAACAACGCAGAGCACCTGGAGCAGGAATTGCTAGTGACAAGGCAGCAAAACTAGAATTAAGGGAAAGAAACAGTAGTTTTCCACAAAAGGTAATAGACATGATTGCAATGCAGATATTTCATTTCATGTACAGTAGGCTGGGTTTTTTTTTTAATATATGGGAGAAAATATGGCATCATGTCCTACTGCAATATAAAAAAGGAAGCTGATGTGGTTTTTTGCTTTGGTGGTTGGAGTATTATCACAAACACAGAGCACTAATCAGAAGCCACTATTTTCTGGTTACAGGTTAGACAGCTACAGTATATGATTCATTTGTACATAGGAATAAAGGACATTTGCATCTCACATTTCGAATTTTTGTTACACAAATAACAGCATGTAAAATTGGGATATGTACATATACTATTATGTAAATTGATAAGAAGCAGAAATAGTGTAAATAATTAGAATACTCACCAGGAAAATAGAAGAGAGTAGACTCTAAGAAGAAAACCCTAAACCTTATACTTCATTAGCATCAACATCTGACTAATTTGAATGAAGTCATCTGAACTTCAGACTGCACCTTTCACAAGCAAGTATGAATGGCTGAAAACACTGATACTCAGTGTTTGGCAGTTTTAATCCAAACTCAACTGGCTTCCTTTTAACACTATTTTACCATATTAATTTCAACAAAATCTGTTCTATGTGGAATTCCATATTACACGATTCAATTAAAATTAAATAAATCAGTTTAAACATTTAGAATCTGATATAAACTTTTCTTCCATACATTCAACACTTCCACAGAAACAGCCAGTATCAGCATAGTTTTCTTTCATAGTCTATAGAACTCCAGCATTTTCTAATAAAACTTCTATCACTCCTCCACAAATGCTAAAAATAAACAGCTCCAGCAACCTTTCATTCAAAGTTTCAACCTCTCCTTTTGACAAGGAAAGGTTGTTACAATCTGAAAGAAATCAGTTTTTCCAGCTGCACAGCCCTACCACCTCTCTCAATGGAAGAGGTTAATTTTAAAAATCTTTAGATTAAAAAAGAAACTAATGATAGAGACTGGGAGCACTCATGCAGTATAATCTGATAATAAAAATGCAAAAATTCCTGTTCTCATGGCCAACAGAGGACACAGCTGTGTAGAAAGAACCTCCCAGATCATATTTTCAGAACTCTCTGAGAGAACACTGGAGCTTATCTTCCCACTCTCAAGGCCCCATGGATAGTCATATTTTCTCCTCAGTACAGTTTTCTAGTACCACACTGATCGATGTTTGCAAGAGTCTTCTACAGGATGCACACAAAGACTTTTCCTTTTAATAGGAGGAAGATTTGTACATTGTGCTTTAGGTTTGAAGGTTTCAGCCATTTGTCTTTTGAAGTAAATATTTTTTAAAAAATTATTTTTCCCCTTAAAAATAATAGTGCACAATGATAAGAAAATACACAAGTCTAAGTAAGTATTTTGAATATTAAGACTGAAGCTGTGAAAAGAGACTTACAAACCCCACAGAAGAACTGAATATAATCACAAGTTAAGCTTGATTCAAGAGTAGTGTTGGTAAGTAATTATATCTGTATTTGAATTACACTTTCTAATTACAATCCTGGTTGCCCTATGTATACTGACATTTTCATCTCCTGTGGTCCAGATGATGATCCTTTAATTCCACAAACCCTTAACTTTATATAGTGTAATATATAGGAGGCAAAAGCTTTTCAGTATCTGTTTCCTGTGTCAGATAATATTTACATCTGTCAAAGGCAAAATTTAAAATCAGTATCTATTCAGACTTATTTTTCATATTAGACTCTTCACTGGACTTGGGGAGTCCGGTGTTTTCCCACACAAGTGAAAGAGAGAATTCATGCAAGCCCCAAGTTTCAGTTTCTCCACCTCTCAAAATTACAATTCACTGTACTTAGTCTTTGTACAAGCCAGTTTTCCTCTCCTATCACTGCTGTTGACATGTCTGGAAGAATATGAGCTACAGGAAGTTAAGCGAAGTGCCAAGAAGGTACAATTGAGAAGGAGAAGACACAGCTATCTGAGGTAGAGGATGAAGCTGCAAGGCACACGCTGCACAAGCCTGCTGGTTTCTAGAAATGCTGGTTGACAGAGCAGTCATAGAGGGAGAGGAGACAGAATTGTGATGCTAGGGTCACCAGGACTTACCCCCATCCCAGCTAGCAGGGACCAGTGGCCTTTGGTAATCACCATAAAGAAGACTCTGCGGAAAAAGCACAGGTGAATAGTTTTCCAGTAGCCAAGTGGACTTGTGGTCTGACTCATTTGTTTCTCAAGTATTTCCTTGGGCAGACTCAAAGCTGATACACACTTCAAATACCTAATAAGTTTAACATCATAGTGAGATATCAACCCTACCTAATTTCTGCACAGGACTGTCATGAGGCCAGTAAAAGTTATAAAGCCTTCAGCAGTTTCTATATTTAGCAAGAAAGTAATTTTTCTTTTGTGAGAAAGGAATTCAAAACAGACACAGGAAAAAAAAATTAATGGGTTTGGTCTTATGTAAGTTTCTAAGCAGAGTTAATAATTTGACTATTAATTACACAAAGCCATTTTATGAAACAAATGCTTTCAACCCCCATTCAAGTTAAGAGTAATAGGCTGACCAAAAATTGACAGTTTTACTGGGATTTGAATACTGCCCAGTGTTTGTGATTATAAATGAAAGAATGGATGTGAAAACATAAATCTACATAAAATTCATTTCCTAATTTCTTCTCCCTCTTCATTAATTTTTAAAATCAATTCAATGAAAAAAAGAAAATTCAGTATAACTTCTCTACTCCTTCTTCCATCTTGACAGCAAAACAAGTGCAATTAAATAACAATTCACTACAACAGAAACAATATTCCCATCACATGAACCCAGTCATTTCAGAGACAAATACTCAATGAAGAAATTTCCCTGTTCTCTTATGAACACACACGATACATTCAAAAATAAATGGCTTTTCACAATGAACTAAGATGTGTAGCCATATTTCTCACCAAAGAAGGGAAGTAGTTGAGTAAGCAGATGCAAGATGGTAAAGGTATGGACAAGTAAGAAATCAATCTAGAAAGCCACTCCTGGTGGTGCAGCAAATCTAGCAAGAATCCCAGTTTAGTTTAAGCAGGTGAGACATACCAGCCTTGCATGTCTCTGGACACAGAAAAGTCATAGAGCAGCATTAACAATCCCACTGCTGGTGGGTTGGCCAGGGAAGGTACATCACGGCTAACCCATCTCTCATCAGGCTGTCTAAGCATTTCTCTTATATTACTAAAAGTTTTTTAAACATTTCCTCATATTTGAAATTCAACTAAATTCATAGCTACTTGTTTATGTAAATAATTATCCAAGTAGTCCTCTCTTAGTGCCAAAAGCGTCAAAACATTCATAAGAAACAGTGGATTGTGTTAGAAGATATATTTCACTAATTAATTGACATCAATGCTGGGTCAGTAGTTTTTTTATGAACAACATTTATTTGTGAATACTGATTGACAGGCCAATTATAGTTTGGTTAGCTGGAACTTGACAGCCAACTGCAGATTTATTAACAAATGTTCAAACAGTAGTATACAACAAATGCAAGTTCAACCTAGGTCAAATATGCTACAACTGAACTCTGAAATAAGCCATTAAAAATGTCTCAGGAGGACAGAGCAAGCATGTTAAAGTGTATGTTATAAAATTAAGAACTGTATTTAGCTGCTGCCAAAGTGGTATGTCAATAATGGTGATGACTGCCTGTAAAATTGTCAATACCAATATACTGGTATTTGAATAAAGCATGAATTATAAATTTATCCTAGGTTTTCTCAAGTGCCATTTTAATAAGAGTACCTATTTTCTTTTTAACTTCCTAAGTAAAAATCTTAACTGCAAACTTAACTGCAAACAGAGGTTTCTTTTTCCTTCTTTAAACACGTACTTATGATATTTCCAAAATGTTCATAGTAAAACTCATGGTAACCCCAAGGCCTTTACACTGGCCAAATCTCATTCAAGTCCCAGAAACAGACAGACTAAGACAAACTGTATTGCTTAACTGTGAACTAAAGGTAACCTTTTTTTTTTGTGCAAAAGGCAGAATATAACACTAGTCGAAAGTACTCAAGTAACATTAATAAAAAGAGACATTCAAGTGAAATAAAGAGAAACATCTTTCATCAAAACCCCAAGATATGAGGATCCTGAAAAGCAGAGAGGGAACTTTTTCATTTCTATTTTTCTATCTTTTATCCAGTCAGTACTAAATACTACCTTAACAGAAAAACCTGTACAATTTCCTATGCTCATATGAAATCATCACTCATGGTGTTCATAACCACAAAAACCTGAATAAATTATAATGTTAATAAAACATGATCCAGCCTAAAAACTCCCCCTCTGAAGTGGAACTCAAAACCTTCCTTGGAACCTTTTTTTGGAAATGACATGATAATATTTCTTCTTTCTTGAAGAAAGAAACATTCCCAACATGATTTCAAGGTCCTCTATCTCACAGCTGCTGAAAATGCAAAGAAGCTGGGACAGCTTGACCTGAGCAGTATGTTCCTGGTTCCTTGGGCTCCTTTTAGAAGGAAGCACCAAGGTCACCCCTGGAGAAGAGAGGGGCTTGGCAGCTTTTGGCAACTGCTGGGCTAGTGGAGGAGAGCGGGCTGGAGAGATTGCAGCGTACAACACAGGGCCAGGACCGGGCAGAAGCATGGCTGTGGGTGGACAGAAAGTTACATCTCAGGGAAAAGAGACACAAAGACTTTGCAAAGGACTGGGAAGGACCATGCCTTGCTGCACCCAAACCCCTGCACTGGTTGCCAGCAAGGACTCTATATATATAGACCATAGGGCATTCATGAATAAACACTTTGATTTCTCTTCTTACTGATTTTACTCTGCTCTTTTTATGTTATCTCTACTTAACATCTAGCTCTAGTCTCTTCTCTAGTTATGTTAGTTATCCTAATTTTTGGAACAGCTTAATTTAGAAAAATTATGTAGGGCTTGGCATATTTGTTTTATAAAGGCCAACCAGCATTCTCCATCAGCATTAGCAACTGTTACCTCCACTGGCAACTGGAGAACTGGAGATTCCATTTCCAAAACCTTCTTAGTACTATTTAGTAGAGCTAAACCAGTTAGGGACCACAGACAAAGTAAGAAAATCTGCCAAATTTAATGATTTCCATTTTCAGTATTATCTTTGATCAATAGGAAAAAGAGAGAACATTTTGGGGCAAAAGTGACTTTGAAACTTGCCTTTCCAGTTGAAACTTGCCATTTTCAATTTGCCAGCTCCTAATACTTGACAGTGGATTTTTAGCCATGTTGCAAATTTTAATCTACTGGTGCTATTTAATCTACAAGTTTTATTCTAATGTTAAATATTTTAGTAATTAACTCTTCAAACCTCAATTCTGTAAAGGACTTTTACTAAATACAAGGTAGGAATCACCCAAAAAATATTTGCAAAGGCAAAAAGACTTGGATTCTCCTGCAAAGAATAGCAGTTCCTGCAGGGAAACTGCAGGGAAAGAGCATTATCCCACTGCCCTGCTGGAGACCCAAACATAGCTTCTTTAGTAGGCGAGAGATTTTAATCTGATGGAGCTTATTTCCCTGCAGATAAGATACAGACCGAATAGTAGTAGCAAAGCACATTGTCTATTTTCATTTTGTTTTTTTGAATTTAAGGAAAAAAGGGATAGACACTGAAAGGAAGTAAAAATGGAAAAGTATGTGATTACCTGGTATATCAGGTACTGCATCTATTCACAATTGTTTAAATCTATTTTCTTCTTCCTATTCATCTCAATTAAATTTACTAACTTTTAAGGCTTAATTTCATTAAAAAATTAACACTACCAAGGTAGAGTCAGACAAAGCAACCTTTTCTGAACGCAAAGGAATGTCTTCTGAAAAAAAACAACATTGTACCCTATCAAGCTGCCCTCAAAGCCACAGGAAGCGCTGTAGAACAATTCTGACAATGCAGATAAGATACATCAATGCACAAAGAAATCCCTTACTAGAGCCCAAATATTAATTTCTGGGTACACCGTTGATTTCAACAGGAATTTGGCTGGAGCATGACTCATTATCATTTCATGGGACTAAATTCCTTAAGCTTTTGGGCATATTTGCAAGGGGAAAGTGGAGAGGGAAAGCCAGAGCTTCCTCAGCTATTGCACACAGCTACCATGGGTCAGCCAGGATACCAGTACATCTCTCTGGCTGAAGTTCAATCACGCCAAGCAACAACAGAAGATTTGTGCCCTGGAGATGTTGCTTGGACAAAATGGACCTGCCATATGAACACTTCTAGGGGAATCTGTTAGGTAAAAATTCTCTCCAAAGATTTTGCAAGGGAAATGTTATGCAGCAAATGCTTTGTTGAAATAATTAAAGCTGGGAAAGGTATGTCTCACCTCTCAGCATGGTACTGTCCTCAGCCAAAAATGTCAGACTCACTGTTAAGCAGAAAAACCTGAGGAGCTGGTAGCCTCTGCTCATTAAAGCATAATAATCCACTACAGACAGGCTCTCCTGTCATCATTTGAAACCTCTAACAAAGTGTCATGGTTTAACTTCAGCCAGCAACTAATCCCCCACACAGCCACCAAACTAATAAAGTGTCAAATGGTTAGACTAAACAAGGATAGACTTCTCTAAAAAGCCCAGGAAACACCACTTAAACCACTGATTTTATCAACCATACAGTATCTGTAGAACTGACTAAATGAAACCTCAACAAAATGAGTTTTTAAATCTCAAGTTCTATTTCATGTATTTAGAGCTGCAACTGGAGAATATTGCCTGAACATGTGGTTTGTTTGCCTGGGGCTTTTTTGTTTTGTTTTTTTCCACAAGTGCCTATGTATTCAGCTGTATCCTGTGTCACAAGACTGAGGCAAGGGGCTCACAGAAGAAAAAAGCACATTCCCTACTCCGGCCCCAGGCCCTCCTGCACTTCATGTGAGATGTGTTCTTTACATCCCCTTCTGAGGGAACTTCTGGTCCCCCACATTCTGTGGAGATTATTAGCTGATTTACAATTCTGAAAAAATTCAACACCTAATCAGCTTCAGCAGCATGTGTAGCCCCGTGACACCTAAACCATTCTGAATCTTTCTAGAACAAATGTCTATGATACAACAGAAGGCCATGCTTGTGTCACAAGCAGAATTTAACAAACATCGGTATAAAATGGCAGTATTTGACTTAGCCCCACAAATACAACAGTTAAATGCATACCTTTATTACTGTATTTCACGCTTAGTGCACTTTCTACTGTACTTAGTGCATATTGAGCTGGTATCTCAAGTCTGCTGAAAAAACGGTGCACGCCCTTACCACTAGCACTCAAAGAAATGCTCCACCAGTTGAAGTGTAAGGTAACATGCCTGCAAACACTTCAGTGGCCTGAGATGAAATTTAGCCTGGAAGGTACAAGAGGAACAGAAACATGGGCAAAGGGACAAGCAGTTAGAAACAGGTCAGGTACATGTTAAGCAGTTTATTGTCCAAGCAAAGCCAAAGTTGAAACATGGAACTCCTTGCAAGAGTGTTCCATGCATTTATAGCTTTATAAGTTCCCTGAAAGAAAATTAAAGACAACTTTGCATTTTATGTACAGAATAGATGCCAGAAGAGCAGCTTCTCTTCTCATTGTTTTCTGTGGGTGAGTGGTAGAGCAGTTAACAGAGCAGTTAAACCAAAGCAAACAGTGGTTTTGCTTCCTGTTCAGCACCATCTAACAGGTCTGAAGCAGTAGGGACCAAATAAAGAAACACATCACTGTGGTGAAGATCATCTTACAGTACTGCCAAGGAAAGGCAATTTAGCTCTGGAAGAACACAACAGAAATACGCCAAAATGCCAAATACAACTGCAAAATTTAGCATTTGCACACTTCTATGCTGAAGTATGTACAGGACAGCTTTTTGGTAGCCTGCTCATCTATGTAAAGGCATAGACAACCTCTGTTTTATGTTCCATCTCTATAGGTGCATACACAGGTCTAAAATTAATTTTATGTTTGACATCAATAAATTGCACTTTATGCGGAGATCTCAAATCACTTTATGAATGTAAAAATAACTTTTCCAAAATTTGCCAACAAAAAGAATAGAGGCACAGGAAATTTATGTGACTTACACATATTCATAACAAAATAGTGAAATCTTAATTCACCCAGAGGAGCAGGTGGCCTCAATACAGTTTTCAAGAATTTTCAGGTACAAAACTTCCAGAATTTTCATATTTCAACTACATTTTTGTTACCAATTTCCTCTATAAGGGGTGGCTGAAACATACATCTCTCTGTATGAAAACAGATTTTATTAGTGCCATCTCCTGGTGATTAAACAAAACTGACAAATCATTAACTAGAGTTGAAGATTCTCTGAGCAAAGTGAAAATACAATAGTTTGATCTGGTTTGGTTTTCTTGTTATTAATGGCTTGACCTGAGGCATCAAATTTTCCTCACTGTGGACTTGAACGATACAGAACTCACTAGCCAATTTCAGGATGACATAAATAAGCATTGGTGACAATGGAGGAAAACCTCAAGCTGTCATCATAGTGAAAACAGGTGTCAGAAACCTATCGATAAATATATCCTATCCCTTTTATTGGGTTTGCCCTAGTCAGAAAGAATAATATTTGGTCTGGGAAAATCAAAAGAAATGTGAGCCTTACTTAAACCAACACCTTCGCTATACTGCATTTTGGATTGCTGCCATTAATTTTAAATCTCACTGTCTGAGTCCACCAAGTGGAGGGTAAAGGGTATAAGACACAGTATGAGAGAAGTTAAAATACACTCAACGCAGAATGGGTAACTGTTGGCAACATGCCTAATACTCTTGAGTGGGTATACAGTTCTTGTGTAAAGTAGCTCCTTTTTGGCATTAAGCCTTAGACTCTTCAGGGCATTTTCTAAGTTGCCTGGAGCCTTTATAACACATAGTCCAACATGCATTTTGGCATCATCAGCTTTTTTTATTTTCTTCAACATTTTGTTCTTAAACATAATTCTGAATATATAAAATAAAGACTGCAAAAGTACAGAGTCAATGTAAATCATTCCCTTCCATCCACCATTTCTGTTTAAGAGTTGCCTGAACATCATTTGTCTTCAGGAGTTGAACCTTGCCTGATATATGAAAGACAGGGGAGAAAGAAATAAGCCTAAAATAACCACTCCAAAGGAAAAACTAATTGCTGATTTAAACTCAAGGAGTCTCATGTTCACAGCTGTACCATTTTGAAAAAATCCTAGACAAGAGAAAAGAATCCACCAAGGCCCATCCTTATTGTCTACAGAACGGGTTTCCAGAAACAACTGCCAGAGCTGCAATGCCAATGCATTCCTTGTGTTGATGGATTACATGTTGTTTTTTCAAACATATCAAGGCCACCAAAAGATTTGCAAAGCTGAAAAATGTTTCAAGCTTGATAAAACTAAGATCATTATCACTTAATTTTTTTACTTAAATATCATCAATAACCAGACTTCAAAATTGCCTGGTTATTGATTATAGAAAACAACCAAAAAAAGAAAGTGAGTCTTGAGTAAAGCTTTCTGCAAAAGGAACTGCACAGAATACTGATGAATGTCTTTTTTTCAGACTGCGCCAACTGACACATAAAAACAAAAGTACTAGAGAGCAAAATAAGTATGTTAAAGAGATTTCAAGTGTGGCTCAAGCTGCTTACTGATTAACACTTCAGCATATTACACTCCTCACAGACCTGTGTGGTTATTGTACAAAAGTGAAACAAGGCTCTTTTGGCAACTGGAGACAAATTATCCTTGCTGACCAAGTTCACAGTTCTCACATAGCTTAGTAGCACTGGAGCTGTTTCTTCTTCCAGAGTCTCTAAAATCAAATAAAATGACAAGATGTATTAGGTATATAGGTCTGTCACCTATTTCCAGGATAAGAAAGAGCCCTAATGATCTCTAACAGAAAACAAGCTCATCTTACACATGAAGAAATAAGCTCATTTTACTAAAAAAAAAAAAAAAATTACAGTCACATTTGCAAGAAAGCAGAAAATAAAATACAGAATTGTCTTTATGTCAAGGAATGGACAACACTACTGAAACCTCAGAAATGGAAGATGACAGCTGTCTTTTCAACGCCTGGAAAAGGACAACAAAGGGGGTCCATGACTATCTGCACTAGTTTCTGTATTTCCTATTGAAGTTCCCCATCTGGTGGGGCAGATGTCCAGATTTGTTTTCTCAAGCTCCATTTCAGGTATATTTATTTCAAATCTTCACAACTATAACACAGTCTTCATCAAACACCCACATGCTGACTGCGCTGGTTTTAGTAGAGCAGTCAAGGTAGAACAAAAGGCCAGACTGGTTCCAAGGCTTGAACTCTACCTACATGTAGTGTCACCTGCTGCCGGGGAGAACGGGGGACACAAGGAGATGGCTAAGGCACTCACGACTGTGAGCCGCTCACAATTACTGAAAAACCTTCCAGACACACCAGCTCAAGCCACATTCACAGGAAGACCAAAAACCATGTTTTCTGGCCGCCTCTCCCCTCCCCCTGTCCACATTAGACCTCTCCACCAGGCTGTGAATGCAGTGGCTGGAGGTGCAGCAGCTGCACTGATGTCACTAACAGCACGTCAGCATGGCATTTTGGTCCCAGTAAAAATTCTTCATCAGCCAAATCCAGGCTGCAAGACTACAATATATTGTATTACTCCTCCTAAACTTCAAATGAATTGTCATAACATGCTCTGAATCTCTGTGATTCAGATTAAAAATCCATCTTCCCGAGCTGGATCCTCCCTCCCATAGTGTTCACCAATAATGTTGAGGGAAGAATCGAAAGTGAGCTCCCTAATTACTCCCGCAGCTACCTCCTGCAACTACCAACACCAGCAGGGATATGTTTAATATTTCTCAATGAACTTCAAAAATATCTTTTCATTGACTGAATATGAGAAACAATTAGAAGTGTTGACCATACTGGTGTTTTCAGAAAGCATGTGCTGTTTTCAGAAAGATTTGGGATTTTATATTACAACACGAGACATGAGAACACTCAAGATATGCCTGAACATGGTCTGGCTCACACTCACAAATCCATTGTCTTCACATAGGAATGAACTAGACAAGCAATAAGGATAGCTACTAGACTTCCTAAAAAACAAAATTACTATTCAGATGTGCATAATATGCTGATACTAATTCCTCGAATACATAACTTTTGGATATCACTACACTAGATCACAGTTCTAATTTGAACAGTTTCAAATGTATGTACATTTGAAAAATAAATTACTTTCTTAATAGAACATTCAATTAAAAGCTGGCTTTTAAAAATTGTACTATTTTTCATGACAAAACTTCGGCCCAAAAAGCTGCATTGATGAGAGATGTTGAGGACCAGTGCTGGTATCTGAAGTCCACAATATTTTACCATATCCACAGTGTTTATGTATAATCTTCCCTAATGCCAGCCCTTCAGCTGAATTTTCTACTTGCTATCCCACCAAAAAAGTTGACTATAGTACATGTGTGCAAGCTAATTAGGCCAAGAAGGAAAGGCAGAATTGACAGCATCTAGGAGCAGAGCAATCAAGCACGGCAGAAAAAAATCCCAGTTCAAAATCCACAAACCACAGACACTGAACTGGCTGATGTTCTCTTCACCTTCCCACGCTGCTCCGCACATGTAGGTGGATTAGCTATTATGTAGGGCTACTTTAAAGAGCTCAGTATGGATTCTCAGTTTTTAAACACATAATTTTGAAGACAGCAAGAATCAGGCTCTGCTTGAAGTGAAAAGCTCCTCCAAAACTATGATGTGGGGAGTCCACCTCTTTTCACTGTGCGTGCTGTGGATTACACCCACCACCTCCACCACTCTGAGCAGCAGATCAGTGATCCCAGAGGTCACACAATGAATATGTATATGTATTACCACCAGTCTGACTCAGCAGAGCACTCAACATGCAGTTAACTTTCAACTAGCTCCGGAATGATACGGGTTCAAGTTTGCAAGCCTTGCGGAAGAGGGATGGACTTCCTAAATTTTCAAATGGAAGTAGTGAAGAAAAACAGAAAATTGAGAGAAGCAGCACACTTGTAATAAAATAGGAAGTCTCTCTCCTTTTCTCCATTTTCTCTTGGATATCAACCTAATCCTTTTTAAAATTTATTTAATTTATTTCATTTTAAACCATTCAATTATCTTCTGTACATTAAATTCTCATGTCCATGTACATTAAATTTTGAAAATATTACAAAAAACTCCTCCAGAGGCATATCCTCATCTCCAGCATGACCAGAGCCAAGAAGTATTGCAAACTTCAATGTTCCATTTTGACTTCTAAGACCTAAGAGCAGACGGTCAAGTACATTTTCATCTGATGCACAAGCACTTACTCACAGAGAACCAGACTCCAAATTTTGTGAGTGTTATGCATCATTAATTTCTACAGCATAAACAGTGGTTTCAAGAAATGCATTGCAAATCTAGGGTCAAGACAAAGCACTCTACAGCATTTCCAGCCTAGACAGCTCAGAAAAGCATGACTATTTCTGCTTTCATCAGTAAGCAGCTGTTAGTCACCAGTGGAAAGGTGTGTTCATGCATCCAAGGAGTATTCCTGACAGCACTCACAAAAATTCTGGTGCAATAGAACATAAAATTACTCTCTGGATTTGCTGAGTCAAAAGGTTAGGTTACTGTGTTTATAAAGAATCTTAGGACAACTCAGTGATTCCAAGCAACTGCTGTGTAATACAAAGTAGCTGAACATAATCAAATGATGAATTTCTTCTGTGGAAAATATCAAGACATCTTGTTGCAGTGTCTCTTCCTTTGTAGGAAAAGAGTAGTAAAGAAGTGTCTGGCTCCTATCTGCTTAAACCAATACTATTTGCATATGTGCAATTGCAAAAAAAAATTGCTATTACTGATGGCAGTAGAAAAATGAGTATTATCTTCACCTCAGCATGGGAGAAAGTGTCTTGCCATTTTGACTTTAAAAACTGTGAGACTGGCAGTTCTGGGGGTTGTAGGACTTGTAATAAAGGGTCATTCTCATTTGTAACCACACATATTTTGGAATTTAGGGCAGGGGAGTGAATTGGACTGTCAACAGTGCCATTCTGTGGAGCTATCACTCCTCCAAATGTGGGCTGGCAGACAAGTTTCCAGTACCTGGGATTGGGATGCTGCTATTTGGAGATGGGCAGGGTGCTCCTGCATGAATTCTGATTGGTGAGATCTACTGTCCACAGATGATCCTAGATCCCTGAGGAATACCTGCTCTCCAATGGCTCACACTGTATGACCTCCCATTACTTTTTAAGAAGTTAATGTAATCAAAGGGGGGTGTTTTTACAGACTCATAGCTATGACTGATATCAATCCAAAGTCAGTGAGAAATCCACTGTGTAAAAAAATAAATAAATAAAAATAAATTATACTGTAGTAAGTAACAGATGAAAGAGCACATGACTGTTAATTTTGTGACTTTACTGGTTACAAGAAACAAAGTACGAGCTCTATATGGTCTCACAGGAAGAAAGAGTAAAGCCAAGCAATGACTTAAGCTCTAACACAAAGAAAACCTTTTTTCCTTTCTCCACTCTTCAAAAAGCTGAAGTTTGCAATAAGCTGCCTTCACACTATCTAAATAAGCCATAACATTAAGTGAATGCTGACCACGTACAATAAGGCAGCCAGAATTGAAAACACCCTCTGACAGGGAATTGTCATTAGGAGGAACTCATCTATTGCAATTTTTCTGCCATCTCCTCAGTCTATGCTGAAAAGCACATGGAGTAGGGAAGCACCTGACAAAACAGAAAAAATAGCAGTTCACATTCTAAAGGGTATGCATAAAACAACATGAAGAGAAAACAGCAAAACCACAGAAAAGCCTCTGTGGTCCCTCAAACTCTGTGGCACTTCACAACACAGAAGTACTGGAGGAAAGCACAGCACAGAAGCAGTCATAAACACAACTGCAATCACTTAGAAACTGAACGTTTATTATAAGCCTATAGATATGCCATAATTGAAATATAACCACATAGTAGCAAATTTTCAAGGATTTCTTTCCAATTATACCAATAAACTTTGAACTCTGACTTTTCATCACTTATGTTTTCCTATTTACATCTTAGAAGATAAGACCGGTAACGGGTTTGAGTGATCATCTCAGCCACAACCTACTCCAAGGCAGAATCAACTACATATAAACATTTTCTGACATAAAAAAGATTTTTAGGCAAAAGCCGCTCTTGTCAGCGTAAGTCAGTGGGCTAAGATACCATGCAGATGGGGTATAACTTCAGCCCTAATTCAGCTGAACAGCTCAGGTTGGATTTTCATCACTAGGTTCATCTGCTAAGCATTAAGCATATGTTTAAGCAGTTTGTTCAATCACAGACTCAGTGCCTAATTAACTTGTTCAGACAAACAAACTAAGTTGACAGCAACAAAATTGAAGTATAGTTTCAATCATGGCTTTAATTCCTATATACATTAAGGTTTTAATGAAGTGTTATGGTCTTCTTGCAGCAAAACACAGAACTGAAACTTTATCTTCAGCCCAAAATATTCAACACTGAAGCCAGTAAGATTCCAACCAGAATATTCATCACTGAATTTAATGTAAAACCTTCATACTTAAACCTTTGCTTACTCTGATTCTACAATTTCTCCATTTTCTCCATCTGTGAACAGTCAAAAACCACAAAGCATGCTGTTTATTTCACACAACTGTGCTCACAGCACACTTCTAGACTGAAAGTCTTTCAAATGTCTGCAGAGACATCTATGCATAGTTATTCACACACACTTTCCAGGTAAAAACCCATAAAAATGAAAGGCCTAAGCATGTTATCTTCAAAGGAAAGAGCAAAATCTCTAACTAGGAGAGATATGCCTTAACCACACTTAAATGGTCATAAAAGTCTTATTCTACATACTATTTTTGATTATTACATTTTTATGTTGTGGGAATAAAAATCATAAAGTACAATATAAACAATAAAAATCAGTATTACTTATTTTCATACCTGGGTGAAGCATAAATCGCTCTCTCCAATTCAGCCAAGGACAGGGAGAGCTGAATGTTCTTAAATTCCCAGAGTTTATTTTAAAAGCAGAAAGTCTCTTGCCTTAACACAGGTGATTAAATCTTTAGAAAAGGACACACCAAAAAAAAAGAAAAAAAAAAAAAAAGGGGGGGGGGATGTTTTTCTGGCAAGGGTTTATACCATGTCACTATAAACCAGCTACAAACAAAAACCGCTCTTGTCTGCAATTTTAACTACATTGGAAAAGTACAAATATAATCAAGAAAATATTAGAACATACTGAATGCATTAGATTTACTCAACAAAAGCGCCTTTAGTTTAATCAACTGAATTTTTCTACATAGGTTACATAGACCTACAAGGCTTATAAAACTGATGTTGATATACAACTTGTGTAGTTATAATGCTGGTGTCCCTTGGTATTCTTCTCTAGCAACATTATATCTTACAAGGAGTTACAGTATTCTATACCATCATATTTTCTCATTAGCTACTGTTGTGGTTTTTACACTTGAAGAAAGGCCTCTGGACTCACAATTTCCTTTCTCATGTTAGCAAACTGTTTTTTGAACCAACTGACCTGCAAGCAGAAACAAACCAAATTTTTTATGAGAGTAGAAACATGTTAAGCCATTCTTCTGCATTTTCTTCCCCTAGTCTCCATTCATATTCTACCATGAAAATGTATAACATTACATTGACATGCAAATGAATATATTATTTCTTTAAAATATTAAAGCACCTTGGAGAGCGTAAGTCTTCTAATTTTAAAAATTATTATTTTATGGTATTTTAATATCAATTTCCATCAGGAAATCAGGACCTTCTCATATTAGTGGCCAAACTGAATGACACCAAAGCACCAGATTTTCTAGAGATGCATTAAATCATATATAACTAATTAAATTAGGATATTAATTATTTTCTAAAAGTCTAACTACCTTTTGCTTCAGATCCATAAATAGCTACCCATAATAGTAAAACCCCATACACTTCTAATCAAAGTGATCTTGGAAATTGTGAGAGTACAGCACCAAATACAATAGCTTATCCAGAAATAAGCTTTGTAATCCTGAATAGGGTTGAAATTTTATGTGCTAAGTTAAAATACACAAAAATACCCCAAAAAAACAAACAAAAAACCACCCCAGAATCAATAATAACCTGAAACTGAATGGCTGTACTGACAAAGTACTTTGTTCTATCAAAGGAACAGAAGCCCTTTCCATCTTTGAATGCAGTATTTCTGTCCATCAGTTAGATGCTGTAGTAACCTTTTTGTGCTCCCACAGATGCAAAAAAACACTTATGTCCACTGCTTTTAAAATCTCCTTTTTCCTAAGCTGACATTACTCCAAGTTCCATGACTCTGCATCAATAACATTATGACAACATAAGTGCTCAAAATCCATAGCAATCATTAATAAATTCACTTTCATAAAAATAAAATTTAAATTCAAACTGAACTGAAGCCTTGGAAAATCCAAACTCCAAACCTTCAGAAAGTGAAACAAAAGAGTAATTCACAAATCTATGTCTGTAGCACAGTATGCTATATCATCTACTTTTCCAGTGCAGTTCTGAGAGTTTTAATTGGAGTTGGCTTACTGCTTCACCCACTGAAAGATGAGGTAAAATACTTTTCAATTTCAACAAAAGCTAAAAAACTCCACCCCAGAGATCAGTTTAAGGAATAGTAAATCCAGATCAGGAGATGCCTTCATGGAAGTAGTTATCAGACACTGGCATTTTGCCCATAGTGTAGCAAGCACTATCCCAAAGGAGAAGACTGAAAGACAAGGCACTGAACCTCCTATTTTTCCTTTGTATTTTTCTACTGGACATATCTCACCTCTACAATAGCTACCAGACACTACAGAAATCAAACATGAACCATAACCCCCTTCTCTGGGACTGCACATTCCAAGACTGTGAGTGCCTGCCCTCATCCCAAACATGAATATGGATAGCCAAGACTTCTCCCACGTTCCCCTCAACAATTTCTTTGGCACAGTTCCAGAAAAAATTTACCTTCTCCAAAGGCTGAGCAGCCACATGGCCACCCAAAGGGTCTGCCTACCTTTTGACTCTATTCTCCCTATCAGCCCTTCTGTCTATGCATGGCCATGGTTTTTGGAGCATCATCATTCAGTGGCACCACAGTGAATTACTCAGAAGTAGTGATATCACACCCCTGATGAGCCATTTTGGGTGGACAGGACTGTGATGGACAGTAGGATGGAACAGGCACCAAAAGCTATAGAGATGCTTCACCTCAACCTCACTGACTCCTGAAGTTTTTGTGTCTCACACCTGCTTGTGAGAAAGACCCACCCTAATATAGGTGTAAACCGCCATGCATTTTCTAAATAGAGCACACATGCATAGGAAGTGTTACAGTTTTTTCACAGTTATCTGGCTCTGGTTTGCAGAACAGAGCATGGTAATAAATTCTCCTTGAAAAGGAAAACCACATAGATATTTAACTAGGCAAGAAATAACAACTGAGAGTTTGAAATTAGGCTTGGAACAATAGGTACATTAAGAATCCCAACTGCAACAAAGGAAAACAATGTGCTTTCAAAACAGGGGCTAAAAAAATAAGCTTTTCTCTCAATTTATATAGATTATCTTCCCCACCCTCCATGTCTGCCAGCACCTCAGAACTCACACACTACTGAGAATAATAAATACATCATATTAGCATCCACTGTTTTGGTCATTTGTATCCATTTCCAGACAGTAATATGCTTGTAGTACCACAGGGGTCTTCATTCCAAACTGCAGTACTCTGAAAATACCACATTTTTCTAAGGCCCAGGTCATCAGCCAAGGAAAGCTAGAAAAGGTCACACAATCTGAAAGTTTTTAGTTCTCATGCATCATCAGAATGCCCTCTTGATACAGCATGAATAAGCAAGGAAAATGATAGCTAAAGATCTTCCACAGCACTCAAGGCAACCAGTTCCCAAATATGATTGAGTTTCTCAGAGCTAGTATAATGAAACCTACTAATTACTTATTACTTGCATCACTATAATTCCTAGGAAGATTAGTCACAGAAAGGAATGCCTTTGTGCAAGGGACTGTACAAACACAGAGCAGAGCACAGTCATTGATACTGCTGCAACTGCCACCTAAAGAGCAGCCGTAATCAGTGGACAGGATCATGTATATCCTAGTGTAGATACCATTTTTGCCAGTCTGCCTGAGAAGCCTTCTCAAGTTTATTATGTTAATCAAGATCTCCTAAGCTTCCTCTCTACTAGGACCTTAAATATCAGAGCGGTGCTACTGCAAGTAGCGGTGCTACTGCTTGCTCCAAAAACACAACATGAGCTTTCCAGGAGCAAAGTTATTCTCAGCAGGGCTACCTACAACCCTCAGACAAGGTGCTTGAAAAACCTGAGACCAATCAGGCAGCACTGAGTACCTGAGTCTGAGGCAGGCTTTCTGACATGCCATAAGTAGCTGCAGCATCCTCACCTAGCAAACAAAGGTACCTGCAAGCCCTGATTTGTGCATCTCTTACTCTCAATACTACCTTGTTCACTTTGCCTGTAATGGCTTTGAACTTTCCAGGAGTGCAAGCACAATTGCTAATGTTTGCAGCGTCAGCAATGGTGAGATCTTCAGTCCATGCAGGACGTAGGAAACCACCAAGAATGTCCGGGTGTGAGCCGACGGCAATGCGGAGGCAGAGGAATGGGGCCATGGACACCTGCCCTGCCTTGGTTCCTCGGCTCTGACCACCCTCGTGGGGCAGTGCAGGAGGCCACCATACACTGCCCGGTTGATGGCCCGGGGGACAAATACCGCCACCCTCATCACTACCGCGGCTCACCCCACAGATCTCGCAGCAAAGCATAAGCAGCTTCAACCGGGGCGAAAAGCAAACAAGGGAGGAGGGCACAGCCGTAAGCCATGAATTTCGAGTCTTTTAAGAGGCTAGAGCTGCTAGCAACATCCAGGCCGGCAGATGAAGAGAGCTGTCACCTCACCAAGCACGACACGTCTGGTCTCTTGCGGACGGGGACAGTCCCTGGATGAAAGGAAGCCCTGGGCAGGACACTGCCCGGCATCAGAGCCACGAGCCTCTGCGCGGCAGCTCCGCGGGATGCACATCACTCCGCCCGGTACGCCCGGCCGCTCCCGGCTTCCCGCCCGCGCCGCTCCGCAGCCTCCCTCCGCGGGTACCTATCTCCGGTTATTCACCAGTAGGATGACAAATCTCCCGGGCGTGTGTCTGTCCCGTCCTTCCAGACAGTGCTGCGTCCCCATCTCGGCGGCGGACCGGCCGGCGAGGTGAGTAACCGCGAACTGACGGCACCACAAGAGCGTCTGTTTTGCTTTCCCTTCTCCTCCGCCCTCCCCGCCCTGACACGGAGGCCGTGAGCCGCCGACTCACCCTCTCCCCGCCGGGGCCGGCGGCGCGGGGCTGGCAGCGGCTCCGGCGAGCAGGGCAGCGGAGGGGCCGTGCCGCGCCGCACGCCCCCGGGCGCGGGCAGGCTCGGCGGGGCGCGGCGCCGCCGCGGGGCTCGGGCACTCACCTCCCGCCTACCCCGCCGGCAGCGCGCAGCTCCCGCCGAGCGCGGCCGCCCGTGCCCCGCTGTCATGTGCCCGCCGCCCCGCCGTTAACCCTTCCCGCGGCCCGGGCTGGCCCCGCCGAGCCGCGCCTGCTCCGCCACGCGGGGGGAGCGGCGTCCCGCCGGCAGCGGCCCCGCCGCGCCCCCTGCTCCGAGGAGACGCGTGGGGCGCGGGGGGACACGGCTGCGTAGGGGCGGGGGTAGCCGGGGGTCTGGCGGGTGGTGGAGGGGGCTTGATGGGGTGGCCATGTAGGGGCTGGAAGATGCCGAGGGGGAGGCTTCGGCGGGGGTGGCGGGCTGCACAGACGCTGGAGGGGATGAGGGAACGGAGGGGCGCGCTGGAGGCCAGAGGTGTTTGCAGTAGGGGAGGCGGGGGTGTTTTTGTGTCTGTGTGTAACGAGACCGGGGGGAGCTGCACCAATTCTGAAGGAGGAACGTCTAGAAGCTCTAGGGGCTGCAGGCTCCCTGGAGGATGGTCTGGGGGCCACACGCTACGGGCTGTATGGGGAATGCGGGACGGGTTGCACGGAGGCTGTAAGGGGGCCTGGATGAGATCTGCGTGTGACGGGTACAAAAAAACCTAATGGTTTTCTCGTACACGGGCAGGGTAGCAGGTAAACCAGAGGAACGGGGCTTTGGAAGTGGGAAGGAGGATGAAAGGGCTTCATGTCTGGTGGCATTTTTCCACCAGGCATAGAAAGCTGTGATATGCATGCAAGAGCCTGTCTCAATTAGAAGGAAATCTGATTTGGAAAGACCGCAGGACTAGCAATGTGATAGTGTGAGCCCATGGCAGTATTGTTGGCAGTTTCCACTGAAAGCAAAAGCACAGGGATGCTGTGGCCCCAAGCTGATGATCAGTTATTGCAGCAACAGTTGCAGCCAAGTGGTAAATGCCATGAAGAGCACCCATTGCTCTCAATAAGACTCCTAGGATAGGATAAGGCCCAGCAACTGAAACATGTTGGTTCAGTTTGGGTCCATCTTATTCCCCTTTGGTGTAATTGGGGAATTGGGAATATAAATGAGCTGAAGCTAGAGGTGAATAAAGCAGTTGAAAAGCCAGGCTCAGAGAACAGCAAAATACCCAGTCACTCTACCAGCATGAGCACATGAGCATGCAGACCTCATGGCAGGGCGTCCTATCAGCCAGGGAGTCTCCAGCAAGGGAGCCCACTTACATGGCTGGGCAATTGCAGATTGCAGCAGGTGTGGGCCTTTCATGCCAAGCATGGCCAGCCCCGCATTCAAAATAATTTTAAATCCCAGTTTTCCAAGAATGAGAATGGCACTGTGGAAGTCATTATTGCTTCTTCCAAGGTGAAGGGAGGCCTGTATCCCTATTGGTGCTGCGAGAGCTGTTAGGAGGAGAGTTGAGGGAGGGGGATGTGTTTTGATGTGTCCACATCACTGGGCTCCTCAAGGTCAGCCTTGATCCTTAGCTGAATAAACTCTTCCAAGCTAAAGGTCCTTTGTCATTCATTCCTATTACATCCAATTAATGTGACTGTGAAGTTTGTAAGAAGTCGGTATTGTATTCTTTACATGCCCAGAAAACCTAGCAGAGATATTGAGGCTTCAGTCTTTCTTTTAGAAAGTTGCATTGCTTTCCAGTGTTTTGGGTTTTTTTCCCTAAGTGTATGGACACTTAGAAATTGAGACACTTGTAAATAAATTTACTACTCATAGCACATTTAAAGCAGAAATATTTGTAAGCTGTTTCTTACTTTAAAAATCATATTAAAAGAACTGTCAACTGAAGGGGTCTTTTCCACATGAAAGCACAGAATTTACTTGTGAGCTCAATATGTTTTTTGTTTACTGTCTCTTTACTGTCTCTTTTCTGGCTATATGCCAGAATTTTCTATGCAATTATCATTTAATTGGAAGTCATCGCTAAAAAGTTCAAGGATTATCCCCAAACTAACATCATGGTAATGATAGTGGAAGACTCACACTCAAAATGATTAACACAGACAACAAAGAAGCATATACTGTCAAAGTATTCATTTTAATTCAAAACTACCATATAAATGGTGAGTTTGCATTTAATAAATTGCTTTAAATAAGCCCTGATAATACCAGAAACCAAACTTAACCACCATTAAAAAAAATCTATTTGCCTCATCAAGTTATTTCTATGTATGGGAAGTAAGTTGTCTCCATTTTTCAAATGAAAAGATGTGATGGATCCTATCAATGTACCACCTTGACAAACACGTGGTCTAAAACACAAGATACAGGCAGCCTTTACATACAGGATAAGTGTTTTTGTTTTCCTGGATGAAGCCTGCTGAGAAGTCCTGAGTATGAAGTAAGGAGGACAATCAGAACCTCAAATTAACAAAGTTAACATTAGAAACTGCAACTCATATCTAAAGATAATTCTTAATTATTGATGTGATGAAATAGCAGTAAAGTTTATGTAAAATAAGGCATATAAGACTAATAAGTGCATTAAAAGTAACTGCATCCAAAATTTTCTTGGTGAGTGACACAACTGCATACCTGTCATACACAGTTGCATATTCATATCCATCAGTATGAACCCATACTCATTCCTCACATAAAGCACACATCCCAATTATGAAACGACTATATCTTAGTCCTTCAGAAAACTACTACTCTTTATTTTCTCTACTGCAAATTTTATGCCCTCTATCAAAAAGCATGTATCTAATGGAGCTAATGGATGCTGAAATTCAAGAAATGTGTCTGAATCCACAGTAATACCTGTGAACTTCTCCTGCCAGCCATCCAAGATCTGAGGGCAAAAATTTATATTTGTCACTTCAGTCCCAATTAAATTTTCATAGTTCAGT
Organism: Motacilla alba alba; assembly: GCF_015832195.1. NCBI lineage: Eukaryota > Metazoa > Chordata > Aves > Passeriformes > Motacillidae > Motacilla > Motacilla alba. The sequence goes on along the minus strand of NC_052046.1, from coordinate 60,737,212 downwards.
AAAATCTTTACTGCTCAAGGAAACATAGAGTTACATACTATATGAAGGTACAGTGAACTTTGAATTAAGCCTTCAGTTTAGAAACTATCAAATAGAGAAGCATTTTTCAAAATACTTTTTTAAGGAAAAAAGTGCCCATTTTCTTCCTTTTCTCTGTCCCAAAGTCTGTTGGGATAACACAGTATCCCATCAGTCCTTGCAAAGTCTCTTCCTAGCCTGATTCTTTTATTATATCATTTGGTTTGTTGTCCTAGAGTGTTACTTTCAGGTATGCAGAAAAAGAGAGACATGCTCGTATAAATCCTTATCACCTTTGTCCCAGCGAAAGACCATCTTTGTAAGTGAGCCCTGACAGGAGATGGTCAGTGGCTAAAGATTCTGAAAAGAGCTCATTCAGTTGGGAGAAAGAAATTGAATAAAGATGAGATTACTTATTTTGTTTACTGGTATTTTTGGAGGCCTTTTTGAGAAAGGGAATTACTCTCTTGATGCTGAAGCATCATGTATGGAAACTCAGATTATTTTTTTCAGACTCCAGAGGAAAACCATTGTAGCAGAGGGAACAGAGAATAAGGAATGTGACAACCAGAAGCTACAGCTGGTTTTAGTTTTTCTTATCTCTTTCTTCTATATTCTGGTAGCAGCAGAACTCAGCTTTTAAAAAACCTAGGTACTAGGATTGTAAGACAAATTAATTTTACATCTCTATAGCAAATCTGAAAAAGTTTTGACCCAAACACCTTTGAAATTGTGGCAGTCAATTTAATGGGAGGACAAAATTCCACTGAAAATAAAGAGAATCTCAAGAGTACCTAGAATACGATGATACTTGGTTAGAGAACACTAACAGAATTATGAGGGCTTGTCTCTTGTTGCCTTGGACGTACAGATTTGAACAAACCCAAGTCTGAACATTCACTTCTTAGATGCAAATAGAAAAGCGGAAGCTTTTTCAAGCTGTTTGGGTTTTGGGGTTTTGTTTGTTTGTGTATGTGTTTGTCTTGGGGGTTTGTTTTTGGTTTTTTCCGGAATTTTTTTTGTGGGGGGCAACAGATTAAAAAAAAATCTTAATAACTAACACTTTTGGTCTAATTCTTTAATTTTACCTCAGATTTTTCGTTTCATATCTATTCTATTTTCATAGTTGCTGCGTAAATGAGAACAATATTTTTCCTAGTTAAGGTGATGTAACAAAAAAAAAGCCCTTGAATTCCATCTTGAATAATTTTACTGACACCAGTATATTAAAATATCATCTAATTGGGTTTTCCTGGCTTAGCTGTAAAATCAAGTCTTGCACCTCTCCCATCGTAGCTTAGACTGACTCCTGGCAAGAAGGAACTCTGCAAGAGGGCTCTGTTTCCCATCATCCATGGGCCCAGCATCTCAGGGCTGATACCTCTTTTTTTCCAGTAGAAAAAAAATAGGGTGTTATGGGCATAAGTTTTGGGGTTTGGTCCTTTTTCTTCATCTTTCTAATCACAGGTCACAGGTTCCATTTACCTGGTCCTCACAGGACATCAAGGAAGGTTGTCTGATACCATCATAACATAGCAGGGCCACTGAGTTTTTTTCTGTATTCAATTTCCTTTTTCTATATCCAGATTTCACAAATATTACTTTTTAGTGGGTTTTCCTTGATGCGCAGGAGATGAGGCAATATATTTCTCCTCCACACTGCAAGAAACTAACACTTACGAACAGCATATTGCTAAGATCTTCAAAGTTCCTAACAGCAGCTAGATACCCTTATAACAGATCAGTTCCTCTCCTTGCAGCTCCAGCAACACATCTTGCACTGTGAATTGAAGAGATGTATAAAAGCTGTTCCATTCATGCTCTTAAATATAACTGTCAGGTGGAGAGAAAGCTGCCTGTGAAATAAATATGAAAAAAAATATGCATTCTACTAACCTCCTCAAAGAAAGTGACTTTGATTTCCCAACATCCTTACACAGACAAAGCTGGCACTGGTAAACAGGATTCATTTAATTAAATTGTAGTCTAGTTTTATACAATACAAACACACATGCAGAACCTTTGCAGAAGAATGCAGTCATTATCTATAACAATATGTGATGGTACAATGTACCTTTAGGGTCAGAAAATAAAATTATTAGATGAAAATTAATTGCAAGGGGGTTCTACATTCCTACAATGCACCTGAAGAAGCTGGAACCAAGACTGATGAGTAGAATAAGTTTTCCACGTCTTATAAAAAATTAATCAGTGAAAAGACATAATATAAGCAGTGGAGTTTAGCTAGGATACATTAATACTTAGCTGATACTTTTTCCAGGTATTTCATATGCTGGGGTTCAGGTCACAGTGGGAATATCATGTACATTGACAAATAGGTGAAGAGAACAGAGGGACCACATTTGTTTGGGTACCTCTGTCTTCATGCATGATTCGAATTTGAAGTTAAATTGAGTTTGATGTGGACCAAAGTATACTAAACCAAACATGTCTAATTTCCATGGAGAAACTATAAGGGATTTCTGTTGCCCTGATTTTTTAAGGTTTTGCCAAGCCTTCTAATGTTTGCATTCTCATAACAAACTTTCTCACACACAATTCTGTAAATAACTTGTTTTACATTCTTTTATGGAGGAAGAGAAATTTGATGGACTGTTAGTTTGTCCAGTGTCATTGGAGAGGTGGCACTGTTACCCTCCAATCCACTGTCACTTTTGGAAAACTATAAATGTTGGAGTCAGAAAATAAAGTTCCCTCTTTTTGTTCACCTTGAGAGCAGCAGTTTGCGTGTTGTCATTTCGTGTCCTATAGTGACAGATTTTAGGCTAGCATGATCTACATTCTCTAATACTTACTGATGAATAACACTGTTAGAAATATTGTTATAGGTAGGATGCTACTTGAGGGCAAAGTAAAAATAAAGAAGGAAATTTCCCACAGTCCACTTAAAAACCTTAGAAGAAAATGCTGTGATAAAGTGGAACTACTGTTTGTCCTACAGTAAGATCTTCTGATATTAATAATGATTTCTTTTGTAAGCCCCAGCAATTTTAGATTGAACAGCAGATAAGTACAACATTGAAACTCACTTTTCTTGTTTGGGAGAGTAAGCATTTTATTAATCACTTCAGTGGTATGCACATTCCACTGCAATTTTTCTCCTACTCTTGTTTCTATACCTACTCACCTCAACACTAATTTTTATGTTAAATTTTCCTTCATACCCTGTAATTAATACTGACATGTGTGTAGCTAGCTTTCTTCATTGTAGTACCTTTGGACTTCTACTAATTTAGAAAATAAACTAATTTAGTTCAAAAAATACAAGTGGAAAACACACTAAAAAGTAGGTCCTGGATCAATCAGATATTGAACAATTCACCCCAAACGTGGCTATCTCCAGCAGTCAGTGTGCCTCTTCCCAAGGGTGACATGCAATTAAGGAACGGGTCTGCGGGAGGCATATGGATGGAGCTATAGTGTTGCATCCATAGTATTGCCACAGGAAGCCCATTACCTCTAACAAGGCAACAGTTGTCTACATGAAGCCTGAATAAAAGGTATCTTGACTTTGCGCTCTCTACCATGTCCTTAAGAAAATCACCCACACTCCCTTCTTTTCATTGTTTTAGTACATTTCCATTATGAGAAGATATGCAATTTAAAAACAACATGTGAATAATTTGATGTTATTCTGGTTTTTGTTCAATTTTACATAGAATTCATTCTAATAGAAATCTAACTTTTTCCTAGGATCATATATTTCACCGTTAGAATATGTTTCATATGTTTTCTGCTTCTGCACCATTGAATTTTCTCCTTAAAACAGTATTTCTCTACTTGGAGTTAGAAAGGACTCCTATAGCCTCTACTGAAATTAAATCAAAGTGCAGATAAAGGGCTGGTCACCCAGTACTCTCAAAAGGTTGTGTTTAGACATATGTAAGAAATAAGAAAGTTGTCTATATGCTAGCCAAGTGTCAAAACACTGACTTACCTGACTTTGTTCTCACAACAGTACTCACTCATATTCCCAGCCTAGTTAATATAACTGTATCAACATATCTTCACATTTAATTAGCTCTGTAAGAACTACAGGGATATAGTGGATTAGAAACTCATCTCCTGAGTCTTTCCTTGGATTTAAGTAAAGCAATGCTAAAAACTTCTCTTTTTTTCATCCATTTGTAAAAGGGATAAGAAAACAGCTATGATGATCTATATAAAACTACAATCTTTACTTAATTCCATTGCAGTTAGTTATTCTAAGCTGTAAGAGTCTACATTGCACAAAAAAAAACCCTTAAAATGTTGCCAATTCCCTATTATACTTCTTTGCTCCAGTTTAAAAAACCCAAAAAAGAAAAGAGTAACCCCAAGTCACATGTTCCACTCTTTCTGGGCATATGATGTGTCTCAGAAATAATCAAAAATCCACAAGTGCATCCAAATTTTTTAATGAGCTGCATTTTTACTCATTATTTCTTATACTGCACAAAATTCTACTGCATGGTACGCCTATGCACTTCGCTAACTTCTGTGAGCCTGACAATATATATCCATAAGCATAAGTGATTTAGGTACGTTTCTATCTATTTCCTTCACATTGCTAAAAACATATTCTGATCCTCCCAAAATGTTACTTTTTATATTTTTAATGTATTTTATAAGGAGCTCCCTTTTAAAATTTCTTAACGCAACTTACTAATTTTCTGTGCTCGGTAATTGAATGGGTTTGCAGTTCCACAAAAATATCTGGCATTCATGGATTCAAATGAAGTTGACTTGAAGAAATATCACCATCAGTAAAATTCTAAAATCTAATGACTAGACAAACAAATCTAGTGAGCTTTAGCTGTAGGAGAATAATCTTCCAAGGTTTCCAGAGAAGTGCTGTGTCATTTAATGAGATCTTCTTCCTTTCCTTTTCTACCTTCCTGATCACACCTGTAATGAAGACTGAGTCCTGACTTTCAGAACGACTTATAAATTATTTCTTGTGCAGTTGAACTCAGACTGTTTATTGTTGCTGGGTTAGATTCAAAGTGTCATATGCGCTAATATAGTTCTTTTTTTTTCCTGACAAATATGACAACATAAATTGTTGCATTACATGGGGATATTTAAATTGTGGAAAAACCTGACCACAGAGATACAGGAAAATTAAATAAAAACAATTTTTATAAAACATTGTGTCATTTTTTTCTTTCTTGTTGCCATCCAAGAACTTTGGCATCATCTGTTTTTTGCAAGAGATACCATATCTGTAGAGAGAATATATGTACACACATATGCACGTATATAAACTCAAAAAATCCAAGCAAAAGTTATCATATCAATATCTAACGAAAGCCTGTACCCATTAAAATAAAACAATACTGAATGCTAGTAATGACTGTCAATACTTATGAACATTTTTGTTGCATTCCTCATATCGTTTTTTCTTCTGAAATTTTCACATCACAACATGTTACTATTACAGGGAAACATTTCAACAACTTGAATTGGTTTGATTTCAATAGAGAAATATAAAAATACTTTAAATTAAACAAGTTTAACAAGCTTTAAATGGACTGCAGACATGGCTTTCAGTATGTCACAAGGGAGGAACACTAGGAAAGAAGGAAAATACCAAAAGAAATGCTGTCTGGCTAGAAAGCATGGGTAGGCAGAAGAGCATTCCTCAAGCTGATGGTTTTTCAGAGCATAAGTCTTTGTGTACTGGCACAAATGAAAACCTAATCTCTAAAGTAGATGCTAATTAACTTTCACTGCTGCACCATTAATACATTCCAAGGTGCTTCTCAGCTTTGATATTATAGTGTCTGGGAGAGGGGAAACTGCTGACTGCCTCTTCAGACAGCTTCTCTTTTGGGTGGCTCATTCCATGAAATGTATTTGTCCAGCCAGGACTGTCCTACAGGCCCTGATATATTGTGAAAGAGAGAGAGTAAGAAAGGGCACCCAAACATGAGAATGAGGCACTAGGTCTTATTAACTGAGAGCCTGGCATCACATTTTTCTACTCAGATCTTGCTGGAGCTCCTCAAAACCTGTAGTTTGAAAGACCACAAGCACCTTAGGTCTCAATAGAATAGACTTTTACTCTCCATTCTGGTCTGGATGATATGTTTGGATGTTGGCCAACTATTAATGTTCCATGGTGAATCTTTTTTAAACTTCAGACTAAACTAATAAATTAGTAATATAAATAGCAGAGGAAAAAAACCTCTGCCCACCTCTGTCTTTAATTGCCTGTTATAATCACAAGTCCGATCATCATTTCTGTTACATGGTATAATAAGATCATTAGGTGATTTTTTGAGTTCTTATGATTATTCAGCTCAAGACAGAGCAACTACTATAACACAATTTCACGCCCAGAATAATCTGTTTCTAACTATACTCCATTACAGTTTTTGCAACAAAGGATGCAAAAGTCATAAAGTCAGTGGATATAATCAAGTATGGCTGACTCCTAAGTCATCTTTTGTTGTTATAAAGTGTCCATATTCAAGTATTCTTTTTCAATATTCTGTATTTCCCTATGCATACAAGGTTTTTTACATATTCTAAAGCAAATTTTAAAAAACCCTCTGTGGTATTTATTATCTACAAAGTATAGAATCATACCATGGTTATGGTTAAAAGGGACATTTAAAGATAATGATGACCCATGCCAGGGACATCCCTCACTAGATCAGTGTGAAACCTGACCTTGGACACTTCCAGTGATGGGGCATCCACAACTAATCGGAGCAACTGTTCCAGTGTCTCAACACCCTCATTGTAAAAGATTTCATCCTTGTACCCAAGCAAATCTACCCTATTTCAGTTTAAAACCATTGCCTCCTCTCCCCATCACAGGGAAGTTGACTGCAATGAGGTCTCGCCTCAGTCTCCTCCAGGCTGAACAGAACAACTGACCTCAGCTGCTCCTCATATGGCTTTCCCTCTAGACCCTTCACCATCGTTGTGGCCCTCCTTTGGACACTCTCCAGGAGCTTTATCTCTCTTTTATTTTGGTACTCAGAACTGCCCCCAGCACTCGAGGTGAGGCTGCCCCAGTGCAGAGCAGAGCAGGACAATCCCCTGCCTTGCCCGGCTGGCCATGCTGTGCCTGATGCCCCCCAGGACACGGGTAGCCCTCCTGGCTGCCAGGGCACTGCTGACTATGTTCAACTTACCAAAAGCCAGGACTCTCAGGTCCCTTCTGTGGCACTGCTCTCCAGCATCTCATTTGTCTGTATATCCAAGACTGCCCCATCCCAGGTGCAGAAGCTCTAATGCCATGGGAAAACACAGGACACACAGTCATTCCAAGCACTGGCAACAACCCCACCACAGCCAAAGCTGGAACTTCCATAAGTTCATGAATCAAGGTCTAAATCAAACTCTTTGAGGTCCAAGTTCAGCTGTGAGCCTGCATGTTCTTCTTTAGTATAGACCTTAAAAATAGTAATGTAATACTAAACAGAAGCATGATCTGGGCTTCTTTCCTACAGCTTATTTCAGTGGTTTGGAAACTATGTTCCTAAAACAGTTTCAGGGGAAAAGAATCACTATGTCTTCTTTCACTCTGACACTGCAGATAAACACTGGAACAGTAATCCAAAAAATAAACGTGTTATTTATCATAATCATACTGCTGTTAAATAAGGGTTACCATCTGATAAAACATTTCCCTAAATGAAATTTGAAGTTCCATCAAATCTTGAAACTGTTTTTTCATTAGCTTTTTTTTCCAATTTGAAAAATTCTGTTTCATCACTCTTCAACACTAAACAATAAAAAGATTTCACCAAAAATCATAGACACAAGTTACAGACACCTGTGAAAATGCAAATCTACTTAAGGTAGGAGGAAATCAGAAGTTCAAGAATGCAAGTTTTATTCTAACTTAGAGTTGAGTGTCCATCTTTAAAAAACAGGATGAGCTGGAGTCCTAATTTTTGTTCTTTTTCCTGGCTCAGAGAAGTCAAAACATAATGCTTACTAATGTCTTGCTCTCAAAGTCACACTGAGCTTGTCTGAAAGGATACGTGACATTTTTATTTGTCACTGTGCAAACATGTGAAATGTAAATAAATACTGGTGATAGACAAAGACACTTCAGCCTGCATTCGGTGTTAGAGTGATAATACTGCAAACCAGCATTGCAGTTTTCTCAGAAGTGGGTTTGCAGTGACCTCTGTAGGACAGTCCTGAGACAGGGTCTTTTCACGCTTCAGACTCTTTTTGAGAAGCCATAATTGTATTGGACACTGCTGCAGCTCCAACATTATCCCAGTACAGATTTTCTGCATAGTCATATTAGGAAAAAACTGGGCCTTCAGCCCCAGATACCCAGAATGCCTGACAGTTCTGCTGTGGCAGTGTGGTAGTGACCTCCCCACTGGTCCCTTCAGCCTTTGACATCTTATTGCCATTTGTGAATATGATTAATTTCTGAAAGTAATTTCTGTGAAACCACCTGGTTTTGCTAGATTTCAAGTTCTACGGTATACAGAGATCCCCTGGCAACCAGACTGGCTCACCTGTCACATGGAGATACAGCCACCAATACAGAATGTTCAATTCAGTGTGACTGTTGGGATTATTTCTTGAGTAACTGTGCTGCAAGATGGGGACAGTTTGTGCAGCATTTTGATCTCTTGCCTCTTGAACATTTTCAAGAGAGCAACATTGTCTACCTGTCCAGGGAAGAATCAATGGGGAAAAAGCAGAAGTTGAAAACATTTAGTTACAGGTTCACACGCTTCCTATCCCAGCCCACGTTTCTGAATCAAAGAGACAAAATTAATTCCGATGTGTGTTGTTAAGTCAAGTGTCTTTGACTAGTTCAAGATTCATACCCCTCACTTATCCAGGAAAGCTGCAGTAAATTACTTTTCATGACTACCCTGTACAGGCCTTAGGACTAATCACCAATGCGCAGGAAATACAAGAGATCAGGGCCAGCCAGCAAGAGTTTGTGAAATGCACATCTCGCTTGACCAACCTGATCCCTTCTATGACCAGGTGACAACCTTAGAGGATGAGGAAAAGGCTGTGTATATTTCTCCTTGAACTTTAGTAAAGCCTTTGATACTGTTTCCCACAAAATTCTCCTGGAGAAAATCTCTGCTCGTGGCTCAGACAGGAACTCTGTTCACAGGGTAAAAACCTGGCTGTATGGCTGGGCCCAGAGATTGGTGGTGCATGGAGTTACATCCAGCTGGTCGCTAGTGACCAGGGTGTTCCCCAGGGCTCAGTACTGGGCCCGGTCCTGTTTAATATCTTGATCAGTGATGTGGATGAGAGGATTGAGTGCACCTGCAATCAGTTTGCAGATGACACCAAGCTGGGTACAAGTGCTGTCTGCTGGAGGGCAGGAAGGCTCTGCAGAGGGATCTGGGCAGGCTGGATCATGGGTTGAGGCCAGTGGTGTGAGGTTCAACAAGGCCCAGTGCTGGGTCCTGCCCTTGGGTCACAACAACCCCTGGCAGTGCCACAGGCTGGGGCAGAGTGGCTGCAAAGCTGCCCACGGGAGAAGGACGTGGGGGTGCTGCTGACAGCAGCTGAACATGAGCCAGGGTGTGCCCAGGTGGCCAAGAGGGCCAATGGCATCCTGGCCTGTGCCAGCAATAGTGTGGCCAGCAGGAGCAGGACAGGGATTGTCCCACTGTACTCAGCACTGGTGAGGCCACACCTCAAATCCTGTGTTCAATTCTGGGCCCCTCAGTACAAGGACACTGCTGGAGCAGGTCCAGAGGAGGTAATGGAGCTGTGAAGGTGAGACAGAGTGGAAATTTTTCAGAGTAGAATCCATTTTGATTTAGGTGAAATGTACATCTTTGAATTAAGTCTGTGGCTTGCAAACATAGCTGTTTAGTCTGACTGCTTGTTCTCACAAAACCCTATGCTCGAAGAAACTGCTTCGGCTGAAGGACAGAGATAAGGAAGGGCCCCTTGAGCTCTGAAACAGACGGAAAGGCTGCAGGAGACAGGGCAGGATGACCCAGGAGTTCTTTCTGTACTTTCTGATAAAAAACTAGCTGCAAGTGTAATGCAAAATTAGTAAAATGAATATTTATGAACCTGTTGTGAAATTCCATGCATATGGATTAGTAAGGAAGATAAAAAGAGATTTGGAGTTCCCAGAGGTACGCATGTCATTTTAAGGGGAACAATCCCCACATGTGTCCAGTGCTGTAATAAACATACTGGCTTTACAACCTTCACAAAAGTTGTGGAGCTTGTTTTTGCTTCCGCAAATCAAAGGTTCCAGAACTATGAGGAACAGCTAAGGGAGCTGGGGTTGTTTAGCCTGGAGAAAAAAGGCTCAGGGAAGACCTGCTTTGAACAACTACCTGGAAGGCTGTGGTGAAATGGTGACCTGTCTTTTCATCCAGGCAGCTAGCAATAGGACAAGAAGAATTGTGCCAAGGAAGGTTCAGGTTGGATATTGGGAAAAATATCTGCACTGACAGAGTGGTTTAGCATTGGAACAGGCTGCTCCGTGAGTGGTGGAGTCATCATCCTTGAAAGCATTCATAAAAAAAAAAAAAAAAAAAAAAAGGCACTTCGTGCTGTGGTTTATGTGGTATTTGGTCAGTGCTTGGACTTGATGGTCTTGGATATCTTTTCCAACCTAAATTATTCTGTTACTCAGTTACCTGGGAAGCAGTATTGAAGCAAAGAAACCCAGCCAAATGCTTGGGTGTACTGGCAAAGGCAGAAACAGCAGATTCAGGGAAGTTATCCTTTACCTGTTAATGACTCATCCTTTGTGAGGTGGCTATGAATTGCTGTGTTCAGTTTTGGATCCCAAATAATATAGGGAAGAGATGGATATATTGGGTTAGGTTCAGCAGAGCTCCCCAGTCTTTTGTCAATCTGGGAAAAGGGATGGGAGATCTGTTGCTTTTTTGACTTCATAGAATGATAGAATGGTTTCTGTTGGAAGGGACCTTTGCATCTATTGCAAGGGAGTCCAATTCTCTTGCAACAAGCAGAGACATTTTCACCTCGATCAGATAGCTTAGAGCCCCATCCAACCAGACCTTGAGTGTTCCCAGGGATGAGGCATCCACAATCTCTCTGGGCAAGCAGTTCCAGTGTTCTACCCCCTCATTGTAAAAAATGTTTCCTGACACCTAGTCTAAATCTACCCTTTTATTTTCCAAGTGCTACCTTTTGTCCTGTTGTTCCAATCCCTCCAAAAAAGTCTGTGTTAATCTTCCTCATAAGCCCCCTTAAGTATTGAAAGGCTGCAGATAAGGTTACCCCCATGCCTTCAGGCTGCTCTGATCTCTTCATTGCCAGCCTGTGTTAACACCAGAGGTTGCCCTAACCCAAATCCAGCACCTTGCACTTGGTCTTTTTTAAACTCATGACATTCCCATGGGCCCACTTCATTAACTTGTCCAGGTCCCTCTGAAGGCATCCCTCTGATGCCTTCACATGTGTCAACTGCACCACTCAGCTTGGTGCCATCTGCAAACTTGCTGACAGTGCTTGATCCTTTTGTCTGTATCACAGATGAAGACACAAAACAGAATCAGTCCCAAAACAGATTCCTGAGGGACACCATCCATCACTGATTTCCAGACAGACCTTGATCCGTTGCCCTCTGGATGCAGCCATGCAGCCTTCTCCACTGAACTGCTGATCCATCGAATCCCTCTCTCCAATGTAGAAAGAAGGATGCTGTGGGGAACTGTTACAAGGCTTTACAGAAGTCCAGATAAATGTCATCTTTAGCCCTTCCTTGCCCACTGATCTGGCCCCTCCAACACAGGCCACTTGGCTGTCAGGAAAGACTTGTCCTTGGTGAAGCTGTGCTGGCTGTCTTGAATCACCTCCATGTGCACCTCCTCTAGGTAGATCTGTCCCATGCTCTTCTCAGGCACACAGCGGAAGACTTCCCATGGTCCTCATTTCTATCCTTTTACAAGATGGGTACAATGTTTCCTTTTCCACTCACCTGGGACTTTGCCTGATTACCATGACTTTCCAAATATTACGGAAAATGGCCTGGCAACAACATCAGCCAATTCCCTCAGGACTCTAGGTGTATCTCACCGGGTCCCATAGACTTATGTCTGTTCAGATTCCTCAAGTAGTCTCGAACCTGATATTCTCTTAAAGTGGGAAGACTTTGCTCCCTATCCACTTCAGAGCTGTGGGAAGAGATTGTCAGTGAAGACTGAGGGGGAAAAGCTATTGAGCACCTGAGCCTTCTCCTCATCTCTTGTTACCAGTTTGCCAGTTTTATTCATCAGGGAGTCACACTCTTGCTTACCTTCAACAACCTCATGGGAGGATACAGGATAGGTAGACACAAACTCTATTCAGAAGTGCACATCAGTAGATGAAAAAGCAAGAGACAAGCTGGAGCATGAAAGGCTCAGACAAGAAGTGTAAAAATATTATTTACAATGACTATGGAACAGGGAGGTTTTAGAATCTGTCTGCCTGTTCAAGGCTGTGATTAACTTGCTGTTGTTGACCATGATGATGGATAGAGTGATCTCCAGAGGTGCTGCAGGGTCAGCCATTTGTGATTCTTTCAATTGTCTTCTACACAAGATTGTGCCAAGAAACTACTGATTTTTTTTTTTAATTTGCTGCTGTTTAGCTCAAACTAACAAAAAGCAGTAACTATTCAGCTCCTAAGTCTAGACTCTCAGAACAAAAAAAACATTCCACTGGCAAATACCATATGCCTCATGATTTTAAATTGCAAAAGCTTCAGAGAGCAGTACAAATTCTGACGCTGAAAATAAAAAAGAGAAAAATGTTTTATAGTTCCTCCAACTGAAATTACCATGAACAGGCACTCAAATTTTCATGAAGATACCATCAAGACCCAATGAATTGAGAAACTGGTATTGAACTGAGACATCTACATCAAGCTTGTTTTTACTTCAAACAATATTTATCTTGAAAAATAAGTCATGTCACAGCCAAAAATAAGCACATTTCATAGGTCTATTTAAGTGCTTTTTGTGTGGAGATCACCTCAATTAATAGCAATACAGGTGGTGAAAGAATGTTTTCTATTTACAGATGAAGAGCCTGATTTAGCCTGGACATATTTACAACCTCTCTTACAAACCCTAAGGTTAATCATGCAGTCTTTGCCTTGATGCTACCAATGAACAGCACTTAAGCAGTCACCTGGAAGATCAGTGGGAACAGAAAAAGCTGTTTTCTTGTATTCGTATCATCATGCTTCACAAAACATACTGCTGTTCATTGGTAGCATCAAGGCAAAGACTGCATGATTAACCTTAGGGTTTGTAAGAGAGGTTGTAAATATGTCCAGGCTCTGTGGAATAACCATTCATCTAATCCTGCAGCAGTTTTTCACATTTGTTTCACATCTTCCCTTCTGAGTAGTTTCTTACAACCTTGGAGAAAATGTGAAGCCCTAGTTGGCAAGTATCTGAAGCCTGTTCCCCTAGCCATGTCCTGATCATATCTATATTGTATATCTGAAGTAGTTTCAAAATAGTTGTTTCAAACAGTGTTTTCACAGAAAGTGTTTCTCTGCTGCTTCAAGCTATCTGTGAGACTGCAGTAAAGCCTTCTCTAAATGCTGAGAACTTTCCTTGAGCATCACCATTCCCAGGGAGAGATTTACACTTAATAGTCATTTTCACAGTAGATATATATGAAAACCTTTGTAACTTGTCAAACATTTAATTAAAAAACTTTCTGTAACTTGCATTACACTGGTTTGCTGTAGGGATTTTTCTGTTTGTTTGTTTCTTAGTTTCAATTTTGTATGTAAGCAGTGCACTGACTAATGGCTGTAAGGCTACGCTTTGTGTTAAAGGTGATGATGTAAAGTTACCTTTACACAGAAACTGAGCTACGTCTTAGATGTGGTGTGAAGGAGGATCCCTGTATGGACAATAGTGATAACAAGCAGTGGCAGAAGTTGGAGACATCTAATATGAGAAAGATATTTCTGGCAAGTGAAACAGTTCTTTGATAACAGCAGGATGTTAAGCCTGAAGACATTTGTACTTCCGCAGCTACTCTGACATTCAGTATGTTTCCATTAAAATCTGTTGTTTCATTTTAATTTGTTGTAGGAGTTGTGAAGTCTTGGATGATCTCTGCTGCCAAGATGAGGAATTACCAGAGCAAGTGATCAGGCTGCATAGCATAAGGGAAGAGGAAAGAGAGATAGGACATTCTCTGAGGCTCAACAGCATGAGGAGCCACCAACCCCACCTGCAGTCGAGAAGTTGGCCGTGTTCACCCCTAATATGAAGGCAAGTGCAACCTCTGGAGAGTGCAAGAGGTGGAAGCAGGTGGCTTACAGCACACCAGGGAAAGCTCTTTCATCACCTAAAGGCTTGCAGCTTCACAATAGCTTCACTGTTCAACTATCTTCAAAGTTGAGTAGGAGCTTCATGTGCCTTCAAGCAAATTATCTAGTCCACCTGACCCTAAAACATACAATAGCACCAGGGGGAAACAGTGATTAATTGAGGTGGGTGACTTCTTGCTGCAGGGGACAAAATACTATCTGTTGACCTGACATATCAATTGGAGAGATTTGCTGCCTGCCAGGTCCTCAGTCCAGGATAATGTGTGGGGACTGCAGAAGGGTGTCTGAACTTGTCTGAAGCTTGTCTGACTCTCTGATACCTCTGCTGATCATCCATGGAAAAGGAAATGATACTGCTAGGGAAAACTTGACTCTTGGGTCCAGATGGTGTTCTCAGTCCTGCTGGTGAGAGGAAAAGAACCTGCATGTAGGTACACAAGACTAAGGGACCAGATGAGAGGCATTCTGAGTCCTGAGGGAATTGACTGATGTAGTTACCAAGCCACTCTCATATTTGGGTGATATTTAATTTGGTGATATTTGAAAAGTGATGGCAATCATGTGAAGTCCCAGTTGACTGGAAAAAGAAAACATTGTACTCATCTTTTAAAAGAGTAGACAGGAAGACCTTGGGAACTACCCATCTGTCAGCCTTCCCTCCATGCCTGGAAAGATCATGGAACAGACCCTCCCAAAAGCTGTGCTAAGGCACACATAGGCTAAGGAGGTGTTTCAGGAAAGCCAGCATAGCTGCACCGAGGGCAGGTCTTGCTGGACCAACCCAGTCACCTTTTGTGGTGGGGTGACTGCATGAATGGAAAGGGGAAGGGTGAAGGTTTCATTTACCTGGACTTCTGTAAAGCCTTTGACACAGTCCCCCACAACATCCTTCTCCCTTAAAATGGAGAAAGAGTGACTTCATGTGTGGACTGTTAGGTGGATAACAAATTAGTGGGGTGGTGGCACTCAGAGGGTAGTGGTAAATGGCTCAGAGTCCTGACAGACATCAGGGACAAGTGGTGTCCCTCAGGAATGCATACTGGGACCAGTGTTATTTAATATTTTCATTTATGAAGTAGACAAAAGGATGGAGTGCACTGCCCGCAAATTTGCAGATAACACCAAGCTGAGTGACACACTTGACCACACTTGAATGATGGCATGCTGTTCAGAGGGACCTGGACAAGCTCAGGAAGCGGATCCATGGGAATTTCATTATCCCTGTGTGCAACTTAGGCAAACCCTGGTATCAACAAAGGCTGGGGATGAACAGATCAGAACAGCCCTGCAGAGAAGGACTGGGGGTGCTGGTGGGTGAGAGGCTGGACCTGACCCAGCCATGGGCACTCACAGCCCAGAAAGCCAAATATGTCCTGGGCTGCATCCAAAGCAGCAGGGCCAGGGAGGGGATTCTGCCCCTCTGCTCAGGTGAGACCCCACCTGCAGTGCTGCATCAGCTCTGGGGTCCCAGTTCAGGAATGACATGTGAGTCCAGAGGAGGGGCATCCAGAATATTGGAGGTATTGGAGCACCTCTCCTATGAGGAAAGGCTGAGAGAATTGGATTTGTTCAGCCTGGAGAAAAGAAGGCTTTGGGCGACCCAAATGCAGCCTTCCAGTACCTACAAGGGAGCCTACAAGAAACCTGGAGAGAGACTTTGTACAAGAGCATGTAGTGACAGGACAAAGGGGAATGATTTCAAACTGAAAGAGAGTAGGTGTTGATTAGATATCAGGAAATACTCTGTACTGTGAGGATGGTGAGGCAGTGGAACAGATTGCCCAGAGAAGTTGTGAATGTCCTGGAAATGTCCAATGCCAAACTGGATGGGGATCTGAGCAAGCTGATCTAGTGGAAGGCATCTCTCCCCACAGCAGGGAGCGTTGGAACTAGATGATCTTTAGGCCCCTTCCAACTCAAATCATTCTATGTTCCATGATTCTATGACACAGAAAACACTGGTACAGAGTGCCTTCTTTGCCTCAGTCTTTACTAGTAATTCCATCTTTCAGAAAACCCAGAGACACATGAAAAAAGTGAAGAAAGGAAAATACATAGGGAATTTTTCCTTGGTGAAAGAGGATCAGGTCAGGGAAGACTTAAGCCATCTGAACATACCAAAGTCCTGTTGGGATGCACACATGAGTGTGTGTGAGAATTAACTTGCCTGTACCACTGTGAGGCAATTCTCAATAATCTTTAGTAGATGTTAAAGAGACTTAAGAGTGTCTCCTGTGAGAAAAAGATGACATGGGTTCAGCCCAGAAAAGAGAACTCATCCATACCTAAAAATACCCAAAGAAAGAGTGCAACAAAGAGAGCCATGCTCTCCTCAGTGGTATTCAGTGACAGGAGCAGAGACAAAACACAGGGCATAGTCTATGGGCACAGACTGAAACACAGGAGGTATTTTCTAAGCAACGGGAAACCTTTTTTCCTGTGAGGGTGACTGGGCATTGGCACAGGTTGTCCAGAGAGTTTGTCGAGTCTCCCCCACTGGAGATCTGCAAAAGCCACACAGTCATGGGCAACCAGCTCCAAATGGCTCTGCTGCAACAGGGGTTAGACCACAGGACCTCCAGCGGTGCCTTTCAAGCTCAGTCATTCTGTGATTCTGTGTTTCACATAGCCTATCATTTGTATATCTCAGTAAAATAAATTACATACAACTTCCAATTCTTTTTCAACTTAGATCTTATGTGGTGATAAATTGCATAATGCTTCTTCTGAAAATGTCTCTAAAGTGGTGAAATGCTAATAGCAACCAGGATAAAGACTTTTAGCCAATTTAAAGTGTTATATGAGAGAACAGAATTAGACAATTAACAATGCTTATCAGATGTTTTTGCAATGACTTTCAATGCAATTTTAGATATGCATCTCTGAGACCTTACTTTGTAATTTATTCCTGCTATCAGACCTAGACCAGACTGTTCAAAACATAGGTAGTTCAGACATTTAGTATTCTACACATAAACTCTAAGACATTAAATCCCTGATTTTTCTAACTTTTTTTTTTTTTCTTGTGATCATGTAAAAGCTTTTATGCAAATGTGCATCTTAGTCCTTCTGGTATTTCCAGAGCTGTGAGGTACTTGCTCATCATACTATTTCTAGATATCATAGTCCTCTTACTAGTAAGGCTACAGAATTTCAGCCCTAGATGCACCAATGCTTTACTTAATGTTGTGATGCTACTTGTACCAGTGCAAGCTACTGATTTCCACCAAAACTGATCGCTTGCATTGGTTCTGCTGTGGGGGCTTGGACTGTGCCTTAGAAGGGGAATTTCCAGTGTCCTCCTCATCAAAGTTTCAGCACCTAACTGAAATCCAAGACTGCATTCATGTTGCAGGCATTATAGTTAATTGCTAAGTATAATGCATATGTGGGACTCCTACAAACCCTCCTCAAAACCACATTTTTGTTCTTGTATTAAGCAATTCACAGGGTCAGATATCCTTGGCTAGAATTCATGGGAGCTGTACCTTTTCTGACTGTTTCCTTTCCTAGGTCTGCAACATATCCCTCTTTAAACAAAACATATAGAGGGCCAGGGAAAATTACAACATAAAAACCTCCACCATATTTCCTGCAAGGGCAGATAAGACTATCCATGTCACTATGACCATGCAAGGCAGCCACAAAATAACTTCACTTGACAATTTGGCCTCCTACTTGCCTTATGGTGACACTTTCTTTCCTGTTAATGACTGGAATAAAGTATTTTGGTTTAAAAGGGCAGATAAAACTGTCAAATTTTTACAGGATTCATCAGTTGATTTCTTTGTATTGTACTGATACTGTTAGTTCTTGTTTAATAGAGGATTTTCACTGTAGTTTTGGGAATGACAAAATATCCATGTCATTTTGTTGTAGTCTGAACACATAAGAGGGGAGGCTTAGGACTGTGACATTTGCAGTCCCCACTGTCTAGTGTTACATACACACTTCCCCACCTATCCCATAGCTTTATTAACCAGCCCTTTTCAGCAAGAGTTTAGTCTTTTCCAGAAGGAATCATTAACTTTCTGGTACAGACTAATTGCGGTTATAACGGGTTTGATTTTGTTTCTCCTTCCTGTGGCTGAAGTGAGATTTCTTTTGACACTTAACTTAGGCTAGTTTTATTTTATTAAAATATGGTGTATCTCCTCACCATGAAGCCATACACTGTGTTTTTATCAATTGCAGGACTCCATCACTCAGCAGTAAGCCAATCTGCAGAGTAAGGATAATAAAAGCATCAGGTGCTATTTACCTTGATTAAAACTACCACAAGATGTCACCAGTGTCAAATGTAGGAAGTACAAAAATATTGCAGAGGCTTATTCAGGAAGAGTTTGCAAAGCTAGTTTACAAAATATACATACTATAAAAATCAACACTGTTGTAAAAATTTGTCCAGTTAAAGCAAGATTTTTATAATACATACAAGTAACTGGTGTTACACCAATTTTTTGCTTGGTTTAAACAATTATTTGGTTTGTGGCTGCTGCTTGCATCTAAACCAGTTTCTTTGGTTTGGTTTTGAACTTTTAACACTTCTTAAAATATGGATTCAAAATTAAATATTGAAACACTGAGATGGATGTTCTCTGAGTAACCAATATTTTTCCTGAACATTGTATATTGTGTGCTTTTTCAGTGAATTCATTTCTTTAACATTGGCTATGTTCAAGATTCTAAGTTAGAAGGATTTGGAAAGTAATTTCATAGTTGGAACAATATTCTTTTTTCTTGTCGTTTTCTTCAGAGTGCTGTGGTTTTTTGATTTGGGTCTTTTTTTTTAGATTATGTGCACTATGTTTGGAGACACTGCTTGACATCTTGCATTTTAAATAGTTTGCATCAGCACAGTTTAATACATTATTCCTCTAATCTGCCATTGTTCTATATCTACATTGTTTCAGTAAAAAGAAGAAGACCTAATAAAGATGTAAGGTTGTGATAACTCAAGATGTTAGGTCAAAAACTGTACCCATTTGTTTCATCTACAGGGTTGTCAGTTAAAAAACATCGTCACTATTTTAGTGACAGCATTTTAGTGACTGATATCTCCATTTATCATTGTTCACATACAAACATAGGGAAAGTAGGGTAACTTGACCCCAGATAGATAAGAAACTGGATTCTGTCCAGAACACTGATTCATCAACTAATTTTAATGGAGGGCATTCCTATCCTACCAGTATCTTCAAGTAGGCAAAACCAAAAACTTGCCAGGAATGTAAATATTGCTGTTCAACATCAACACCAAACTCCTTTCGTGTTTTACCATAACCAGTCACATTTATCTCTATAAACCCCAGTCTTTTCAAACTCCTTCCTCCAAAGGGATTTGATTCTTATTGTTCTCTTTCAAAAGCATTTAAGAAAGCAACTTCTGATGGGGTTGTGAACTTCTTTCCCTTAAAACTGCTCCCAAAAGATACTTGAACACTGCAGCTCAAACACACCTTCAGTCACACACATTTCTGACATCAAGAGAGGATGTCCCTGCCCTGCCAGTAGTGTGACATGATTTTAAAAGAATTTGTTCTCATATGATTGTGATGATCCTCAAATGCAATGGTTAAGCCTTGATATATTTGCCCTAATTTTACAGCTATGAGAACTGATGCCTTAGGATTTTAGCTTTTATATTTTTCATATATATGTAATCCTGCAATTCTTTAATGTATAACTCTGAACTCCATATAAAGTGCTAGCTATAGCTTTCCCATTTTGGTCAGACAAAACAATTCCTCTCTAGGCCTGGGAATCAAGGATACCTCGCTGTGTCAGGCCCTGAGAAATGTAAACAAAAGTCAGTTTGGGAGAGGGAGCCAACCTGGGGTAAATTGCATCAGAACCATTTAGAGAAGATGATTAAAGGCCAAAAGCCAGAGAAGCTTCTCTGAAACAGGAATAAGAAATACAGTGGCTGAAAAAATTAGGAGCCTTCAGAACCAAAAATATCTGCCTGAGGATTCCACATGCAGCATCCCATGAATTCTCCCCCCTTGGTCAATCCCCAAGCCCTCAGCCCTGGAAACATTAATTACTTACCACAGCGCCATCCCTCCCAAAGGGAAAAAACAGTCTTCCCCATGGACTTGGTGCCTCAACTTCCTCAGGTTTCTCCTTCCCCTGTCACTGGCTTGGTACCCCTGGTGGCCAGCCCCCTACCCCTGGTGGCCAGGCCCCTTTGCCCACCCCTTAGCTCCACCCCACCCCTTCCCCTTTATAAGCTGCCTGCTCCACGTGGTTCATCCTCTTTTCCTCGGGTTTGTGCTTTGGTGTCTGTGTTACTCTGCTGGAATAAAACCTTGCAAAAGAGCCTTTCTTGCCTCTGTCGCTGAGCCAGCTGCGGTGAGTGTTGAGTGGAGGTTTGACAGCATTGCCTGAATGTTCACTCAGCCTGCCTTTAGACAGGAGAGGCTTGCTGGGGACAAGCGAGAGGCAGCAGCGCCTACCACTTCCACACCTGTATTTTTAATTAGCACCCAACTGTCTGTGACACTGAAGAACAACTCCAAGTCTCCGAGGTCTACCAATACATTCAGGCAGGGACACAACGCATGCTGGCAAGCGCCCTTTCCATCCAGCTTGAGGATAAGGCAGTCTACAAAATTCCAACCTGTAAATTTGGACCCTCTGATGAACCAAGGAACATTTTAATCACAGGGGACTCTAGTATTGGATCAGACTATTTGCAAGTATTACCAGAAGTCCAAACTGTGGGGCCAAGGAATGAAATTACTGACTCATGTGACTGTCTCATGTGTATACCCACCTTGGTATTTGTCTAAGGGCACACCCATCGTCCAAACCTTCCTCCTGCCTACCTGGACTGACATTTCACCAGAAAACCCTATAGTCTTAGAGGCTGAGACTGTGGGCTCGGACAGACCTATTGTGGAGTGCATTTTGTCTAACAAAGAGGATGAAGTTTTTCTTCCAGGTGTAGCAGACACCGGAGCAGACGTGACCACCATTTCCCACTCCCAGTGGCCACAGGGCTGGGAACTAGTTCCGGCCAATGGAGTTATCTCTGGGATTGGAGGACCTGCCACCTCCATGTGAAGCAAGCGAACAATCCTTATCGAAGGACCTGAGGGTCAGCTAGCCACAGTCAGACCTTTCGTGGTAAGGGCACCCATCACATTATGAGGCAGAGACCTCTTGTCCCAATGGGGTCAAAGCTAGAAATCCCCTCACCACAACAGGATTTTTAGTCGGGGCCACTGTAAATGCAGAGCGCCCCCCCACACCACTCACCTGGAAAACTGATGAACCAGTGTGGGTTGATCAGTAGCCCCTCTCAGATGAAAAGCTAAAGGCGCCCAAATCCCTAGTGGAGGAACAGCTGTCCAAGGGCCACATAGTACCTTCCATTAGCCCAGAGAATACCCCTGTCTTTGTAATTCGTAAAACAGGCAAAGACAAAGTGGAGGCTCCTACAAGACCTCAGAAAAATCAATGAGGTCATTGAGGACATTGGCCCTCTGCAGCCTGGTCTACTCTCACCCTCATTGCTCCCCCGAGATTGGAAATTAGCAATTATCAATTGGAAATTGATATCAGAGATTGTTTCTTGACATCCCACTCCATCCCAGAGATGCCCCAAGGTTCTCGTTTTCTGTTCCATCAATTAACAGACAAGCCGCTCTCAAAAGGTATCAATGGACTCTTCAAGGCATGAAAAATTCCCCAGCTATTTGTCAAATGTTTGTTGCCTGTGTGCTCTCACCCATTCAAGAAAAGTTCCCTAACGCAATAATTTTTCATTACATGGACAATATTCTAATTTGTACTGAGACTGACTCTTATTTAGAGACTGTCCTCAAAAAGACTGTTCAGGCCATCGAAGGAGTAGGATTTGAAATTGCCACCGGGAAGATTCAATGGACCTGCCCGTGGACCTGCCTAGGACTCCGGATCAGCGAAAGGACCATCGTACCCCAGCAGCTCATCATCAAGGACAACCCGAGAACTTTGAGGGACCTACATCAGCTATGTGGGAGCATCATCTGGGTTTGTCCACTGCTGGGGATCACAGCCGAGGACCTCGCACCCCTCTTCAACCTCCTGCAAGCCTGCAAAGACCTTGATTCACCACGGACAATCACACCAGAAGCCCAGGCAGCAATCCAAAAGGTATCGGAAGCACTATTCACAAGACAAGCCTACCACACTGATCCCAGCCTGCCCCTCCAATTTGTCATTTTAGGTAACACACCAAGGTTCCATGGTCTTATTTTCCAGTGGGACCCCACTCTGAAAGATCAGCTGTTATTTATAGAGTGGGTGTTCCAATCACATCGACAACATAAGACTATCATTACACCCCAGGAGCTGATGGCTCAGCTCATCACAAAAGCCAGATCACACCTCAGAACCTTAGTACGGTATGAGATCTCATACATTTACCTCCTGTTGAAATCAGGTGAGCTGGAAGCTCTGTTCCAGACCAATGAACACCTCCAGTTTGCTCTTGACACCTACCCCGGCCAAATCTCTATCCATTTGCAGAAACATAAACTATTTTATGAGTGGTTTAATTTGGTCCCAAAATCATTAAAGAGTAGAACTCCTTTAAAGGCATTAACTGTTTTTACTGATGGCTCTGGAAAATCCCACAAGTCAGTTATGACATGGAAAAATCCTGAAACTCAGGAGTGGGAGTCTGATGTCCAACTTGTTCAGAGATCCCCACAAATCACAGAGTTAGCAGCTGTTGTCAGAGCCTTTGAGAAGTTCAAACAACCCTTGAATCTGGTTACTGATTCGGCTTATGTTGCTGGGATAGCTGAAACAGCAGAATATTCTTTGTTAAAGGAAGTCCCAAATCCAGATCTATATAGATTGCTTTTCCTCTTCCATCAAGAGCAACCATATCACATTATGCATGTGAGGTCACACACTGACCTCCCAGGACCAGTTACGGAAGGCAACTGGAGAACAGATCTCCTGGCAATGGCAGTGAAGACCACCCTACCAGACATTTTCAATCAGGCCAAGCTAGGCCATCAATTTTTCCACCAAAATGTGCCAGCCCTTGCCCGGATGTTTAAAATCTCAAGGGAACAAGCAAGAGCAATCGTGGGCTCCTGCCCCTATTGCCAAGAGTTTGCATTGCCTTCTATGGGGGCCAGGGTTAACCCCCAAGGCCTCAAAAGTTTACAGCTGTGGCAAACAGATGTCACACACTATGTACCTTTTGGGAGACAAAAATACATTCATGTTTCCATAGATACATTCTCCGAGGCTGTACTCGCATCTGCCCACTCTGGAGAAAAGGCCACAGATGTTGCCAAACACTTTCTTCTAGTGTTTTCCACACTAGGCATCCCTCTAGCCATCAAAACAGATAATGGTCCTGCTTACACCTCCAAAAATTTCAAACAATTCCTAGATCAATGGGGAGTGAAACACACCACTGGCATTCCCCACTCACCAACAGGGCAATCCATTGTAGAGAGGGTTCACCGCACACTCAAGACAGTCCTTGACCAGCAGTGTGGGGGAGTTGAAACAATATCAAATGTAGAAAGATTATGTAAAGCTCCCTATGTTATCAACTTTCTTAATAATTCATTCACAGAGCCAAACCCTCCCATTATCAGACACTTTTCCAACACTAGCAGTGCTTAACTCACTGAGAAACCCCCTGTGCTGATCATAGACCCTGAATCTAAGCAAATAATGGGTCCATTTCCATTAGTAACATGGGGCAGAGACTATGCTTGCATTTCCACAGAATCTGGCCCCAGGTGGATCCCCGGCGAGAATGTCAAGTCATCCATCGAATTGCCAGGTGCAGCTCCCAGAGACGCTTCTCAAGAACCTCAGAGGCAAGAAAGAGACCAGACTCGAGCAACGGGGAAGAAGCAAAGGAAAAAGACTGTAAACACAAAAATCCCTCACAGAAGATGACCCTCTGCTGCTCCTGAAAACAAAAGACACTCTGTTGAATTTTATTCACTTATTGTTTGCGCTGTTATCCCCCTTTTTTTTGTTGGCTTCTCATGTTTCCCTGACTAGTTAAGTGTATGCAAAAGTCCGTAGGGGAGATGTTCTTACTAAGAAAAAAAAAAGGCGAGTTGTAGCATCCCATGAATTCTCCCCCCTTGGTCAATCCCCAAGCCCTCAGCCCTGGAAACATTAACTACTTAATGTTGTGTGGCCTTCAGAGGAATCACAGCATGGGTTTGGTACGGATTGTAGCTTTGCAGTTTTGTAACAAACTCTGGGATTAGGCAAGTGGCTTCGCAGGACAAGATGGTAAGAATGAGTGCTAGACAAAGTGGAGATAAATTCCACAGAGTCTGAGGGTCCCCGAGCAATAGTAGTACATCTCAGTGTCTCATACCAAAGCTATTCCTCTTCCTTTTCATCAGCTTGGCAGGAAAGGCAGAGGAGTTTGCTGCTGGGAGACAGCAAGCTCTACAATGCAGGCAAACCAGAAACAGGCATTTCGCACACCCACTATTGTCCGCAAGTGAATTCTTCAGGTCATATCTGACCTTTCATCTCACTAGTTTGATTTCAGACATTACTACCCTTTTATATCAGATTGAGTAAGGGCTCTGTAAAGGACCCTGAAGAAATGAAATGCAGATAGTTTACTAGTCTTTGAGGCTGTACACCACTAAGTGACAGCCTTTTAGTATAATAATTTGAGAAAGCACATTTTTCTTATGTACATCAAGATTTTATGAAATTCTACTCAAAGACCGGTTGTACAACAAAAAGTTTCCAAAAAAAACTGTCTGAACAAGAACTATGTTCTTGGTTTTTGATTTTGGTTTTTTTTTTCCCCCAGCCTTAAGGCACTGTTTTGTAATGGTGTGACATTAGACATAGAGCTAAAAAGATAAAGTATGTCAGGTCATAGAGTCAAGCTTTCAAAAACCAGGAAATAACTAAATTCAAGCTGGTGTATAAATAACTAAATTGGCAGCTGTTTCTGGAAAACAGTGATGAAAAGTTTGAGACCAGGTGCTTTGTTGATGTCAGGCTGCTTGAATGCAGGTTCCCCCAATGATGAGTAACTGCATTGAGCTGAACAAACCTGTCACCCACTCTAACTCCTTCCTATCATGCACCGCTCATATGCAGAATTAAATCTTAGTGACATTTTTTTAAAATACATGGGAAAATATGGCAGTACTATAATTTGGGTGGTTACATTTTGCAACTTGAAGTATGAATATTATGAATAAAAAGTTCTGGGGTACAAAAGACATTACTAAGAGTTTTGCTACTGCCCTGCTTTTGAGCTAATCAACGCAAAGAGAAAGAATTTAGTAAACTCTCATGTTCCAGACAGTTTTGTACTACAATCAGTGATAAACATATCTTCAAATATACTAGCACGAATATTTGAAAGCAGTGTTATTGACACAGTGCACTGTGTTGCTCTTCTGTTTTCTCACTAAAGGCGGGTCCTACATGCCTTTTTGGAGTGACCCGCAAAACCAGTTCAGCAACACAATGCTGTAATATAGAAAACACAACAGAACCCTCCATCAAAAGGAGAGTTTATGTAAATCTTGGGTAATCAGAAGTCAAAAAATACCTTGAACATAGTTATCTGTATGTCCTGCTTCACTTTGCTGTGGATGTCCACACCAACAAAAAACACCCCATCCACACTGTAACTGAAGGCACAACATTACCTAGGCTTTCTTCCCCGGGCTGCAGCCTCCTTTCAAATCCCATGCAGTCCTCCAAGAATGTGGGTGTGGAAGTGTCCCAATGTGTCAAATATGTTGTATATTTTAGTGTGCATCAGGTATAATGATCCACAATGAGCCACTTCAACAAATAAGCAACCCTCAACATTTGCCGAGGGTTACCTTTTGACCTTTGTCAAAAGTGTTACCTTTCTCTTATTTTTCCATTGTAGAGATTTGCATTTGTAGATATTCTGAGAGTTGTCACTACAATGTAATAACAGTTACTCACTGTGTAAAATCATAGTATATACCATTGGCTTTGTGGCTCCCCATTAAGATAAATTTTCGTTTTAGCTGAACTTAGTGGACTATTAAATTCATATTTTCACACTGAACAGCACATAAAACAACCTAGTGTTAAGAGGTTGCGAAGTCTCCAGATCTATGCATAGCTTTAGTTCAAAAGTTTGAAAGAACAATCAGCACCCCATGCTGTTTTCTGTTCCCACAATTGACACTAATGCCTGGGAAAACCCATCAGATCTATTCAGATCTATGCCTCCTCCCATTTTTGTATTTGGTTTGGAAACCAGTGCAGGAGATGCAGATTAGCTAAAACTAACACTATATTGCAAATGTCAACTTCATACAAACTCTCTCCATCTGCAGCTAGATCAAGAGAATTGCAACATCATCTAATCTGCTCTTTGCACTGCCAAACTACAATAGAAGGCTAACTTCCAATGAATTGTGACAGCAGCAGGTGTATATAAAATTGTAGGGTTTTTTTCCAAATAGTAGTACTGCTTGATTGTTGTCTGCTGCAGGAGAAACAAGGAAGAACTATGCAGGATTCCTCACATGTTTCTTGTCTACATAACTGGGAGAGGCAAATGCATCCAGACGTTTCAGACCAGGTTCTTCACAAGTTTTTTGCTAATTTGGTTTTTAAAACTGAGTTTTTTCTCTCTACAGACCCACTTCATTAGAGGTGATGGGCAAGAGGACACTTTAGGTCTGTCTGTAGGGCCGTAAAATTTTTCTGCATTGATTACACAGCAAAATGGTCCCCTTGTTGCTATCTAAAAGTAGAGGAATGCTAAATGCAGGGATGAGTTCTCTCTGCAATTCAGTTTTCCAACAGTTGTTTCATCTGTACGTTTAGAAAGACAGACTTCTATCCTGAGAACGTATCTCAAATGCTATGGACATGCTCAGAATCTAAGCATCTAGGCTGCTGAATACAGGAGATCTGCAAATTTAAAAATGGTCCACACACTCCAGAGGTGCAGCTATACTTGTCTGCTCCTTCTCTGTCTACCACATTTTGTTGAAAAGTTGTCCTTGACATATGAAACTTAAAGTATTTGAAGGGCACTGTGCTAGCAGACTGAGAAGTCTTAACTTCTGAAATTTCAAAATGCTTTTGTGCTAACAGGTCCCTCAGAGAAGAGGATGCAGTCTGTTTCCCAACACCTTTTCCTTGAGGAATTCCCCATCAAGACTGTCAGCTGTGTATCAGCAGGATGTCCTAGTAGAGAAGAAGGGATGGAGTAAGCCACCACAGAAAGAATAATCAGCACCCGATGCTGTTTCCTATTCCCAGAATTGACAGTCATGCCTGGGAAAACCCTTCAGATCCATTCAGGTCTTTACCAGACCTGTATTGTGAAAGCAAACTCGATAAAAGACAGTACATTGGGAGCACTGTTCTTTCCACAAAGGCACACATAAATTTCTTCATTCTTGATGCAAATCAAACACCTTAGAGCCTATTTGAATACAGGCCTGAGCATAAAATTGTTTGACAAGTGATGTCAGTGCAAACTAGTTACTGTGACAGTAAGCCCCTATTAAGAAGCATAATTACTCTAGTCAACAAAAAATGTTTTCAGTTCCTACACTAAATATTCAGAAAAGTCTGATCACTGCCTTTAAAATTGTGGGGTGTGACATTTTAACACTGCTCTATTACAAATTGTCCTTTATGAAAAAGATACTTATTTGTCACACACAGTCAATGTTTGCATGTTCTTAAAAACCTGGCTTTAATTCACAGGGTGTATATAATCACTGTTAGATAAAAAGAAAAAAATAATTCAAGTAACATTTAGTCTACTGATAACATCTCAAATCTAGTGCTTACTCACTTAATGGATTCTAAATCTATAAAATGGCCAGTAACTTGATTTTCATTACCTGGTATTACTTTCTTTCCTGTTGTATTCTCACTTACAGTATTCATTTCACATAATTTGTTTTGTTCCCATATACAGTCTTATTACCTTTCATTATTACTAGATCACCCACCACCCTACAGATCAGCACCTACTCACTGCAAACTCTCGCTTCACAGCAAACCATTCCTCTGCTGTCACTGCATTGGGATGTTATGTAGTCATCATCTCTCCAGTTCAGAAAAAAACTGTTTTCCTCCCTTCTCTTCTTAATTGTCATTCCTTTGCCTTATATACTCAGAGCCTGAATTCATCCCTGGATAAGCTTGCTGTGTTACATCTTGTTTGTAAGGTGTCCAATCCATGATACCAGCTGTTTAATGATCTCCTATGAGAGGATTTAGATTCATGTCTGCATCCTAGTTACTTGTTAAATACTGCTTACAAGTCCAACATTTCTTCCATAGCACAAGAATTCCTCACTAGATCACAGCATTCAGGGAAAAAAAAAAAGAAAAAAAAAAGTTAATTGTGATTTACTCATAGTTAATTAAGAGTTTAAATATTTTGGTTCCTTCAGTTACATGTGCCCAGAAATATGTTTATTGTTTCCTTCCGCTATCTTTCTTATAAAATACTTGGTTCTTTTGCTTCACACAGTTACACTTTGCTGTCACTCTTCACTGAGTAAAAAAATCATCTGGATGACCAGGCCCAGAGAGTGGTGGTGAATGAAGTTAAATTCTGTTGATGTCTGGTGGGATTCTCCAGAGCTCAGTACTGGGACCAGCTCTGTTTAATTTCTTTGTTGACAACCTGGACAAGGAGATTGAGTGCTACCTCAGGCAATTTGCAAGCAAGTTGGGCCAGAGTGTTGATCTGCAGGAGGGCAGGAAGGCTCTGCAGAGGGATCTGGACAGGCTGGGTCATGGGCTGAGGCCAGTGGTGCGAGGTTCAACAAGGCCCAGTGCTGGGTCCTGCCCTTGGGTCCCAACAAGCCCAGGCAGTGCCACAGGCTGGGGCAGAGTGGCTGCAAAGCTGCCCACAGGAGAAGGACCTGGGGGTGCTGCTGACAGCAGCTGAACATGAGCCAGGGTGTGCCCAGGTGGCCAAGAAGGCCAATGGCAATCTGCCTTTTCAATAAACAGTTCCTTTTCTCCACAGCAAGAATTTGATATGGTCAGAAAATAAGATATATTACAGGGCATTTTTATTAAGAGGATGCATGAGAAAAACTCTCAAAAGCTTCTTTAGTGATTGCTCCTTTCCCTTTCCTTTCCCACCATCTCCACCAAATACTGTTGTCCAGCTGCTATAAAATCTGTCAGTGTTGTTCTGTATTATATGTCTAAGAGAAAACATAATACACTTTGATTAAAAACAACTCTGGTAATTATAACCTACTTTTCATTACACCTCTTTCACCCTTGTTTGGAGTGTTGTTGACTTCTCTAAGTAATGAATAGCAAGTCTTTGATTTTTTTTTTTTTCAAACAAATAAAACCATTCAGTAAAAGTTTACTCAGGAGCTCATAATACCTTTTCGTCTTGTCTACTTATATCTCAAAAACACACACAGTAATATAAAAATGTAGATGTGGAGTCTTTTCACAGAATCACAGAGCCACCCAATAAACTAGGTTGGAAAAGACCTATTGAGATCATCAAGTCCTACCTGTAACATAACACCTCCTCATCAACTAAACCACAGCACTGAGTGCCACATCCAGTCTTTATAGTTCTTATAGTCTTTTGACTAAACATGAGAGGGAATTGGTGAGCAAGCTGAAAAAAACCAACAAAGTCCTTTTCACTGCTTTTCTAAGGTTGTGCTTACTTATGCTGATTGCAAGCACATAAAATTTGCCTTTTTTTAGGAACATCAACTAGAATTCCATGGCAGTTTGAAGCACAATAACTTCTCACTTGCTCATAATGTACACCTGTGCATATTGATAACGGCCTCTGAGCACATCTTCAGTACCACCCTTCCCTAAAAGATTTTCAAGGAAAAATTCAGGGCAGCATACGATAACTTGCACTTACCTGAAAAATAGCCAGCTTAGACTGAACCTGATGTTTACTCACTGTGTGGAGGTATGTGGGAAGGAAAATCTGAATGAGTCAGAAGGTTTTCTTTCTTCTAGGTGTGCATTGTATATTTCTACAAAGAGATCTATTTCTGAAATCTGGGAAAGCTCCGATACATGGAAAATATGGAAGAATGTTTCTTACCGATGGTATATAGATTGTGTAATAAGTTCATTTGAAATACCTACAGATTGTAGACACAGTAATGACTTCACAGTTAATATCAGCCTGATTGCCAAGGTCTTGTAAGAAGGCTGACAGTTCATATGTCTGACAAGAGTAAGATGACTGGCTCATTAGTCACAACATAATTTCCTCTCACTTGTCCACCTTTTTCAAGTCTGGAGCACATACAAATGACATCAGATCTTCTACCAAAATCAGATGCCATTTTCAAGTACTTGTAACTGAACCCACAAGTAATTCATGGTCAGATTCTCTCTCCTTCCAAAACAACATGGATCAAAAATGAATAAAAAGGGGCAAGAAAGCACCATTTTGTGAAAATAAACTCCTTTGTAATTCAATTTCTCTGTAATATTCCTCCCTTGCCAAATGCAAGATATCCAATATCACCTTAAATAAATGTAGACATGGCTTATAATATAGATGAATATTCAAGATATTTCTTGTGTCTCCCTGAATAAAGAATCTTACACCGTGTCATTGAAGGCTTTCTAGACCTTTGAAAAGTGTCCCACTCAGGCACAAAAGGAGAGCAGAATAATAGTAATAGCACAGCATAATCCAGCTTGCTGAAGTCAGAGACTTCAAAGGTCCTTGACATAATTAAGAGCAGGACTACCTTGTCTCTAAAACATTTGGATGAAAATATCTTATTTTAAAGATGAATGCTTCAGCAATTAATTCTTAGAACAGCATTAGTACCACAACTGCTTGTGTAAGCCCTGTTCCAATGCAGCGAGGTGAAACGAGTGTTCGATGATAAAAGGACACCTCCACTGGGCACAAAGAGAGAGTATGACAGACAAATACATCATGCTTAGCCTGCGGATCCAAATGCACAAAGCAAAGCATGCTGGAAAACTACCACACATGCAAATAAAAGCAACAAATGAAAGCACAATGGATAGGCATGGGTGGATGAAATGAGAAAAATACAGCATTAAAGATGATCCTCACTGCTTTCAGAAATGGATCAAGACATAATTACCAGGCTAACATTTCCAAAGTTTGATGTGGAGCATGCATCTGATACTGAAGCTGAGTTTTCAAAGTGCTGAAGATGAGGAAGTCAAAGGCAAACATAGCTTGACAAAAACCAAATCAATCTACTTACTGCTGAGAGCACAAAACTGAAGCAATTTTGAACTATTTCCAGTTGGGTGCCTATTTTCCAACTACTTATGATTCCAAGTAACTGAATTATTAGAGTCCCATTCAGCAATAAGAAGTCTGTGAAATGATATGGAGTAATGTAGGCAATCAGAAGTCACCTTATTTTAACATGACAGCTCCTAAAAAAGGATGATACAAATCTCATGCTTGCACAAAAACATTGACATTATTCTACTAGCTATTGGATTATTTTTATTCAGCAAAATAGATTATAAAAGCAAAGTGATTTTAGAGATACAGCAAGAAATAAATTAGCATAGAAAAACCTAACTATTTAAGGATTATTCTTGCTGTTATTAGAGTGATTTTTTTGTCCAGACTTAAATTTGAACCAAAAAAAAGGCCTAATATACACATACAAAATTATATTAACTATATTAATTATATAATACCATATTACATTATATTCTATTATGTTATGTTATGCTATGTTATGTTACGTTATGTTATATTATAATTTTGTAGAATTCAGGAAAACTTCAAACAACAGACCTTCAGCATCAACTCACAGCTAAAGTGACATACAATGGTAATTGGAAAAACTCTTCAAAGTATGAATTGCAAACCACATTGCCAAAAAATGGCTTCTACAGGATAATTTACTTGTTGGTTTGGTTGTTTGTTTGTTTGTTTGTTTGTTTGTTTCCAAACTGAGAAAAACTATGTAAAAAAAGAAAAAGAAATTAAAAGAAAAAATAACAAAGAAGAAAAGTATGACTGCTTACTCCATTCAGTAAATGTTATATTAGAAAAAATAACTGCAAGTTAGGGTAATTTCACTATAGAGATGTTCAGAATTTAACTGATCCCTTCAGTCAAGCATATGCAGTCTCATCACTAGTGGTATTCCCTAGGGAACAGTGTTAGGCCTGGTCCTGCTTACTATCTTAATCAGTGACCTGGATGAGAGGCTTGAGTCTACAATTAGTAAATTCATGGATGGCACCAAGCTGGGTGCAAGTGCTGTCTGCAGGAGGGCAGGAAGGCTCTGCAGAGGGATCTGGACAGGCTGGGTCATGGGCTGAGGCCAGTGGTGCGAGGTTCAACAAGGCCCAGTGCTGGGTCCTGCCCTTGGGTCACAACAACCCCTGGCAGTGCCACAGGCTGGGGCAGAGTGGCTGCAAAGCTGCCCACAGGAGAAGGACCTGGGGGTGCTGCTGACAGCAGCTGAACATGAGCCAGGGTGTGCCCAGGTGGCCAAGAGGGCCAATGGCATCCTGGCCTGTGCCAGCAATAGTGTGGCCAGCAGGAGCAGGGCAGGGATTTTTTTCTGTATTTGGCACTGGTGATATCACACCTCAAATCCTGTGTTCAGTTCTGGGCCCCTCAATTTTGGAAGGACATTGGGGTGGTGAAACAAGTCCATAAAAGGGCAGTGAAATTGGTGAGGAGTCTGAAATGCTTGTCCTGTAAGGAGTGCCTGAGGGAGCCGAGATCACTTAGCCTGGAGAGGAGGAGTATCAAGGGTGACTTTATTACTCTCTACAACTCTGTGAAAGGAGGTTGTAACCAGGTGGGAGGCAGCCTTTTCTCCTAGACAGCTAAGAATATTAGAAGATGACATAGTCTTAAGCTTCTGGAAGGGAGGTTTAGGTTGGGCATTAGGAGGCATTTCTCCATACAAGGGTGATAGACATTGGAATGGGCTACCCAGGTGCATGGAGGTTTCACTGGGGTCCCTGGGGATGGTTAAGAAAAGATATGTAGCACTCAGTGACATGGTCTGGTTGACAAGATAGTGTTTAGTCATAGGCTGAACTGGATGATCTCAAATGTTTTTTCCAAAGTAGCTGATTCTGTGATTCTGTATTTCTTTGCACATACACTCAGAAACAGCATGTTTTGAGATTTTGAGCCTTGATCTGTCCAGGTTGAATTCTTTGCAGTTTCCTGCAACTCATGAAGATGTATCATGCCATTAGAGCTGAAAACTGAGTGACCAGCACATCATTTTACTGGGCAAATATCTCCCTGTATGTATCTTCTTACCTTCCTGTAAAGGCAACGTAACAAGCTGGTAGAAAGGATTATCAGCCCCAAATTATCCACATATTCTTTCACTTCAAAGGAAGAAATTTTTAGATGATTATTTTCAACATACAGACTCTACTGAAAGAAAAAAAAATCTTACATTATTCACTGGCTTGGGATGGTGTCACAGTAAAGTTAACTACTGCTGACTTTTACATTCACAAAATTTGAGACTAGGAAAATCAGGGCTACAACAGACTCTATCCCTGCTATTATATTTTCATTTTCAATGTAGAATGTACTTTCATTTTCAAGAAAGCACATGGTCACAATCTGAAAGTAACAGAATTTAAATATAATCAGAATTTCTTTGGACTACAGATGACACAAATGGAATAGCTCACAGACACATTACATGAAAAGAAGTAACCCACTGTCAGTCAACACTGTGAAGATCACACAACATGATTTCTGTGTTGTGACTCCTGCTTTGACAAAGAACATGTTTGACTCCGTCCTACTGGTTGATTGCATGAGAACAACCATATTCATCTCTTTGTATGGTCTCCAGATAAAGAGATCCTGGGGAGCTAGAGACATCTCTGGAAATTCTAAAGTGAACCTACAACTGAATCTACTAACTTGAAATACAGTATTCTGCTACACATTTGACCCCAGGTCCTCTCTGCTCTTTAGGAGGTGAAAAGAGCGCACAAGCAAGGGGATTAATATACATGCACTGATCTATCTGAATTTATGTACAGTTTGCTTCTTGAATACTTTCTGCTGCTGCCATAGGAAAGAGATGCCTTCTGCAAGCTCCTGATACTGACCAGCAGTGTGGGGTCATTTCCATGAAGTCCTTTTGCTAGCACAGCACAAAGTAACCTGATCACTTGTTAAAATACTTTCATATTTTATCAGTCAAAAACCTTACCATGCAAATCTGCTGTCCTGCAGTTAAGTCCTGATGCATAGAGGGACTTTATGTCCTTTTGGATGACAAAGAGTTTCCACAGCTATTTCTCAGGAGATTTTGCCTCTCCTAAGGCTATTTTCAGAAAGATTTGTTTGTTCTTACAGGACATTTCTATCAGAACAGTGAAATTATGCTTAAACTGCCCTGCAGAAACTTAATTATAAAACTTGCTAGAAGCATAGGTTGAAGTCCTGCTTACTGCTGGTGGTGACCACAAATTTCTGTCAGGCTGGAAAAGTCAGCTGCTTCAAGCCCAGCAGCATTTCCATGACAATATTGTGTCAAAATTCATTTTAAAACCTATTTTTTTTAAAAAAGGCTATTTCTTATGCTTTTAATTCTATTTCCTACTATGCAGTTTACTGATCTCCAGCTAAACAATTTCTAAGACACTAATTACCAGGAAGACTGAAGCAAAGCCTCAAGTCTTCTCCTTTGGCTACTGCAGTTAATTAACTAGAAGTGCTTACCTCCTCTAACTATTCCCTTACCAGTAATAGTTACAACCTTGGTGATAAGTAAGAATGCTAAGGCCTAAGAACTTTGTCCTGGATACAGGGACAAGAGGATGGAGCTTTTGGTGCTGTGTATTCCATACCACCCACATCACCTGGTGCGGCCTCGACAGGAAAACACTATGGGCAGGAACAGAAGTGGCACCTTCTTTAGCCAGGGCACATGGAAGGGTGTGTGCCAGAGCGGAGTCCAGACTGCACTGCCACTAGGCACCAGGATACAGCTGGCATCACAACTGTTGTAGCCATCGGAGCCAGCATGCTGGAGCTGCTGGCTGCCACTCTGCTGCTGTCACCACTGTTGCGGAGAGAAAGCCCCTGCACCCACACCACTGCTACCACTGTGGCGGCAGAGAGAGATGAAGAGCCTGCTCCGATACTGCTGCCACCACCAGAGCGAGCGTCTCTGCACCGCACCTCCTTATTTGGAAAAAGTAGTTTTCCAGATTTTGTTTTGTCCCTGTTTTCCATTGTTTCTGAGCTGGGGAGGAGGAGGTTGAGCCACAGGAGCCTCCCTGGCATGCTGCCTCCATTTTGCTGGGTGCCATACAGTGATGCTATTTTGCCTGTGTTTAGAGATTGCACTGGTTGGTGCCCAGGCAGATGTTTGGTGAATACCCTTTCGTGGGTAGAACTCTCTCCTCTCTCTCCCTCTTGTACACTCTTTGTTACTAATATTGTTGTGATTATTGTGATTGTTTCAGTAAGTTGTGATTCCAATTTAAATCTCTCCTTGTTTCCCCCATTATCAGAAGGGGTGGGGGAAAGGGGGGCAGCTGCAATGGGTTTAATTTTTTACCTGGATTTTAAACCAGCACAAACTGAAGCACTGAAAGGCATAAATAGGACTAAATTAGTCAAAAGCCAGAAAAGATTACACTAAGAATGACAGTAAGTGCTGTGTCTCCTATGAACTACTATCAACATTCCTCACATGATATATTGAAATAGTGACCATATTACCATTCAAACTGCTTGCATAATTTGCACTAAAATATTGTCTCTTGTATACTAACAGCTGTGTGTGAGATTTACTTACCACACTGGCTGAGCTTTCACCTGGCTCCTCTGCACTACACTGCTTTCATTTCCCCTCTTTGTTCCTAGCAGGCTTTTTCTACAGTTAATGCACCGAGACAGATGCTTGGCTGTCTAAGGCTTTCCTACAACCATGAAGATTTGGCCTATGACTTCCCACACAGTTTGAACCAAAGCTCAAAGGCCAACCTTCAAGTCTCAAAATGAGATTGCCTACAAATAATGGGCATTTTAGAACACCAGCTTTTTTCTTGCAGCTAAAAAATTTTGGCATACATTGCACTGCAGTTCAGGGAGGGCTGTAATTTGTCAGCCAACACTTCATCTATGTTTGTGGAGATATGGTAACCCATGGTGTTCACTCTGTTCCTCCTGGGTTAATACACCCTTGGACAGCTTTCGTTCCCCAGCTTTTATAGAAATTCTCTCTCAGAAGAAATTTCAAAGCATGGAGAAAGGATACACAGAATGAAAGTTCCAAGGGCCAGGTGGATTTTGATATAAACCCAAAGCTGATACAGCTGCAGATCCTAAAGAAATAAACCCAATCCATACAGCTGCAGATCCTAAAGAAATTGATGGAGGAAGTGGCTAAGCTATGTATCATATTTGAGAAGTTGTGGGAATCCACTGACTGGTAAAACAGAAATATAATCCCCATTTTTTAAAAGGGAAATAAGGTACACCCAGGGAACTATAGGCCTATCAGTCTCATCTCAGTGCCTGGCAAGGTCATGTAGCATATCCTTTTGGAATGGAGGTACAGGGAGGTGATGGGTGATGGCCAACATGGCTTCACTAAGGGCAAATTGTGCCTGTTTGGAGGCCTTCTATGAAGGATTATAGCTTTAGTGGGTGTGGGAGGAGCAACTGACATAAATTACCTGGACTTGTGCAAAGCGTTGGACACTGTCACACATGACGTCCTTGTCTCTAAACTGGAGAGACACAAATTTGGTGGGTGGAACACTGTGTGGATAAGGAATTGGCTGCGTGGTAGCCCTCAGAGACTTGTAGGAACAGCTTGATGTCCAAGTGGAGAACAATTATGAGTGGTGTTCCTCAGGGGACCAGTGCTATATAGTATCCTTGGCAGTGGCACAGACAGTGGAAGCAGCCTCAGCATGTTTGCTGATGACACCAGTCTGTGGGCGGCCAAAGCATTGGAGGGATGGTATCCAGAAGGGGCGGGAGAGGTAGGCTTGTGCAAAACTCTGAAAGTTCAACAAGGTCAGATACAAGTGCCTACCTCTGTGCTGGGTCATCCCAAACACAGATACAGGCTGAGTAATGAATGGATGGAGAACTGCCCTGAGGACAAGGGCTGTTGTTTGATGTTGTTATCTTATTGCCAGAGTTTCATACCTTCTTAGTGATTTCTCATGGGCAGACCCTCACAGCACCAACACCTTCTTCTTCACCACACAACCAACTAACTCCAGCTCCCCATTCTCAGTTCCCTTCTTAACCAGCCAACCCACTCTCTTATAGCACTCTTCTTCTCATTGGTTACAGCTGTGGCCTGTTAAAGTCAGGCCTGTTCCTAATCTTTGATAATTGGTACAGCTGCAGCTCCTCAGGGGTGAAATTACCTTCTGCACTATCTTTATTTTCTTACATTCTATCCATCCACAATTTGATAAGAAGCTTGACATGACCTAGCAAAGTGAGCTTGCAGCCTAGAAAGCCAACCATGTCCTAGGCTGCAGCACAGGAAGTGTGACAAGCAGGTTGAAGGAGGTAATTCTACCCCTCTATTCCACTCTTGCGAGACACAGCCTATAGCACTGGATCCAGCTCTGGGATCCCCATCATAAGAAGGACATGGACCTGTTGAAGTGAGTGGCCACAATGGTGACTAGGGGATTTAAGCACCTCTTTTATGAAGACATGCTGAGGCATGCTGAGACAGTTCAAGTTTTCCAGCCTGGAAAAGGCTCAAGGAAAACGTTCTAGCAGCTTTACAGCATCTAAAAGGTCTCTACAAAAAAGGCAGAGAAGGACTTTTTACAAGGGCATGACATGAAAGGACAAGGGCAAATGGTTAAAGATATTAGATTTAGAATCATAGAACGGTTTTGCTTAGCAGGAAGCTTAAAGATCTTCTAATTCCAATTCCCCTGCTGTGGACAGGGAAACTTTCCAGTGGACCAGGTCACTCAGAACTCCATCCAGCCTGGACTTGAACACTTTAAGGGATGGGGCATCAACTGTTTCTCTAGATGACCTATTTCAGTGTCTTCCCACCCTAATGGGTGGTGAAGGTGAAGAACCCTAATGTCTAATAAAAACCTACTCTCTTGAGGTTTGAAGCCATCCCGCCTTGTCCTGTCACTACAAGCTCTTGTAAAATGTCTGTCTCCATCTTTCTTGTAGGCTCCCTTCAAGTACTAAAAAGAAGGCTAGGTATCACATAAAATGAGATTTTAAAATATTTTAAAAGATGAGTTCTTTCCTTGAACCATTTACAGTTCATTACCATTGTATTTTTCCATTTTTTTCACATTCTTTTGAAGTAGAATCCTAGTTCACAATTACATGTTTTTGTTCTAATATGTGCAGGCAACTAAAAAAACTGAGGCATAGACACAGACCATGCTAAAGCTCCAAATCTTGTGATAAAACTCCTTGGAACAAATTTGGAATACAATGATTGTTTAGTTCTGCCTAGAAAGGATGCCAAGGGCACTGAGTATTTTCAAGCTCTTGAAATGTCCCAGAAGGTCAGTTCGTATGCCTATAATTCATTTTTGAGTTGCATAGCCAATAATTCTGAATGCCTTTCTCCACTTTGCTCTTCAGATCTTTGGCTATCTAAGTTAACATATTACCTCAAACTTGCTGAACATTTTCTAAATTAGTGTTCATCCACTCATCCATTTCAATGTGCTACCAAGAGATTTGAGTTCCAAAATAATTTTGTCATTTGCTATCATTATCTTCTATCCAGAAAACGTTCTGCTTCATTACGTCTTCATTAAAATAAATCTCCAAATATAGTGTGGGTGAACAGTGTCCTTCAATTTAATTTATGTCATTTGTGAAGACTGGTAAAAAGCAACTGTCTGCTAGAATCAATGCTTTTATAATTACATATGTATTAGTGTGGCTACTTGTAACATATATCACATAATGAGGCATCCTGCAGAGTTGCTGGAGCAGCAGTAGAATATTATTCTATCATTTTGGCTTTGTTCACCATTACCTTGTATTAATACATACATACTTTGTGTAGTGTGGAGGTTAAATGATGTTACTCCAATATGACAAGAAAATACCATCATCTTAATTTGGGGAACCAATTATTATTATGCTAATAAAGTGGTATTTGTTCAACATAGTTTTACCTCTTAATTTTTCAAGATGAAGAGACGTGATTGCCACTACAGTAAAGATCTAGCCTTTTCACATGGGCCTAGAGGTCAGATGCTGGTGGTGCTGTGAAATAGCTCTACTTCTGAGATGGAATTGCCTTGTACATATTAGCGTGCCAAAGAGCAATATATCCTGTGCAACATCCAATATCAAGTCATATCTGAGAACAATAATGCCTGATCCACAGCTCAAAAATCTTGGAAATATATATCAGGTCTAGTTCAAATTCCTTTTAGTCATTTGCCTTAAGCAGAGTTCATTTCTGAGTCACCAGGTGAGAAGGTATGACAGAAATCAGAAAGGTAGAGGTAAGTCTCCACTCCAGATAGTAGATGTCTTCTCCACAAGATGTCTTCTCTACAAAGATTTAAAAGTTGGTTACTGAATAATTTTGCCCATGAAGACATCATCCTTCAACACAAACCTCATCCCTGCTATGCTGATATTCTCTGACAGACATTTTTAAATGCTTTGCAGAAACTCAGACATTTTTAGTCTTTGTGCAAATTCAATTAATTTTTTATTACTACCCGCACTCCTTCACACATGAGGCTAAAGAAGGGTGTTGTGAGAAATATGTGTTCTTCATACTTACTGTTGTTGTTCATACTTACCCATTTTGTGTAATTAGGAAATAAAACTATTTGCAGTCATATTGGTCTAGCTTTCTTCATGGACTCTTAAGTGGCTGAAACTTTAAGAAAAGGAAGAACCATTTTTAAAATCATTACCATAGTATGAACCTGGATTTACACAGCTGCAGGTTCATGATCGCTTCACAGATATGTCATCATTCTTTCTAGGCAAATGAGAAATTTGGGACTTTGTAAAATGTAAAATGTGTCTGCCTGTAATGATTTTCAGAGCTTGGCTTTCCTTCAGCCTTCTGTGAATAGTACATAACTACCAGTTAAATCTTGATCTGTGAAACACATTTGATGCCACCTTCCCACTCTGCTTGCCTACTTTCTTACAACATAAAATGTCTGCAGCCAGGAGAACGTATAAGCACAGTATGAAATATTTATGCTAATTGAAACAAGAAAAAATAATCACACTTTCTCACTGATAGAAATTCCTCCAAGTAAGACATGGACACAACATCTTCTAAATTTCATTAAAATAAGTGACAATATACACAGTATTTTTACAGAGGCCAGGAACACAATTTACTAAAAAACTCAGAAGTGATCTAGAATGTAGAGTTCCACATCCAAGGTTTTAAAAGCTTAACAGGTAAACCATTATCAAGGAATTCTAATACTTTTTCATCATTATTCTTTTATGTTAGTTTGACACAGATGAGTTTTCATACCAACAGTGAAAAATAGCTGATAAAAGAACATTTAGTTACCAAAACTGGGTTTTGGTAGCAAAAAAAAAAAGATATTCAGTATTAGAGGGCTATAAGCTAGCAAGCAAAAATCCCATCTGCAGCTGTTGTCTTCCTCCTAGTTGTGGTCCCATTGACTCCAACAACAATAAAAATCCCATTAATCTGGCACACGATTTCATTTAATAAAGGAAAACAAAACACGAAACAAAAACAAAACAAAACCTCAACACCCACTGACACCCTCCCAAAACAAGCAAAGAAAAAACAAAACCCAAACAAATGAAAACCACACCCAGTGTCCTCTCTTTGTTAATTTTAGCTCAAATCCAGACATTTTTATCGACTTTTAATGTTATTTTAACGCATAATTCAACAATTCTAAAAAAGCTCAGTTGAAGAAAACATGAAGAATGACTAATTTGATAAGGTTTAGGGTGTCTTTGGTAAGAGTAGAAAAACCGGTGAAAACAGAAGATAAAGCACCTACTGGTAATATTCTGGAAGCTCTAAGTAGTTAGA
Source organism: Motacilla alba alba (assembly GCF_015832195.1). NCBI lineage: Eukaryota > Metazoa > Chordata > Aves > Passeriformes > Motacillidae > Motacilla > Motacilla alba. The sequence continues at coordinate 60,695,878 of NC_052046.1, read as the reverse complement.
TGGATCCCTCTGTGCATTCAGAATCATCTACTGAAATAGAAATATATATGACTTTAAAATGATAAGAGAGGGTTGGATCAATTAAATATACCAATAAAAGTTCTGGTAGTTTAAAACTACACTGGATTAAACAGCAACTGTGAAAGAAAAGGCATTACTGCTATTAAACCAGTATCATGGCCCCAGATACAAAATCAGCACCCCATCAGCTCTGCCCTTGAGGACGATCAGTGCATCTGTCAAGTAAAGCTCAGTGGAGGAATTTTTTTCCTATCATATATTTTTTCTTACCACATATGCTATATTATATAGCATATATGGAAGTTATACTGTGAGGTCAGATGCCAGGAGGCACATGTTCCAGGCTATAAGGAAAAATTCTGTGATTTTGGGTGCTTGGTAACACTGAAGTATTTACATAAGATCTTTGTGCATTTTGTTCCACATGCTTTGGCACTTCACTGAACTTAGAAATTCTACAATTTATATTGCATTATTTTCTGGTTAAGACAAGAAATATTAGACAGGAACTGATCAGTTTGTGTTTTCAAATTTTGAATATACTCATGGCTTTATGTTATTAAAAAACTATTGCAAAGCTCCTATCTGGTGGACTGGCCTCAAATTAAAAAAAAAAAGCAAATTTAAAACCCTCAAGTATTCTACCTGTATTTTATGTAGATTATTAGCACATTTTTGAAAAATATTTTTAAAATACTGTTTTTTCATCAAAGCATTTTAAAAAACACAATACTCAAAATTTCCTTCATTCCCTGTTGATGCAATTTCTTTTATATGCTCAACGTAAACTATAAGAAAAAGGTACTTCATTAGTTTTCTATGGAACAAATCAACTGTCACCAAAACTTACACAAATTATATTAATAAGCTAACCAACTCAGAAAAAGTTGAACATCTAAATAAGTAAAAGTGAAGTTTTTTTCCTGTCTCAACTAGAATCATGGAAGATCTTTTTTAAGATGTATGAAAGGGCAAGCTTCCACTTGCTACACTCTGCTCTGCACTGCACTGTACTGTACTGTACATGCTCTAGTAGGACTGCTCTGCATCTCCCCATACTGAAACACTCATATGCCTCAAAATGTTGAAAATATTCCTACCCTGGTCTTAAGTAATTCACTTAAAATGTAGTTAAGACAGTTATACAGATTGGAAGTTATTGTTGAGACATGGTTTTGTAAGTATTAGGTCACCGTGTGGTAATAATTTGTCAAAAGAATGGTTATTTATGTATTTATGTACTAATTCTCCTAATTCTACAACAAAATCATCTGAATCATTTTAGCCTTCAGGAAAAAAACCTGAACATGGTCAATGTATGTCACTGTTTCCCCGGACAGTGTTCACATTTTCAAGACTCATTCCTCTGTAGATTTCATTAGGATTAAAAAAAAACCCAAAAAACTAAACACAAAAAATTAAAGCAGTTTTTCATGCATACAGTCTTAACCATGATCTACTCTGACAACTTTGTAACAGTGATCAATATAGCTACAGAATATATTCTTATCTTTAGAGATAGAGTGTACTGACGTTTTTTCACAAATGCATTCTATTCGTTGCATAATGATTCCACGATGTCTCAAAATCAGACAAAAGCAAAAAAATGTTTTAAATAGAATATAGATTTATGTTTGCTCAGTAGTTGCACTTACTAGATGTACAAGCAAGTAGGCTCACAAAGTGTTATGTCTTTTAGTATTTTCGTATAGATTAATTAATTTTTAGAATAATTGCAACATTTCAAGAGTGATCCATGGGCTTGGACTACATTTCTTTTCCATTTTATTAGGATACTTTTTTTGTGATGTTGGGTTTTTTAATTTATAGCTCCCTTTACAGAAACTGCCAGCTTGACTCTACATCCAGGATCAAAGCCAATGTCCATCATTCTATAACAGGAAAATTAAATTTAAAACAGCTTGCTCATCAGGATGTTTAAAACATCCCTGTTTCACAAGCTTAATTTTTTACACCCTTCTTTGATTTTTAATTGGTGTAATGTTATCAACTTTGTGGGTTTGGGGTCTTTTTTTGAGGTCAAGGCTATGGAATTACTTTTGATGAAATTAAAAAAATAAAGACAATTATTAAAGAAAAAAGCCTAGAACTTTGGCATGCTTTTTTCCTTAAATATTTTTAGGGACAAAACAGTAGCAGGAAATAATAGAACATTGTACTATAATGGGAAACAAAAGGTATATAGAAGTCTTCAATATTATTCAATATATATTGTCTTGCTGTTGCCGAACACAAAAATAAAATCTGTCTCTAGCCTGCACAAGTTGTAAAGCATAATTGTATTATGTTTTTTCTAAGGTTGTGCAACTCCTTTAAGGTATTTCAGGCTTCAGGAAGAAATATATCAGCTACAATCACATGGTTTTTTACCTGCAGAAGGGCATTTTTCTGTCTTAAGAATGATGCAGATAATTCTAGATCTCCCAAGAAGGTACTATGAAATCATTAATGTAAAAAAAGAATACTTAATGTTTCAGTATTAAGAGAAATACAAAACCTTAATAGAGAAATAAGTAAATTCTAACTTGATTTTAGCTAGTGTTCAGGAACTGAGCTGGAATAATTTCCCCTAGCTCACCAAAACAGCTCAAAAGAGAAGCAGAGTAAGTTGTAGGAAGGGGTACATGAGAAGGTGAATAAAGAGAAAATTAAAGGAAGGCCTAAATTCTGAAGAGGTCTGGCAAATCATTTTGTTCTTACTACCTAGAGAGGCACCAATTCACCACCTCCTAGGGCAGATGAGACATTTGACTTACTGAAAGCAACATCTGAGACTCCAAGTATATATGAGAGAAGATATATATATATATGAGAGGAAATAATAATTTTAAAGAAAATTTAAAAATTATACCCTGTGGCAATCAGATCCAAAGTCAGAGCTCTTCTGCACAAGGTATGCCTGATCTTGCCTTCCTGAAACCCAGTGTGCCTTTTTCTTCATGTGCCACTCATGCTTTGTGACATTTCCATACCAAAGCCTAGGCATAATCATATTGTTTCTTACCATTTCTTTGCATAAATTATTTTTGTTTTGCTTTACTGTAGCTTGTAATGTGGTAGTATGCCAGTCTTCATTTTAAGAGGTCTGATACCTTTTATGACTTAATAAACTAATATATTTACTCATCTGTTTCCTTTCCACCACTGGGCTTCCTCTTTTTTTTTTTTTTTAATTAAATTCTCCTGATGACAAATGCAAACAAACTACAGCAGTTGTTCTACACACCTGCTGAAAAATATGGACAATTTTAGATGTCTCTATATGAATTTATGCATCTAGGTCCAGGTTTTAACACTTGAGATTGATGACAGCTCTTGCTTCTCATCCAGGTGGATTTCAGTGCTCTTACCTGACTCAACAAGGTACATACTTGTCTCTCTCTCCAGGCTGTCACACAGCACAGCCAGATCCATGTGAAGAGCAGAAGTGACAAGGTTTCAATTGCAGTTTTTGCTGATCTCCTTCAGGCCTTAGTTACCCAGTTATTATAGACAGAAATAGGTAAACCTCAGTAGTAGTATGTAGAAATGGACGATATCAAGTGCAATTAAATAAGATAAAATAAACTTTCATTCTGCTCTCTCCTCCATGTCATTCAGCAAGAGTGGCAGATTTTGGTTGGGCTTGGCTGTTTGTTTTTTGCATTTACCATTGAGCTACGGGTTTGACAATCAAAATCAGCACGTTTATATGGTTTTGAAAACCATACATACACAGGAAACTGGGTCCAAATACTGTGCTTTAATCACCTTGATGGTGGGGAGGAAGAAGGAGACCATTGCCAGTGAGTTGCACAAGAAATAAACGCTTCTTGGCCATTTTGGTATGTAAACCTACCAGGGTCAAATCCCGGGGGGGGGAATCTGACAAGACATTTGTGTACCTGCTGCCCCCAATATTCCCAGCAGGATCTGGGTGCGCGGGCCGGCAGGTGGGCCGGCCGAGCGAGGGGCGGGCGGGGGGCCGGGCTCTCCGGTTGCCAGGTGAAGCACAACGTCTCCGCCTCCCCGCTGCAAGCGCGCAGCCCCGCGGAGCGCCCGCAAGCGGCTCGGCTCGGCTCGGCCCGGCCCGGCTCGGCTCGGCTCGGCTCGGCCCGGCCCGGCCCGGCTCGGCTCGGTCCGGCTCCGTGCGACACGCGCCGCCCCAGCCCAGCAGACCCCCGCCATGGCGAAGGCGATCAAGAAGGGATTGTTCTGCCCGAGCTTCGTGAAGAAGAACTGGCTGCTGCTGAGCACGGTGGCTGCCGTGCTGGCGGGTGAGCGCGGGGGCAGGCAGGGAGCGGGGCGCCGCCGCCCCCCGCCCGGCCTTGCCGGCACGGTACGGCCTTGCCGGGCGCAGGGGTGGCGCGGCGCCCGACCGGGGACCGCGGCTGGGCGAGGGGTGCTGCGCGGCCGCAGGGCAGGGCTGGGCGGCGCGGGGCCGCGCTAACGACTCACCCGAAAGGCGGGCGAGGGCGGCCGGCTGCTCTTTCTTCCCCGGCATCGCCGCGGCCGCGGGGAACAGCCCCGCCGTGTCGCGGTCGGGCGAGAGCGGGGCTGGGCGCAGGGGAACGCGGCGTTCGCCGCCCCGGGCGCCCGGGTGGGCAGCGGGGGCCCGGGGCCCTCCTGGCCGGGCCGGCTCCTGCGCGCGTCCCGCCGGCCCGTGTGGCAAAGGTCGGTGATCGGCGGGGTGGGACCGCCGTGTGGAGAAGCGCACGGGCGCCGGGGGCCGTGAGCCCTCCGTACTGCGGGTCCCCACGGCGGGCTGTGCCCCAGCTGGCCTCTGCAGCTCTTGGTGGGGACGCGGCCCCTGCCCACTGCGGGTCTGCAGGTGGCAGCCCCGCCGAGGGAGGCTGTAGGGCCGGAGAGGGGTGGAGGTGGCTTTGTAGAGGTTCTGGTGGCCCAAGCGAGCGGGGCAGCTGGAAGAGTTTGGCAATGCCACCCAGCTTTTGGAGAGGTTTTTGCGGGTGAAAGGTCTGGCGTGCCATCCGGCTCTCAGAGAGGTTTTCAAGGCCATCATTGTAAAGATAGCAGGATTTATCCCCTGTATGTCAACAAGTTTATGAAGGAAAAATGAGTTGAACACCATCTTACTAAGGATAAGTGGGCAAGATGGCAAAGAAAATGCATCAAGTTACTTAGATGAAGAGATTTTTCCATAGGGCATAATTTTGGTCATATTTATTTCATCCTCTCCTGGTTATTATTTGGAAAGCCTTGTTCACTTTTTTCCTCCTGCAGAGAAGTGATGCTATAAATCCTTCCTTAACTTTCTCTCTGGGTCTCTTTCAGATGACTTTTCTGCTAAATTGAATTTAGCTCGGCCGTGCCTATTTCGGTTCAAATTTGTTCAGAAGAGACTTATTATTTTGGAATTCCTCCCAGTTACTTATAAGCTGTAATCAGAACTGTGCTTACATATACATGTGTGTTTTCCTCAATACATTCAGTATTTGAAAGATCTCTGGATTTTTCTCACCTTGTTCAAAAATATTTTTGTGAGTTTTGTAAACCAAGTGCTAAGGGCCTTGCTTTGAAAATCTGACTGTACAGCTGGAGGAGTGTGTTTATGTGTCTGTGTTTGCATGTGTACAATTGCTTTTTCTCATACTTACATCAGGTATTCTTCCAGGAGTTGTCATACTTACTTCCGATTTACAGAAGTGGTTAAGAAATATTCCCCTCTTATTATCTTCAGTGTCTGTAGTTAGAATTGAAGATAGTGATGTGATTCTGTAGGGGCAACATTCTGAAATTAAACTTCTCTGAGAGCCGCAACGTAGGGCAATGCAGGAGCTGTGGGGACAATTGACCCCAATTCCCCTAATACCCAATAGGAATTCCCAGTAAGAGGACAGGCTCCCAACACCTGCTGTGTCCTTCAACTTTTCTGCCTGCTGCACTGTAATTAACAGTCCATAACTCAGGGGAGCTCTATAATACTGTCAAAGAGAGTCTTCATAGTAATTCTGTGAGCCTTGGACCAAATTATCTTTTGCAAGGAACTGTGTATCTGCAGCATTTCCAGTATTTCTCAAAGGTGAAGTAAGGTACACAAGAAGAACAGTGAAACCCTTGTAAAGATGGAGTTAAATTATATATTATTGCTTTACTACAGCATGAGGAAAGTTTATAATATACCTACAGTCCACAAACCCTTCATAATTAAATTTACATATTCATTCTTTTTTTAATATACTCTGGGAAATTGGTCTTAGGTTTGTTAATCTAGTTAGTTTGGAAGAACAGTTTAGCATTTATGAGCAGAAAAGTGTCACATTATTTTGAAAGAAGAAAACAGGCTTTTCAGAAGTGTATGGAAGTAATAAATGCATCAAGCTGTGAAAATATGCTGTGAAAGCTGTCTAGGTGTCTTGCAAAATACCTGATATTCCTACATTATCATGTGGAATCATGATTTTTGCTCATCATCCTCAGAGCCATGTTCAGCATCCAATTGAAATACACTTATCTTTGTTAGTATGTTGAAAAAGTTTTCCTGATTACTTGTGTGCAGCTCTGAAAAGAGACAGAAACGGAAAACCCGCAGAATTCCAAACACTACTTCCTTCAAGAGTATTATTATCTTAAGCATTCAACCTTTTTCACTGTCCTTTCCTTTTTCAAAAATACCAGAATTTCTTTCATAGCAGTGGGGGGGGGTAGTAATTAAAAATCTGTATGTAAAATATCTGGAGTGTCATGTCTTTTGGGTGAAAACACCTGAATGCATATTCAAAGAAAACAAAATTTGAGGCTCAAGTGGTTATTTTGCTTGCCTTAGAAGAGGGTCAACTTTAGGCCACCAAGCTGATGTGAAGAGATGTGTAACCAGGAGAGCAGCAGTCTCACACAAATACCTGCAAAAGGAGGTGTATCTTACCTCTTTCTGTTCTACTGGCCTTACTGAGCCCAAAACAACTGACCTAACAAAAATAGTTTACAAGTAAATTTGCTTCAAGTGCTTCTTTAGCCCATTTTATAGAAAGTTACATTGTTTCCAGATTATACAATCAAGGCAAAATAAACTGGAAATATCCCTGAAAATTACTCACCCTGAAACAGGTGTCCAAAGGGCGATTGCATACAGAGAGTTTAAGTCACACTTCACCGGTTTCTCATAGTAGTTCTTATTTGTCATCACTTCGTCTCTAAAAGGTCACTGCTGCAACACAGACAAACCAGTCATGAAAGTAAAAAGCTTATGTGTAAATACTTGCTCATTAGTCTGTGTGTGATTGCCTGATAGCCTGTAGTACTGTGCAATTCTTCAGCAGAACAGCTTTTTTCTTACTGTGGAAATAAAAATGTAAGTGATTTGTGTACATGTGGTCCAAGGCACTGAGTTGCAGTAAGTAGCATGCTATACTAGAGCCAAAATCTTTTTACATTCTCAGAAACTATACACAAGTTACAATTTTTTGATATACTGGTTTTGTTTTGGTTTGGGGTTTTTTTAGTAGCTGTTTGTCTGGGAAAGATTATTCTGAGGGATTCAATTCACCTAAATTTGCAAATACTTTTTTTTTTAGTTGCTGAATGGAGTGTCTGTCACTTCCGAAACATATTCAGAACTTAAGATACCTCTGAGCCTTGTCTGTGACTTGGGATTGGGCTTTTCTCAACAGCACACGTGTGGGACACTGAAATTGTTCCTGTATTCATGTGGAAATGTGAGAAATGCAATACTGAGATTGTTAAAGAAGGAGGAAGCTAATGGCACCGGAGACTGTGGATGTCAGGTGTCCTTTCTTCAGCCCTTTGTTCATCAGGGGTGTGCCAGTGCAGTCTCAGTCAGAGGCAGTGATAAACACTTTTGTGTTCTGCCGTTACCTTCCTCCATCGTTCTCCTCTTCACGTATGTACATGGTCCTCACGCAATACACCTCAGACACCACGAAAAAGGAACCTTCGCGCCTTCCCGGGAGCCGGGTGGGAGGCACAGTGGCGGCGGGAGCTGTCCGAGGTGGCTCAGGGAGAGCCGGGACTAGGCGGGCAGAGAACGCGCAAAAACGCGAGCTGCAGCAAGCAGTAATGTAAGGCAGGGATGGAGTAAAAGAGAGGGCGGGGGTCAGGTATTGAGGCTGGAGCATGCCTAAACACCTGACTTTTCCACCTCTGAAGTGAATTTATTCAGTCTCTGCAGGATCAGATGCTTTGCTTGTGCAGTTCCATTGTTGAAAGATTTGGGCTGGCATCAGACCTCCTTTTCTCCCTGCATTTGAGAGAGAGATTAAAGTATGCACATTTCCTGTTGTAATACCAGCATAGCAGAAACTTTGAGTGTTGTGGCAGTAACTATTTACCAGGATTTGGTAAGTGTGCTAGCCACTGATTCTTCTGGTTTGTTTTATGATACCCCCTAGCAATTTGTATGCCTTTATTCTCTATAATGTTAATGGAAGTTATTATTTATAGTATAATATTAAGTAGTAATATCTCACTTTAAGAATATTTCTTTGTTTCTAGATCCATTCTTGTTTCTAGGTCCATTCACATCAGCTAAATGAAGGGCTGTGCTCCCTCTCTAATCAGACACAAGAGGACTTGACAGCTGGTTTTAATAGCAGTGCCTCTGCATTGCTAGAAGCCCACCAGTGCATTCTTACAAGAATGAATGTCTCATAGGGTGAAGACAATAACAGAACAATTAGTAACCTATCACTCTGTTGGTGGCCTTTCGTTGTGCAGAAGGCCATCTGAATCCAGGGAGCTCACCATATTCCTGAGGTTTTTTTTGCAAATGTTGACTGCAGCCTCTAAACCCCAAAAACCTGTTAACTCTTTTGGACAGTAAGTTATAAAACAAAATAATTATTACTTTGTTTCTGACAAGTATAGTTGTAAGCCAAGCATTCAATTTCTTTCTTGAATTCTGAAGCATAGCATTTTATTAATTTGGAATTTATTTTAAAAAATGAAAATCAGATATCTTGAATCAACTGTGGTAGCATGGAAATTTAAAAGAAGACTGTTTTCTTCTTGCTGTGCCTCAGAACAGCATAGATGACACTTGTGACTTTTTATGCCTCTCTAGACAGTGATGATTCCTATATCCGTGTTTCTCTGTAACACTTGCCAACAGTTTGATATAGGATGGGATCTCTTCAGAAATGTATGAAACACAGCCATTCTGAGAAATGTCTGAATTTAATTTTAACAATGGAAAGTAAATGCAGAATGACAAATAATTTCATCTGAGAGTTTCACATGCCACTGAGGATCAAAAATGTTTTAAGTCAGGAAGTCAACCAATGAAAGAATTCAAAGGTAATTGAAGTTAAGCATGATGCCTCTTTTGAACTGTTTTGAAGTGAAGGAAAACCATCTTTTATTTCTTCTTCTGACATGTAAAGTTTTCCAATTTTATCAGTTGTTTTAACACAGTCTCTGCGTTTCACTTTATGTGAGTGAAGTGAAACTATCACTAGAGCTGAATTTTTAAGTCTTTGGAAAGGGTGAGCCTAATGTCAATTTACATTCTGCAAAGTCCCCAAACTGCCAAAGTCTACCAGTATTATTTTTACATTTGAAGCAAGAACACCTATATTAGTATCAGCAAAACATTTACTGTGTCCAATTTCCCAATATTATTTAAGGGAAGATACGACAATGTAATTGCAAAAATTTCTTTTCTTTTATATTTACATTTTAGTAACAAAGCATAAAGACACTTTCATCTTATATACCTCATCAAAAAAGATAATGCTCAGGTTGAGACTACTCACAAACAACAGTTGCACTCTTTGGAAGCCTTTTTTTTTTTTTTTTTTTTTTCTACAAATGCCCCAGCAAATGCCCCATAGGATTTGTGCAAGGCATTTGTGCTTATAGTCCCACAATATTATCTTGTGCAGTGAGAACACATCTGTATCACATCTGAAGATCAGGGCTTTATTGGAGTTAGCGTTTCAAATTTCGTGGTCCTTTCATACTTTTGGAATGGCAAACAACCTGGCCTTGCTTAATCAGAGCTAATTTTCTGGGTCATATATCTGATTTCTCAATGCTTTGAAGTCTGCATTAGTTTCAGAATAACAATGTTACTGCATGTTACTATCTGTCTATCTTTAGTGTCCACTAAACTGCCTTTCCATCTGTTTATCTCAGTCACAATCATTCCATTGCTCTTCCAGCAAGGGGAGAGCTAGAACAGAATGTCCTGTTTACTGTTCTTTTCTCTCATGAAAGAAGCAATAACAAGGGTTAGAGTCTGGCCAATATTTCCAGTTACTAGCCTTTCACCTTTCTTATACCGCTTCCAACCATTTAGTTTCTTGTGTGTTTTAGGGGTCTTAAATAAAGATGCATTTCTCCTGATGTGCTCTACTGAGATAATATCTCTTGGGCTATCCATGTACAAAGGTGCTTATACAACTTTGGGATAACAAGCAAAACATTGTGGAAAGAGAACAGGAAATCAGTGGGCTTTTACAAGGAAGGGTGAGAAATTATTGGTTTTTTGTGTGTGGCATTGTAATGGTGCCCATGGTACTGTAGTGTGTCAGGCCATGTAAGCGAAACATTACATGCTACAACTGGGAGACATGAATTTCTGAAATTATTGAGAAAAAGGGTCTTAAAGAAAAGCACTGCTTTATAAATTGTAGTGCATTTGGAGGCACTGTGGAAGCATTAAGACCCGTGCATGTCTGGATGACTGCATAATTAAAGAAGGATCACACATCATAGATGGATGAGATGAAGGAGAAGGGTAATGTTTTTAGAAGTGATATCTGAAAGGGGTCATAAGGAAGGTCTGCAAAAAAGAAAGACAAGTTCCTGTTGTCAGGTTACCTTTCAGTTTTACTATAAAGCACAGGAATGGAGAAATAGAATGATACCCCGTGGGTTATCATATCTAGCCTCTGCTGCTTCGGGTTGCACCATTGCAGATAAAATTCTGTTACATGTCATGCTCCATCTTAAAGCTGGATAGGCTATTTGATGCTGTAAATCCTCCTAGGAAGCTGCATTCTTCAATCTGATAATTGAAAACCTTACAATTTCCACTATAAGTGTATTGTTTCACTGTGCATCCAATAATTAAAATATTACTCCATCACTAGTATTCAACCATTTTCTGTATTTCTACCTCATTCATCCATGGTAGACAAACTAAGCTCTTACATCTCCTCTCAAAACTCCTCTCAAAAGGTAGGCTCTTCATTTTTTTATTACCCTATAGTCCTCCTTCCTCTGTGTGTGTGTGTGTGTGTGTGTGTGTGTGTGTGTGTGTGTTCGACATTGAATTCACTTTTCCTGAAGCCTTAATGAGTTTCACATAGTATTTCCTAACAGAACAGGTGCTTTCACCAGGGCACATCCAAATTCACAAAGAAATGTAGGTTACATAGCTGCTGGGACAGAATTGTAATTTTCCCCAGATTGTTTAGTTTATGACATGACCTTGCTTATAAAATAAATAAATTTGTTACGTTAAGGTTGTAAGCACACTACTTCACAAACATAAAAAGTCAACAAGCTGTTGAAAACTGTGAAAGAAAAAATCTTATCTCTGGTACCACTTAGTTTATTTTTTAGTGGTAGATTCTGTACAAGAGTTCTAGCTAGATGAAGCACAGTCGAAAGGTTTTTCTTCTTCCTTCACCTGTATATGTTTTTCTTGGCTTTCTCTGAAGGAAGTTTCATCTACACATGGAAAATATTTGGAAGATATGTGCAAGTGGAATTCATCTACACACTGTTTGGATAAAGGAGAGGAAATTCAAAGTTCAAGAGGAGATATTGTTAAATAAAAAAGCTGGTTAGCCCTCTGCATGTTTGGAGGGAGTACTGGTTCAGATTCAGCAGAACTGTGGTCACATAGTCACAGGAAAATAGCCACTATTTCCCTTTTCCTGGCTGAGTGAACTAACTGCTCTTGGTTTGACTAAGATGTGCCTTGTGCAGGGCTGCATAGCAGAGAGGCTGCTCTGTGTTAGTGGTGACTGCTACAGGCTGCCCTATGTTATCAGCCCTGTTCCAGGCTCCCGCAGCACAGAAAGTAGCAGGAGTTATGTGGGTTTGCTGTTTACGGTAGCCTTCAAACTTACTGTGAGTAAAGGGAGTACACCCACACTGAAGAAGCTGATTTTTCCCCCTCTGGCTAGCATTCCACCTTGCCTTCATTCCTGAAGGTCCATCACAGGCAGTCACTGTCATCCTGCACTTTTCTCTCACTGCAGTCAGATGACAATGTGTTAGTTGTGTGAAGGAGTTTACAACCACTGCACCCTCAACAGGATAATCAGAGCATCAGGGGGGTCTCACCATGGCAGAGGACAAGCCATTCTCTTATACATTGCTACTAAATATTCTTCAGTAAACCAAGAGTTGATATGGAAACTCTCTTCTGGAAGATTTCTGAGAGAACTTTTCTTCACGTGTCTTTGTAAGCAAGCTGGTGGTTTGGCTAACACGGGCAACCATTGAGTTAAGATCAGTTGCCATGTAATTATACCCCTGAAACTCTTATACTTTAGTGGTTGCCTGCAGTTTTTCCAAGAATCCTCTTTTTTCAATCAACATCAGTATGTTTATTGGAAGGTAGAGTGTAAAACAGTAAGATGTGTAACATTAGAAAGTATTAAAAATAATGCAAAAAGAGCTGAAATAATATGTTTATAAGCCTTTGTAATATATTCTTCCACACTCTCTCTTTTAGTGTTCTATAGTTGGCACTGTATTTCTTCGCACTAAGAGACAGCCAGTGATAAGAGAAACTCTATGGAGAGGGCAGACAAAATTGGTTTATAAAATATCACTAGAGGACTGAGAATGTATCACACTGCAAAACTCCTTCCTGCCTGTGCTGCAGTTTGACATTTTATATTGAATATTTTGTATTGTGTTTGAAATCAAGTCAGTGAACTTTGTTTGCTAGCCTTTTCAGTTCCGTGGATCATTTGCTGTGAGATTAATCCAGTTAAGACTCACCAAAATGACAGAAGTAATTGTTTTAGTCTGTCACATCGTGCAGCATATAATGTGAAATTATGAAGAGCTTAATCATTTAGTTATGAGCACAATAGATATTGCTACACTACAATTAAATAATACCAGGTTTGAACAATGTGACTTTTTTTTCTTCTTTCAGTGCTGTGTCAAAGCAAAATTCCTATAATTCCCACACTGTCTATCAGCATCAGCCAGGGTCACTAACTCTGCTTCAGTGAGAATGAGTTTCCATTTATGAAATGTTAAGAAAAGAGGAAAAATAAATACCACGGCTTTTCTTTTTCAGAGCACTACATGTACTACAGAACAGATAATTTTACAAAACAGATTATTAGTTTTACAAAAATATATGCTGGATTCCTTTTCTCATTGCCTTTATGGTTCATTCCTAAGGATCATTCACATAATAAAGTCAGTGGGAGGTGAAGGTGATATGTTGTTTTTTCAGTGTCATGCACACTGATGGAGAACTTCTTGTCAATAGAAACTGTGCATCCCAAACCAGTGTTCTCATCCATGAATGTAAATAACATGAGGGAGTCCCATCTGTTAAATAAATTTTTTTTTTCTGTTTTATATTCTCTTTCAGAGAGAAACAGAAGCGGGCATGTCTATGTGTGGACTTACTTAGGTTATCTGTTTCTAAATTGTGTATTGTTCTACCTGTGAATGTAAAGAAAGTAAAGAGGCGTGCTATCTTACCATATGCTTATCAGGGAAGTAATCAGGTTCTGAAGAGCAACTAACTCATAATAGTCATGATGTAAAGCAAATAAGTACAGTAATGTCATACTGCATATCCTGAACAAATTCAGATACTCAGGGTTTCTGAGTTTTCAAATTCAAAATCTGTATTTTGTTGACATCACAAAAAAGGGTTCAGGGTTTATCTATCACTTCCTGAAAAATTGTAAATGTGTCCATGATGGGTTTCTTGGGGGACTTCTGAATGGCCAGCACATTTTTACAAGTTTACAATAGCTGTAGGACAATCTATGACACACCCCATGTGTGCTAGTATAACTTAGCATGGAGACTATGCCAATGTTTTGAACAGAGTGTGTATAGGTTTTTTACTCATTTCCAAATCTGTGTCATGAACTGCAGCAAGGTACAAGAAGAAAAATGTAGTAGCCCTATAATCATTCCCATACAAAGAATTTCCTTTTTCCTTAGATAACATTTCAGAAAGAATAGCAATATGCAAAGAAACACTCCAGATGAAGATCAGATTGCAATAAATTACTGTTCACCAGATGCCCAGATGTCACAGAAACTATTTTGCAGATAGACAGAAACCTCAACATAATGGTCTCCCAAGACACATTTTACCTAATTTCTGTGGTGGACTCACTGAACATACATACACAGGCAGGACTGGTTCTGCCACGTTATTACGCACAGCCATCATCTCCTAGGTCCTGTAAAGCCTCAGGCTTGGCAGATGTAATGGATCTAGTGCTACATACAGGTGAGCCAGTTGCAGGTGCTAGGTAACTCCTTGCAGCACTTTCTGCTGCCCTTTTTCTGGGTAACACAATGAAAAATGGCTCATCCTATAGAGAGGAAACATGCATTCCCTCTGGCTTTTTAAGCTGGGACTCCCTGAAAGTTGGGTGCCAATGGGTTTCACTTGGTGTGCTTATATTCAGTGATTTTCTTCTGCTCTGTTTTTCTTCTCTTGTTCTTCTCATCCTCATCCCTCACTTGCCTCGTCTGTATTTGCACCCTTTCTTTGAAGGATTTTCTGTCTGTTACCAAGCTTATAAAAAGCCTTATGTGCTACCTGGGAGAATAGTAGCAAGGACTTAGGGCATGTGTTGTTTCATTTGGGTTCAGACAGAAGAATTGTCCTGTGGCCTTCATTGTGTATCGCAGTCTCAGGGACCCAGACTGCACCTTGCTGAAAAGGGTGGCTGCTGGGAGAGGAAATGTAGACACCATGCTATACAGCTTGTGCTGTACTATGCACAGTTACAAGGATATATTTTCCTTAAAAATTTAAAATAAAGATATGGGATTGTACCATTTATTTCACAATCATTCTTCGCATCTGCCCAATACTGCAGAAATCTGGAGCTTAAGCAGAATGTGTCATTGAGCTGCAAGTAAAGGATTTGTCCTGTAGTAAAAATAATAACCTAACTTAGCCATGTGGACAAGAAGGAAAAGCAAAAAGAAGAGATGGTAAAGAAATAAAACCAAATTATCATGGACGAGAAAAAAGGTGGAGTAGTTGAAACTCCTCCAGGAAAGATGAAGAGAGCAAGTAGGAAAAATGACATTTTGCTCTTGAAAAAGTAGAAGCAAATTATTCCATAAACTAAAAAATAATTAAAAATTAGAATTAAAATAAGAATAAAAATTAAAAATTAGAAGGTAGTAATCCTAATATATAGATGCAGCTTTGAAGACTATAGTGTATTTTAAGGTTGTTAAAAGTAATTGTTGATTATAATTTCAGAAATAATGGAGTTATCAGTAGCATTCCTCTAGAGAAACTGAAATTTTTATAACACTTTGTCTCTACTTAGGGCTGCTATAATCAATGTGATGTTAAAAGCAGTTGTTACCATGTGAAATGTGTTTATGCTGAACCACACTTCTTTTTCTGTGTTATAATTCCCAGAAGAAATTTCCAAGTTAAACTTGGTTATTTAGATGAGGATCAAAAAGTTCTACATATGTCCATTTCCTGTACAACAGCAAGTTTATTCTGCTGAATTTCTAATCTTCTCTCGTTACTGTTTCAAAATAAAATTTCTTCTATTCCCATGATATATTCAAGCAGCATATGCTAGATGCTAACTGCAGTTAGAAAGTAGCTGCATTTTACTGTAGTTTGGCATACTACACAAGTTAATATGGCAATAAGTGCACTATCTGGTAAAGAAATTGCATGAATAAGGAATTGAGAGCAATAATATAATTTCAAGAGATTGTTGAAACTCTGTTCTCAGCTATTGTCATTAGATAAATAATATCCTCAGAAAAAAAATCAAACAGAACAGGTATAAGTATATAGATGGAAAATCTTAAGGAAACCCTGCTATAATTTTGAGAGCATGTGGGAAGTTTTTGTAGTGAAATCTAAAGAAGTGGAAAACAGAACCCTCAAGAATTAAAACAAGGATGAATCTTTGTACCTGCTAGCAATCCAGCTGAATATACAATGATCAGAATTCCATCTGGTCAAATATGACAGTCATATAGAGTGAAAAGCAGAGGGTTAGAACATGTTGTAGTCATACCTGTTAAAAGTGAAGTGGCATTACACAACTTGCCATAAAAGTGCAGTTCTGTCTTGCTGCAATTTAAGCAAATGTCTACCCTAAGTTACATGAATTGTCTGAAGACATGGAAATTACCTGTATGGTTAGATTCAGCTATTTACTCTAGTGCTTTCAGGATCAAAGCCATAGCAACTAACTTCAATTCATGTAACCATTTTACAAATGGAATTTTATCTTACTTGGGCTAATCTAAAAGTGCAGAGTAAATATTTTCAACCCATCTAATTCAGTCCCTAGATGAGAAATAGATATCATTGTGTCTTATCATTATTTAATCAAGGTTATTGGCATAATATGCAAAAATCTTCAAGGCTGTTAAGATTCAAGATTGCTCCAAGGAATTCAAACTGTCTGTATTCACTGGCAGAGATTACATCTTGATCAGAAACCTTAATAGTTGACTAGAGCAGCTCATTTTCTTGGAAGGTTGTCTGATTAATTTTCCATCTCTATTAACAGGAAATACTTTGTTATTAATGTGTTTTTTTAAATTTTTATGTAGCTTGATTTTGATGATGAAGAGTTTTGACTTGTTCTTTCATTGGATCTAGTTAGAAACTGCATCTCTTGATCTCTTTTTATTCAGGACTGAAGCATTACCAAGCTTCTATGTGAAACAACAGTTCTAGTGCTTTTCAGACACTGATCAACACATTTTCTGTAACAGTCATTTTAATTTGAAAATCATCTTGGAATGGAAAATAAAGCTATTGCCTGTCAAACTGAAGAATTTTGTCTTTTGGCCCATGAATTTTTGCTTTTTTTATAACACTTATCTGTGATTTGTCTCAGAAGTGGGAACTATCTGATAATTCATGTAATCCAAAGATAAGAGGATGTATAAAGGCTCCTTGTGCCATGGCTCAATCACTGGTTGAATTTATAGTCTGGTATTTGTAGGCCAGTTGTGTTGTGAAATGAGTGGGAAATGAGCAGAGTGTATTTTTGTTGTTCTGTTTCCTGGAAGTTATTAAATTAATTTAGTGATTACAGTCACACTCCTTCCTAATTATGTAGAGCAGCAATTACTGAAAGTGTTGCTTCTGGGTAGGCTTATTTTCACCAATAGAAATCATCTGAAGTGTTTATGTCACCATCTCTCTTTAGTGGTTGGTACTGTTTATATAGTCTATTGATTTTTTTAATCCCAGTTATGGGTCTTCTAGAACCAAAGAAGGTGGGTAAAAAAGTAAATTCTGGACTGGACTGATAATCAGAGCACCTATCAGATTTTTCCAAAGACATACCTAAAGACATCCTGCTTCAGAATTATGTGTTATTCCTTTGCTTATCATTAGAAAAGGAAATATCTGATCTTACCTGATTTAGAAGTTGTACCATAGTTGTGAAAATATGTTTATTTCTTACTGGTTTTATTCTGCTATTTTTTTCTCCTTGTCTCACGTGTTTCTATTATAAACTACAACTAATTTGTGTAACATTTTTATGTCCCTTTTAGGTATTGGGATTGGCGTGCTGGTGCGGGAATATGGCAATCTTTCTAACTTGGATAAGGTCTACTTTGCATTTCCTGGGGAATTGCTGATGAGAATGCTTAAACTCATCATTCTGCCATTAATCATATCGAGTATGATCACAGGTATGACTGAAAATGTACTGTTAGCTTATGGGACTATCATTGTGGGTTAGCTTTCTTTCTAAAGGAAATAACCCCTAAAAACAACTTGATGGAACTCTATACTGAGAAATAGAGATTTCATATCTTTAGATTAAATTATTTCTTTATATAATGAGAATGAAAAAGATTTGAAAAGATTACCACTATTATCTATGACATTATTTAGAGCTGTGAGCTAATAACTTTGCAAACCTATAGATTCTTATATCTCCCTCTCCCTATTTTCAGAAGTAGGTTAAGCACATTGCAAGCACAAAGCTGCCAACTGCATGTTCTGAGGTAGAGTTAACTGTTATAAGCAGTCTCATGATGCCATTTCACAAGCAAGGGAGAGCTGATCTCATTGCCTTCTGTCACAAAAAGAGGACATTCATGACCTATACTTCCCTGGTCTCAGCAAACTTCCCTGAGGTACCTTGCATGAGCTCTAGCATTCACTGAACCCTTCTGCGAGTCCACTTGTACTTCCCCAAAACTGAAAACTCCTTTGAACCAAGCAAGTGCTTGGGAGACTGTGTGGCCAGGAAGGGAAGAGGGAAGAGAGAAGCAAAGCTTCCATCTTCTGGGAAAAGAAAGCAAGGTGTTGACTGGAACCCTGCCCTAAATGCTAGAATTTGCTAACAGTTCACCCACAGAGAAAAAGCCCAAAGCAAGGAGACAGAACTGAACGTCAAATAGCCTTTCCTTAGAAATAACTTTTTTCAAAAAAGGGAAAGCCAAGAAAACTTCTCCTTATTCTTTAAGTCTTTACTGAGGGTGCAAGGATTGTGACTATTTTCTTTCAGCTTCTTGCAGTGAATCAAGACACATTGGTCCCTTTTCATCTCCACAGAATTTCTGTTTTGACAACATAGTCATGTCTAGATATTAATATCTGTAATGTAGGGTGGGAGGAGCCCAGTGTTAGAATTGAAATGGAAGATCCAGAATGGAAAGCTGCCAAAAGCAGAGTGAGAAATGATGTCACAAAATATTCAAGGGTTATGTCCAAAGGAATGAAGGGAGGTTAAACAATTGTTAGTGTGTAAAGGTGAGGAGAACCTTAATCTGTGTCAGGCTATCCAGGAAAAGCTGCCAAGATAAGACTAAGACATTTCTTTTTTTGAACAAGGTTTTATTTGTGAGTGAAGTTGGGCTCATGTATTCAGAAATAAATTGGATCATTAAAATAATCATGAAATTAATTATTTTTAAATCTATCTGTCCAGTACTTACACGGGAAACAAGAATCATCCTGTTAAAAAATATTGTGCTTGCTTAATGTATAATGTTCCAGCATGAGTAAACTGCACTTGTAACTACTAACACAAGCTTGGATTTTACAGATTGCAGATTACAGTCAAATACAGAAATGACTGTATAATTGGATATGCCAAGGTCAGAATCAGAGCATATCATGGTGAGAATGAGATGCTCTGATTCTGACCTTGGCATATCCAATTTCCTCAGCAAGTAAGGACATATTTTTTCTACACTTCTGTATTAGAATTTTAGGCAAGGGAAAAGGAACAAGATAGATAAAAACAGAAGCTACTTCGATAGAGTATGTAGGGCTTTGCAAATGAACAAATGTCTGTGCATGATTCGTGTGTGATGCTATTCACCCATATCCATGCTCAGGATATTGATGAGATATTCCCTCTTTTAAAATAGGTATGTTAACCTTCCAAGCATCAGAAATGCACATGTGAATTGAACAAGTAAACCTGTGGATGATTATGAAGCATACTAGTAATTTTTCTTCTTTTACACAGAGTCATATAGAATGATTGAGATTGGAAGGGATCTCTTGAAACTATCTAATCCAATGCCCATGCAGGGTGTCATGGTTTGATACTGGGTAAACACCAGACAGCCACAAAATCATTCACTCACCTTCTTCTATTGTAGTTGGGCAGAGGAGAGGGAAAAAAAAATTAACGAAGGGCTTATGAGTTGAGATAAGGACTGGGAGAAAAATACTCTAAGGGCAAACCAGGCTCAAATTTAAAGGTATAAGATAAATTTATTATTAACAGAGTCAGAAGAGGATAAGGAAAAGTAAAACAAACCTTTAAAACACCTTTTCCCCTCCCTCCTTCCCACTGACAGTGCAGGAAGACAGGGAGTGGGGGTTTTGGTCAGTTCATCACCTGAGATTTTCTGTTTGCTCAGGGAGAGAAATCTTTTCTCTGCCTTGCCGTGGGGTCCCTCCCACAGGCGGTCTTCCCAAAACTGCTGTGGCGTGGGTCACTCGTCCACAGGATGCAGTCCTCTTAAGGATAGGCTGCTCTAGTTTGGAAGTAAGGGCTCTCTCTCTCCTTCTCTGGAAGCAGGGGCCCTCCCTCTTTATTCGGGTCTCCCATGGATCACAGCCCCCTCCAGCATCCACCCACTCCAGCGTGAGCACTTTTTCCACTGGCTGCGAGTGGATCTCTGCATCCCCCATGGACTTCATGCATTACAGGGGGACCCTTTGTTTCACCACAGTCCTCATCTCACGTCTGACACTTGGAGCACCTCCTTCCCCTCAAGGCATCACTGACCTTGATGCCACCATGTTGTTTTCTCTCACATGTCCTCACTTCCTCCTCTTCTCTGATTAGAAGAAAAACTGCTCTGTGCGGGGACCATTGTCAACAAGTTCTACCAATACAAAGATTCCTGCAGGATCCCACGGTGCTGAGAGGTTGATCTCATCCAGGTTCCACTTTGGGGAGTCACTCGTCGTGTTTCCGCTGCCGGCCGGGTGACCTCGCCACCATGGCACGGGTGATGATGGCTGCCGCGGCGCTGGCGCTATTTAATGTCTCTCTTCATGCAGGATCTGGGAAGGGAAAGCCACCACCACCTCTGCCCTTCTGCCCACAGCGTGGCTGCCTAGGGGCAGCCAGGCAGCAAGGCCTGCCATGGGCCATGTCGAGATGGCGGCGGCTACAGCTCATCGCCACCACTGGAAAAAACTGTGCACATGCTGGTTTGCTTTTCTTCTTAAATATGTCATCGCTGAGGTGTTACCAGCCGCTGTAATTGTGCCACAGCATGTCCATCTTCAGAGCCATCAGAGATTGCCTCTGTCGGGCATGGTGGAAGCTTCTAGCAGCTTCTTACAGAGGCCTACTTCTGCAGCCTTCCCCGTTACCTAAAAATCTGGGCTGTGTCAAATCAACACATAGCCAAAGCAGTGTCTTTGTGTTCAGATTAAATCTCATGGGTTTTTAAATTTTTGACTATTGCCTCATGTCTTGTAGAATTCTGGGCACCACTGCTAAGAGCTTGGCTCTGTACTCATTCCCACCCATCAGCAATTTATACACATGACGAAGGTCACTCTGAGCATTCTCCTCTCCAGACTGAACAGTCCCTGCTCTCCCAGCTGTCCTCATGTGAGAGATGCTCCAAAACCCTCATCATAGTTGGTTTAGTCCCTTTGCTGGACTAAGTCCAGTAAATCCATCTCTTTCTTCTACTGGGGAACCCAGAACTAGACCCAGTACTCCAGGTGTGGCCTCACAGGTGTTGTGTTTAGAGACATCACTTCCCCCTATGAGTGCTTGTCATAGTGTTGCCCAGGAATCTGTTGGCCAGCTTTGCTGTGAGATCTTACTGTCTCATGGTCAGCTTGCTGTCTGCCAGGACTCCCACATCCTTCTCTGCAGAGCTGTTCCAGCCAATCAGCCTCCATCATGCACTGGTTCCCTGCAATATTCCTGCCCAAATGTAGAGCTCTGCATTTTTTTTTTTGTTGAATTCCACAAGATTTTTCTCAGACAAATTCGCCAGCCCATGCAGGTACCTTTGAGTGACCATATAACCATCTCGTACATCATGTTCAATTTTGTCTTGGTGATTCATGCACAAAACTGTTACCTGTAACCAAAATCTAGTATTTTGACATGACATAAATATACAAAAGGCATCAAAACTTCCTAGACACCTTTGGTCTCAGCATCACAGTCTAGTTAGAGTTATGTAGCAAATGAGCCATTGTAATTGTCTCTGGTGCACACACTTAACCTTCAGCAAAGGCACAATAACATGACAATATTTTTCTCTCATGGTGAGCTAATTGCATCCCCTTAACTTGTAAACTAAAAAGACATTCATTATGGATCAGCTGAAGTGCTGTAGAGTTGAATATATTGTGGCCCCAAGTGTCTGCCAGTGAGGATGAGAACACATAAACAGGTCCAACAGCTGTGATCATCAGATACAGGCCCTATAGGTGTCTGCATAATACATGTATGCCAAGGAGGTGGACATCCTCAGAACATGTCTGGTCCCACCAAAGACAACCAGCCAGCATGCAGATTGTGATGCTTTCCTTGTATTAAATGTATCCTACATTTAATCAAGAATTACGAGGTTTCTTTGGAGGAAAATGCTTTTGGGTCTCATTCTAGAAAAGGCACTGCCAAATGCAGAAATACGTGGTCTGTCCACTAACAGTAAGGCAAACAGTGAGCTGTCTTGTTTACAATCATAGCTAAAAACAAATCCTGGATCTTCCATAAATTTTTCATTCCCCTCTTTGTTTGCTTCTTTACAGTAATTTTTGAAAGTGTGAATTTTGCTTTTAATCTGAAAATTCAGAATTTCAAAGAGGTCATGTGGTCTAATTTGACTTTAGTGGTAAGGTTTTTGACACTCTCCCATAACATCCCCACAAAACAACTAAAAAATACAGGTTAAAGAATTGCACAGTGAGGCAAATTGAAACCTGTCTGAATGGGCTGACACAGAAGGTTGCAATCACCAGCACAAGTCTGGTTGGAGACAAGTCAGTAATGATGTACCTCAGGATTCAATACTGGGGCCAGTCCTGTTTAACATTTTATCAATGATTGATGATGAAGCTGAGTGCTTCTCCAGCAAGTTCACAGGCTTGTTCAGTATGCAGAAATGAAGGTTACAGGGACAACTTGTTCCAGCTTTCCAACACTTGATGTAGCCTACAAGAGAGCTGGAAGGGGTTTTTTTTTTGCATGAGCATCTAGTGCTGAGACAAGGGGCAATGGTTTTAAACTGAAAAACAAGTAGGTTTAGATTAGATAGTGAAAAGAAATTATTTACTCTGAGGTTTGTGAGGCACTTTTCAGGAACAGGTTAACCCATGAAGTTTTGTTTGCCCCATCCCCGGAATTGTCCAAAGTCATGTTGGATGGAGCTCTGAGCAATCTGTCTAGTGCAAGGTGTCCCTGCCCTTGGCAGATGAGTTGGAATTAGAGGATCTTTAAGGTACCTTCTGACCCAAAACTATGATTCTGTGACATAAAATATATCACCAAAACATTTTTGAAAATGCAGTCTGGGGTTTTCTTTTTAAGGGTTATAATGTCTTAAAAGGTAATGTCACGTCCTGAAAAGAATCAGCTTATGTTTTAGAGATGGGGAGCTGTGCACAAATGCAAGTCCCATGACCAGATCCCAATCCATTTGTGCAAAATGATGTAAATCAAGCCACAGCAAAGAGAGTGGAGGTTGGAATCAGTCCTTGAGATGTCAGGATTTTCTGCAAAATTTGAAGTATTAGTAAGTTTAGTTTGTTGGAATAAATTCCATCTTGAAAAAAAAAACCCTCACTGATTTCCTCAGTTAAATCAGGAACATGCTTCTTCTTTCTCCTTGGAGCTTTAATTAGAGCAGAAAAACCCTTACCTTTATTTTCAGATTCAAAAGGTAAAATTCTCCCTCTGGAGAGATGGGAGGCTTTGTAAAATGTGGTTTTCATTCACAAACTCAGCTCCTCTAAGTGTAAGAGATGAAAAGCATTGTTTACGTACTTATTTAGCATACAAGTTGCAATTTGTGGAATTTTTCCACTAACCTGCCTAGAAGCATAGCTGTAGCCTAGTAAAAACTGACATAAGCACTAAGCATGTATTTGTTTTGAAAATCTTGGTTAGTCAGACCTTGCTCTGGGGGTGGAATAGTCTGAGTAATACTCCAACTCAGAGCCAAATTTTATTTTTTTTCTTCTTCTCATAATCATTTTAATGGATTCAAATGTAAACTTATTTACTCTCACCCAAAAGTCTACCCCTGATACTTTGGTTCAAAATATAGAGCTCTTTTGTCTACCCATGAGATTTCTATACTTCAAATTAGTTAATAGCATACTAATGCATCATTCATGTCAAGAAATTATTTATATTTTCTGTCTCCTGCTGTAGTGACATGGGAAAATTGAAAATGAAAATCAAAAGCCTAGAGTGTTACTTAAGATCATTGCCATGACGTCAGAACTACAGTTGTACTGACTGTAATACTGCACACCCCAAATCCACTTTTTTTGAAGTAATTCTCTAAAAGAAGAAATATTAGACAAATACAAAAATATGTTATTTTGGGTGTCCTGCAGGGAGAAAGAATTGAGAGAAATCTCCTGTGTGCTTCATGGGAGCTTTGACACTTAAAACTAATCATTTTGGGAGTACTTATGACATATAAAGTATCTTTTGAAAGTCTCAGAAATTCACAACTCTAATTTCATTTTGAGAACAAAAATTCCCTTGAGTTGTGTATTGTATTTCATTAAGGGTGCATACTGAACAGATTAGTCCTCTTTAATCACGTTTAGCTTTATTTTTCATTAAGTGAGATTCACACAGTATGCAACAGCAGGAAATGTTTGCAAATCTGTTTTCTGTCAGGATCACAGTAGAACTTAGGTTGGAGACAACTGTCAAGTTTCCTGAACAGTTGTTCCCTTGTACTTGGGTACAAGCTGAGGAAACTTACGTGCCCAGTCTGAAGTTTACCAGTCCATATAAAGTGTCTGGCCTTATTTCTTGCACATAAGTTCCATGTTAGTAGCTAGTGTCAGGAGATCTGGATCTTAACACAACATCTCCAGACATCCAGATACTATGAGAATATCATGGGTCTGCTTCCCATCTCTTTTCAATTAGTCCTTCTCAGATGGGATTATATCATGCTGCCTGCCACGTTGATTTTCAAACTGTAAGCTATGGATCTTGATGTGGAGGTCTTTCTTCAGGGCTAGAATGTGTTCTGTCAAAAAAATTCACATCACATATGTGATAAATTACCTTTTCTTTGATGATGTTTCCAGAGTTACCCATAAATGCCAGAAATTTTAGCTTTTTGTTAAAAGATGTGACACATAGCACAGCAGGTCCATGTCTCAGATCTCAATATTAATGACATGATTTTATCAGCTGTTCAACATCTGTTTCAAGTTCTGCAATAATCTGTGCCTCATTTCTTATCTTTCCTATCTTTCCTCCCTGACAAAATATTAATAAAACTTTGTCTTATGTTTCTGACCTCCCCTGCACTTTCAGCCTTCATAGACAACTTCAAAGAGACTAGAACAGATGCATGGGAATTTCCTGCATTGTGAATTTCTGCAGGCTCAGCTATGGGGAACACCAAAATTTCTTAAAGCCATTGACGAGGCATTTGCAGGTACACATGGCATACTTCAGGAACAGTGATAAAAGAGACAGTATCAATTACCTCTGTTAGGGCAGCTGTAAGTGAGCTATAAATACAATGTCTTCTGAGCTGTGGGTCTGGCAAAACTATAAAGCTTCCATGGCTATAGAAATACTCTTGCTTTACTCCAGGGCCTGCTTTGACTACTGGTCCACTGCAGTCTGAAGCATCATGCCAGTTCCATTTTTCTCAATACTAAATGTACACTCTTACGTGCACTTGCTACTAATAGTACAAAGGCAATGATTTCACTACAAATCTGCCTCAGCAGTTTCTATTTCTACAAGTCCAAGAAGTGCAGCTATTGGGAAATGCTGCATTACTTACATCCCTAGGCATCCTTAACAGGCCCTGTGCATCGCCAGCACAGTCCTTGGGAAATTACTGCTTAACATACTCAGGGACTGTCTTCTGAAGTACCTGCATGTTCTTTGTATGCTTTGCTGTTTCTTAAGCCAAAAGAGCTTCTAAGAAAATCAGATCCATTATATTGTGTTAGTAAATTAGTTAACTGGGCTCAGACAGGAGACTAACTTCTTCCCTCTGTATCATTGATTGTGTGAAGGTCAGAAAACGTTACAGTACTGTTAATGAATTCTGCCTTCAGCTGTATTGAGGGATGTTGGAAGTTCTGTCCCTGCTGTCCATGTGCAGTCATTGAAGCAGGCAGGATGGCAGAGTCATGGGTTATTAATGGACAAGACTTTGTGCCCCTCTTCTTCAGATTACTTCTGTCATAGTCATCTACTCCTTTCCCATCAATATCAGTTGACCTTATACAACTGAGACAGCCCCTACATTATTTAAAGTTTTAAATTAAAGTAATAAAACTTTGAAGTGCACTTCTGGTCCATGGAGCACGATTACCACCAGGTCTCAAGGGCAAACAGCTCCAACAGACCAGCCATTTTGTGGCACCAGCTGTCAGTGCCTCCTGTCCATATCACTGTGGGCAATGCTGGTGGTACCACTCTGGATGGCTCTAAAGTCAGTTAGTGTATTCTGCTGTTCTCTTGTGGAGCTCAGGACATACACAACTGTTCCAGTACATAAAATAGATTTCATTCACCTTTTTCACTCCATTTTCCTGTGAGTAGATATCACAATTGATTAAAAATGCAGTGTCATGTTGAAGGGCTTTTTTAATAGCTTGGAAGTTAAACCTTGTCCATCTATACGTTTTGCCTCCAATAATTTTGAGGGAATTCAAGTACTTTCAATACTACAGTTTTCTGTATCGCCAGCAACAGTGCAGGGGCTATATTTCTGCTGCATCCTTGAACTGAATCTGATTTCTTTAATGAATCTTGTTAGCCTGTCCACCTGTCCATCTTGGCAGATAGATGTGTCATCTTCCTTCCTTTCAAGTTCTTCTTATATTCCAACCAAGGAACATCATCTCTCCTGAAAAGGCATTAACTTCAGATTATATAACTTCTAAGAGCTTTCTAGAGAAAAAATTAAAATGTTCCTAGAAGTGATGAATAGAAGGCAGTTCTAATACCCTCTTTCTCTGCATGCTCTACTCAATAAGCTCTGTAGGGAAAGATCATAATGCAATGATTGTGCCAACTGCCAAGAAGATAGTACAACAGTCCCATAGCAAACTGATATCCAGGGTCAGAAATTCCCTCTGATTTATAATTATTTTAACCCTTTCATTGCTATAAACTGTTCATCTCCCATTCCTCCCTATCCGGCATTTAGAAAGGTTCATTACAATTACTTTTTCAACCCTATCCTAAAAGATCCAAGACATCTCTCAGTATTTGGACTGTTGTAACTATTGTTATATTCCACCTTTTAGTGTCTTTGTTGGGTTTTTTTTCAAATAATCATTTTTCAATGCCTCTCCAAAGTTAAGAGACCAATATTTGACATGTTAATCCAAGTCTCATTAGATCATGTAATTAGAAATTGAGAATTTTCTGACTTGAATTTTTTGGTGATATTTAAATAGCATGAACAGATGCTTAGGCATTACCTTCATGCATCTATCTCTCTTTCCCTAACATTGCCCCCCCGTTCCATGTGCTAGTTTTTTTCTTTTCATTTGTAAGATGTTCTTTAGTTGCACAATCACTTGTTCTAAAGAACAGCAATTAATGAAATTTCTATCAAGTTGATTGAAAAACTGATTGCTACAAGCTGCCATAGAAATCCTTTTCCTTTACAGTAAGTAACAATGACATTTGAATAGACAGGATAACTGTTACAGAAGAATTGACAGAATAGGAACGGAAGACTTCTAGTAAAAACACTAAAGACAGTAGATCATGAAAAATCTCATTTGAGAGACTGCAAATCACTGTGGTTTTGGGGTTTCCCTTTGCCATACCTTTTTCATTACCTGATCTTCTCAGCCAACATCTGACTTGGAACTGTCCTCCTAATGAGACTTGCTAAAGAGGTCATTCAGTTAGCTGGGGAAAGACTAGTTGCAAAAGATTCTTCCAAGCCCCATGACACAGTAAACATGAGGAAAAAATGAAATTATGAGATGCGTATCAAGCGAAAGATGTTTGAGAATGATCTACCAGCAATAGTAATCTGAGTCCTTTGTCTCAGATGAACAGTGGACAGTACATCGTGTTGTCTGCAGTTGTCTGAATACCACCCCTGTATGTGGGTGGTATTTCAGTAGACAGTTGTGAATTACTTACTCAGTCCTGATAGTCTTGTTCAAACACAAGTAACGTGGTATTACATTTCCCAGAGTTCCACAGAGCATCAGGAAAAAAAAAAAAGGAAAAGATTCACCATTCAGCTTTTGGAAGAAGCAACAGAAATTGCTGTTAAATGAGTCTAGAAACTGAAATTTCAGGGAGAATATGAAGAAAATGACATTTCAGGAGATTATTGACAGTCAGGGCAAACTTGACAGTCAGGGCTTAACTACAACATCATGCAAATAAAAGGGCAAAATGGGAGAGAAAGGGCTCAGAGTCTGAAATGGGAAGAGGGAAAAATCATAGATGACTCAAAAATGTCTTCAGTAAAGCATAGGCTCTGAATTCAGCACAGTGATTGCCTCACTGCACTTATTTTCCAAATTGTATACAGAAGGATTTTCCCTTAAAAAAGTGGGCATAGACCAAGGAAAAAGGAAATACTGGGCCAAGAACAAAAGGAAAGAGGACAACTGGCTTTGGAATCCTTTATTTTCAGAAGCACTGAGAAAAACATTCTTCTGAATTTATGTTTGAACTGTCCCAAGTTTATAGGACAGCAGAAAGGACCTTTCCCTGGAGTGAAAAGAAAATTGTCTTGCTTGTGTCTATAACCCAACTATTAAATAATGACAACATTAACATGGAAATACGATGAAATCTAGTCTTACATGTGTGAGATGCCTTCCTTTCCGAGCAGTAGCTGGTTAAAGGTGGTGTAGCTCATGGAACAAGAATGCAAATTTGGATTCTCTTAGATACATAGAAGAATAAGAAAATAAGCAATAAGCTTGCTTGTTCAAGTAATAATCTTGCTCAACACTGGAGCTAGAATTTGGTGTTCACTCCTCAGATAAAAAGCATGTCAGTCTTCTGAAGTTGAAGGCCAAATACTCTTTTAGTATTGATAGCATTTCCCATTGCGAGTAGAAGATGGCAACTAATTCAAAACTTTCACTTGCATCTAAGAAAGATTGCTTTTATGCCCTGGTCACCAGCCTTGTGATGACCAGTGAATTAAATGAGAACTCTCAGTACTAGTGTCAGCACTCTTTTGGTTTTTTTTCTTATTACTTTTAAAGAATAAATATTACCTTTTTGTAACAACACATAACATAGTTCACCCCATCAATAAAATAACATTACTGCTTTTATATGAGACATTGTGGTCCCCTTAGAAGGATTGCCTATTGAAATTCTCTGTATGCATTTTAAGAATCACCTATGGTTTTCTATTTCTTTATGTCTTATGCAATATTCTGTAAAAACTTTTTGCTCTCCTGGATGCTCACCAATCATATAATTTCTATGATGTAGTGACTGCATATTGCAGTCAGAAGAGTCAAAATGGACATGAAGAAATAAAGTGTGAACACCTGGGAGAAGTTGAGAATTATTTTGTGATTTATCTAGTGACCACAGAAGTTCCTCAATTAGTCAGTAAGGCTGCTGGCAGCTTGGAGCAGTTTCAGGATGGTATTTTGCCTTTGAATCAGCATTGTGGTCATGGCTGAGAAGGTCTAAAAGCCATATAGTTCTATTCTTCAGGAACTTTTGTTGTTACATTTTTGTTACAATTGGGAATTAGATAGGGAATTAGATATCAGAACCCTGAGAGAACTGTGTGCAGTTGATATGGACCATACTTGAGTTGGTTTTCGTCAGAATTGAATTAGCTTCTAAAACTAATAGAGAAATATACCACGTGGCTGTCAGTAGTGTGAACTTGGGAGGACCTTGAGCCAGACTCTTCCTTCAGGCCTGGATCACTTAAGGAGAACAATTCAGTCAGTGCTAGAGGCTCGCTAAGTGGTGTTGAGAAAACTCACATCTTGATCCTCAAGTGTAGCTGTGCTGCAATGGATATACATAATGGATATACACAATGATCAATGTGTTGTGCAGATAAAGTGATGATCCTGTCAGCTTCCACCAGTCTTCAGAAGTTTGAGAACAGCTAAGTACTGCAAGATATGAACTTGATGATGGCACTGAAATTTGTAGAGCAGCAATAAAAAATGCCAGGGGGTCTAAGTATGATTATTTCTGTTGAACAGAGTCAACCACTGCACCAAATTTAAGATTAAATCTCTCATAATGTACTGAAAAAGAGCACCTGGAAGTATAAATCTGTGTGTATAGTTGCATGTATTCCAATCTATAGAATGGTATGACAAATTCTAAGGATGTAGGTGTTATCCCCTAGGGAACTATGAGGATGATATCTATTGGAAATCAGAAGATCCCTGTGATTGTTTCCAGTACTTCACAGGACTTGATCTCACAGGACCAAGGCACTGGTCTCACAAGAGCATTGTGAACAACTCTGGAATTACAGTGCTATGCTTCAAACCAAACCCATTTGGCCATTTGTATATATGCATTTTTACAGACCTCTAAAGTGAACATATTTTATGTTCAGTGGCTACGGGTAAAAAATTCTGGAACACCATGTTTCATATTTAAACTTAGTTTTGTTTAAATGAGACTATTCCCTTAGGTAGCTTTATCCAGTAGTATTTCAGGGAAAGAGTTTTAAACATGTACAATTTTAAAAATTGCTGCAGTGCAGCATTTCACTTTGGAAGAGTTTTGAGGTCCTTGTACAAGAAAGAGTAGAATAGAGAGACTTGATTTCACTGATTTTTTTGGGGTTGAATTCTTCTGCAAGTGTATGTGATACAAAATAGAGAAAACAGGGCAAAAAAAGAGAAGAGTACTAAGAGCTTCAAGCTGGAGACTGTAACACAGAAAACATGGGACGTGGACTGCAGAAGACTAGACAATCGATTCCAAAATTTGACTTCTGTAATTAAAACCTTAAATCTCTTCTGCTAAAATCATAGGGGCAGAGAGGTAGATAAATTAACAGATTTTAACATCAGTTGGTGTCTTTCGTGATGATCTCATTTACGCCTTTTTGTATCATAGCCACAGAATTGCATTTTGTGCTTCAGTGGCTACAGCTGAATTAGGAAATACTTAATAGGAAAATTTAAGGGACTAATCAGAAATAATTGCAGTTTTGAAATGCCATGGGATGGAGGAAAATCTATCATGCCTGTTCAAACTCTATACAGTAAATTATATTACCAATTTATCTGTTCAGACAAGTTTAAATTTGGGGATAGACTGAGGGAAGAAAAAACAAATACATTAGTTGTAAAAGTTTAGTGGTAATCCAAAGTAGATAACCAAACCTAATTATACTGCTTTTGTGATGTAATTTTGAATAACACTGCAGACTTTCCTTCTGAAGCGGCATATGTGCCCTGTTAGTTTGAGTAATTAGTGTTTTTCTGACCTGAAATTGGTGTTGTGTAGTAGTTTAGTACTACTAACTTTGTAGTTAGTAGTGTTTTAGTGCTTTGTTCAATACATCTTCTATTAACTCTTTCAGTTCCAAAGAAACTGTAAAGCTACGATGTAACTACAAAGGGAATCTCAATTTTCAGTTATCTTGAGAAAAAGGCTAATAGCTATAATTGTGTTATCAATTGCTCATTCATGACAGTAGGACATATCTGGATAGAAGTCCATTACTATGTATCGTATTTTCTCATGTGTAACAAGCTGTGTGCATCGCCCAGTGTAAACCTGTGTCTGTGGCACTTGTAGTGAATGCTGTTTCAGTCTCTGAATGGAATCATCATTCTGAATGCAGTTTTCAGAATACAGCAGCTTTCAAAAAATGCAAACCCCACACCTGTTTGGGATGACATCTGTCATCCCAAACCATAGTTGTACTTATTCAGCCATATCTGTCTGAATAATTTGTGTGGTTTTATGGTTACTAGCAGAGCAGCATCAAAATGACAATGGAAAGACAGGCTGGATCCTAGCACAGCTTGCTCACTAACAGGATCATTACCCAGTTTAAAAAGGCAGGGGCAAAGTTTACCCTTTATTATACCTCTGTAACTCCACTGAGCCTAACAGTTTGCAAAGGGATTTCATTTGGAGCCAGAAGAATTCCTGTCACAGGAATCTCTTTTCATATTTATTGTAGGATTTTTATAACTGACTACTCCAGGAAAATAACCTTTCATGATTATTAGGTTATTAGGCTCTTAACTAAGTCAACAAGACTGTCAGGCCAAAAAAAAAAAAAAAAAAAAAAAAAGGCGCACAAGTTTTATAATAAAATTCCATTATTTCCAAGTTTTTTTTATTTTTCATTAAAAGGTAGAGAATGGCGGCAATACCTGTTTGCTCTCTCTTAAAAAAATATGTGAATTCTTCCAAGTTAATTTATTAGGTGCAGAAGTTTCAACATTGATAGCCTTTGAAAATAGCCTATCCACAGAAAGCATTATTTGTTATTATTGGTGTGAATTGACACAATGAGGTAACCAAGGGAGCTGCAAAGTGACAGCTGAAATGCAAAGAGTAGATTTATTTCTTTACCTCACCAGCAATGCCGGTTGGCCGAGACACATAGAGACAGAGCTTCATTAGGCTTGGCTCATCCTAGCAGCCAGTGCAGGGGAAATGCTTGCAGCCTGCCTCGTTGTAACAGAAGGCTTCCTGCATGTCTGTGAGAGTGTGTTATCTCGCCATAGGAATTCCACTTCTCAAAACAGGCACAGGCTGAACAACACTAGGCATAATAAATGGAGTTTTCCCACACTGACATTTTTAGCATTCCCAGCTGCAAGGTCACTTTGGTCTAAACTATTCCCTCCTCCTCCCCAAATATTCCAGTTTTAACCGTTTCCTCCCAAGACAATCCATTCTCAGGAGTTCTTACTGCCATGATTTCCACAGCTGAGCCCACAGCAATGGAAAAGTCCTCCTTTCTACCTTTTCCTCCCCAGTTCCCAAGGTGCAAAATAGAAATCAAGGCCCAGATTCTGCATTTACTCTGTTATTCGTGCCTCAAACAATATCCTTACTGCTGACAGTTTCCTGTAATAGCTGTGGCATTGTTTTTCTCTGCATTAATCTGTATTCGTTTGCCATATGAATAGTTCATTGATTATCCTTATTTGCTTTACAAGTGAGAGAATCTTTGCATTATGATTTCTGTATATATGTGTAGTTCTTCTGTACTCAGTCTTATGACACACTATTCCATGGAAGACCCCAAGATAATCGGATTATGAAATAAAATAACCTTCATTCTTCCCTCTGATTATTGTTTGCATTTTGAATAACAATTAACAGAACTAGTAGGACATTATCTGAGTACTCTAGGCACAAGTTGTCAGTGCTGTTAATATACCTTCTGAATGAGACATCAACACATGGTTAAACTGTGCTTGCTAAGTTCCTTTTTGAGCTCAAAGATCAGTTAGTTACATGTATGCCAGATCTCTTGATTTTTCTTCCTTCATTTTTGAAACTATTTTTCCCTACAAAATCACACTTCTCTGAGGCTAAATATCTTCCTTGTGGTTTAGCTTTTGTATGCAAAGCAATCTAGCCAGTCTTTGATAAATTGATTCAATAAACATACAAATATTATTGGATCACAAATGTATAATAAAGAGGTAGCAGTGAATTATTAACTAATGCTGTTATAAATAGACAAGTTTTGGAGTCAAAATGTTAATTTTGCCCTAGTTACTGATTTTACACATACAACTTTTATAATACCTGTCTCAGCACCTTCTCTACCTTCATTAGTAAATCTGCCATCTGTTCTTGACAACGACATGTACAGGTGGAGAAATGTGGACCACCCAAACTTCAGAAGAAGTTTTAGTCAAAAATTTAAAAACAGTAAACCTGTTAATGAAGACAAACTGACCAGAAATGATCCTTACTTGTCTGATGAGCCTTTGAGCCACCTGGGATAACAGGCCTGAGCAGCTCCCTTCACATGGCTTTTGGCTTTAAAGCCAAAATGTTACAGATCTGGAAAAAGTGAAGCTGTGAGTTAAGTGAATAAGGAAATAAATTGTGAGATACTCTTATAAACCAAAGAAGTCTAATTAATCACAAACATCAGGGAATCAAGAAAGTTCAATTGTCTTTGTCCTAGAAAAAAGGGAGAGGGGGTAAAGGGAAAACGATTTCTGCAAAGAAGCAGAAACAAATATGTTGGTCAGCTACAGATATTTTTCAGAAGTGCAAATGTCAATTAAGTATTTAGAAACATCTTGAATAAAGAAAAATTTTCTGCATAGAAGTAAGAGACAATAATTACTTCTCTCTACAAAAATTACAACATTCTTATGAGACTGGTTTTTATTGTTTTGTTTCTGTGGCTGTTTTTTGCAGGTGTTGCTGCTTTGGATTCCAACATTTCTGGGAAGATTGGTTTGAGAGCAGTTGTATATTATTTCTGCACAACAGTCATTGCTGTAATATTAGGTACTCTGTGATTCTGTAACTTTTTAAATAATTAGCATTGCCTAATTACAAATGTACTGCACTGTGACATTACTAATTTCCCAAGACAGGATGTGGAAATGAGATGGGGAATCATACCAGTAGTGACATTACCTGTAGTCCTATACAGGGAGGAGCTAGTCCTGCTGTCCATGGCTGGGGCTGTGTTCATATCCAGTGTGAAGCCACAGGCAATTTCACCATATATTTCAGCTCAGGGGAGATTAGGAGCTGTCTGCTGAGGTAAAAAATGACCAGCAGTGAGAAAGCTCAATGAATGTCAAAGGCCAACCTTAAATACAAAGTGAATTTCTTCAATAGCAAAACTGATAGCCTGTTCCTAATTCTCAGATTGGAAAATATGTAGTGTGTCACACCTGAAAGAATGACAGAAAATACTGGTTCTTTGGTCATCTTGTTTCTTTCCTTAAAGGTTCTTTCCTTCTCTGTCACTGCCAGGTTCCAATCCTACATCTCCAAAATTCTCATCTCCTCTTACAGGAAGTTCATTCCTGACAAGCAACATTGACATGTTCTGTATTTGCTTTAAGAAATATCATCAGCCTGCCTTCTTAAATAAGAAACAAAATAAAACAATTTATCTTATATGTCTGGGTAATTTCTGTGAATATATAAGAAGGAATACTATATAAAGACTAATATTAGTACGTATCTAACTTTGAAATTGTCCCACCTTTGGATGAAGTGTTAAACTAGACGATCTCCCAAGGTCCTTGCCATTTTAAGTTGTTCCATGGCATTATGACATTACTTGTTTCATAATGTAGAGCTTTGCAAATACATACTGGTTTCATTCATTAGAAAGACTTGTTCCTGCCTGGTTGAAGGGTCATCCAAACAGCTCTTTCTCCCTTCTTCCTCCCTTCACTGAAATTTAGTAGTTTCATTTGCTTTGGCTTTCTTTGGACTTGTATAAGAAAAAAAAAATTGGAGAATTTGGAGAATAACAATAGTTAAAAAATGTTTAAAAGGGAGGCACTAAAGTAAATGAAAAATTTGTCATTGGTTTCAGTATTTACCAGGTCAAATCTAGTATTTCTTAATCTACGATTTTTTTTTTATTTCTTTCCTTTTCTGAAGCCTTCTCTTACATAACTATATTGCTACCTAACTTTGATGAAACACCCTGTGACTCTGGGGTGCAGAGTGCACTTGTGATTGATATCTGAAAGCTAGTAACAAAAAGAGCTACATAAAGGAAAAGGCAATAGCTATTAGATATATTCACTCTGCAAAAGTTGCAGCATACTCATCTGAAGCCCGGCTAAAGTAATTTACCCTCTGGTGAGCAGTAGTTATGTAGTTTGATACATACAAGAACAAAGCTAAAGTGGTAAAGTCCGGGGGCGAGCCTGCAAGTAGCTCCTGTACTAGGGGAACCCACACATTTAAGGACACCACCTGAAGACTTTTCTGCACATACCAGCAGAAGCACTCAGGGAAAGTGTTTATTGAGTTGAGTCCACAAAGAGTTTGGCTACACAGGATATACTGAGGAAGAATGTGCCAATGCCTCTGCTTGCACTGTGAGCTCTCTGCTTCTCCTTCTGCAGGGATTATCCTTGTTGTGACCATTAAACCTGGAGTGACTCAAAGAGCAAGTGAGATTGACAGAATGGGCAGTACCCCAGAAGTCAATACTGTTGATGCCTTGCTGGATCTGATCAGGTGAGATTTTAATTTTTAGTTTCCATATCCCCTTTGCAGAAGTCCAAATAAACACAAATAAAGTTGTGATATATAATACAATAAAATGCCTTCTGATACTGTTTGGATTAATAAGGGTAGTATTTCAACAAATTAGACATTTTAAAATTTGCTCAAATCAGTTTGTTTAAAAAAAATTCTCTTTACACCACAGAGTTCAGCTAATAAACCATTGATGAAAAATCCCTCCTTCACAGAAATTGGCATGCAAGATTTATCTATTTTGAGGAAATATCCATAAATGATTGGTGGATTACTGGTGGATTACAGATTGGCAGCTTCCGTGTCATCCAGCATAGACAACCAGCTGAAATTGCAGAGCTGTGCTTCCGCTCCTCAAGATGGCATGCAGAGTAACAGATGCAGTATGCAGATTTCCAGGGTTTCCACAGTCCAGAAGTTTGCTGCATCACCAGTATCTAAGGCAACCATATGATGTGTCTTTCCCCATTAGCATCATGGACAATGATAGATACTTTAAAAGTGGTTAGAAGAAGGAAACCCCTAGAAAAGTCTGTAGAAGACAGGTGCAGGTTTTCAGAGCTACTGTGTATAAGGGATTTGAAGAAAAATAACACCAATAAAGGCTGCATTTCCAATTGAGGCTAGAGGCTAGGTAGTACCTTAAAAAATATTTCTGTTGATTATTTTTTTCTTCTGGTGGATTTAGTCTCTATTCTGGGTCACTATTCCTGCCCATCATTTTGTCTTTGTAGAATTTTTACTTAACCTGTCATGTAAGAATCAACTGCCACATATCTAGTAGTTTGGGGGTTTGCTACAGATTATAGCTCAACTTCTTGCAAAGAAGTTGAAGACTGTAAATTACCAGTTAAGAGATCTGAAATTATCTTTTAAAGGAATTAGAATTGCCTACATATTTGTATTCAAAAATATGGATTAAAAGAATAGATTTAGGATTCAAAACCAGACAGTCTTGTAAAGATGAGGGGAAAACCCACACTAACACAAACTAATTTTGCTTTTGACTAGATTTTGCTTTTAAAACTTGAAAACCAAAGGCAGGAGTTTGTGAAAGATTTTCAGGGGAGATAAAAAAATTTCTGCTTCAGTATATAAATGCATTATATATATAAAATGCTTTTTCTGCACTGGATTGGATATTTACCAAATACTAATTAATGCTTTCTTTTTGCAATTGTTTGGATCTGAAATTGGCATTTGGAAAGAAGTCGCACAACTGCATTGCATTAATCTCTTGATTTTTCAGTGTGTGAAAATTGTTCTTGACACTAGAATAACATGGGAGAATTTACCATTAACCAATATTAATTTCTGAATTCAAAACTACAACAGAGCCCACCAAATATCTTATTCTTACACCACAGCCTTTGTAAGAGGTTTTTTATTTTTCTTTTCTGCCTATATTTGACATATCCTATAAAGATGGTGTGCCTGTATTCCTTATGCAAGTCAAGGAGATAATGTAGCAGGGATGAAATACACTGGGTTTAGTAGCTTACCAACAGAAATGTCAAGTACTAAAAAATAAGCCCAAAAGTTCAACAAGTGCAAGCAGGAAAACAGTCATTGGGACTCTTAAACCCTTAATTTCTTTGGAAAAAAAAATTATCTATCTATCTATCCATCCATCTATCTATCCATCTATCTATACCTGGTGATGCTAAGTATACTCCTTTCTGCTAAAAGAAACAAAACATGGTCTGTTTTTAAGCATCAAATTTTATCATTTTGTTTATAGCAAACAGCTTTTCCTTGGTATGCTGTAGTATTGAAATGCTTCTATGCTTGTTAACAGGAATATGTTCCCAGAGAACCTTGTTCAGGCCTGTTTCCAACAGGTAAGTTTGAACATCCCTCTTTATTTCTGTAGTTTTCACTGTTAACCACAAATTATTTTCTTATGTCCCAAAAAAGTTGTCAGGCAAGACTTCTTTCTGAGAAGTCCAGGAATATCTTCATCTTCTATAAAAAGATGGGGGTTTAAGGCATCTTGGTTCCATTTCCATTATGATAAACACTCTGCTATCAGCTATTAAGTCCCAAAAAGGCACTGTTTAAGAGCTGGATGCAGAAAACAAGCAGTGTGTAAAATAGGATGTTTCCTTTTGGGACAACAAGAGTTAGAAAAACCACCTTATGAGGATTAGTTTCCTTGTTCTTAAGATCCCTCTGTGTCTGATGAAGCCTGTGTAAGTTAACCCTCACCCTGAAGTGTCTCACATCTAATATCGACTGCCAGACCAAATCCTTTGAAAGAAAAGGATGATAACTAATAGTCTATTTGAGACATCTTTCAGGAAAAGTGAGTGTTGCGAGATGAAAGAGGAAACTTCTGTCTATATATTAGACTTATCAGTTAACCTTCCCCAGAAATTTATATCAGATGTGCTGCTGCACAACTCACTTTATAAAACTTCTCTATGTAGTTTTTGTCATCATTACTGGACACCCCACACTTAGGGGTCAGGCAGAATCTTTTAGGAATCCCAGAATGCTGGTGGCATTAAACTGTAGTTACTATTAAAGTCTTGATTTCTTAATGGATTATGATTAGTATAGCACAGAACTTTCAATCAGAATAGCACAGGATTTCTATGAGCAGAATCAGTGTAGAATAGTTTTATAATAGCATGATTTAACTTGTTTTCTAATCACCTGGAGCCACTGCATATTTGGTCAAATCTTAATACTTCATTTGCTGTATAATATACTTCATTTGCAACTATAATCTAGGCTTGAAAACATAAAAGAATGCAGGTTGGTCACGCAGTCATCAAAGGAAACAGCCAATGGTGGAAGCATCCCTGACCACCAGGTCTCACTTTCCTGCAGCAGTTTTGGTCCAAGTTACTCACTAGGACTTGTACCTGCTTGGTTTTATGGACAGTGTACTTGTTGCTATTACACTTGCCTGTTCTGTGACTGCATCATCAACACCACTCGTCTGGCTGGGTGCCTGGAACATTTAAGACAAATAAGGAGAGGAGTAGTCAGCCTAGTGCCAGGAATCTGGAGGCTAGTAGGAAGCAGAAGAGTAAGTCTGTTAAGTTTGTCTGCTTGGTGCACAGGACCTTGAAGACCTGGTAATGAGGGGAAAGGGAAATATGTAACCCATTTGACCACTAAGAATGGCTGTTTGCCTGCCATAGTGGCATTAGTTATGCTGACCACATCACCAAGGGCCTCTCCTGGCATGGCTGTTAGCAATTATCTCCAGACTGTTCCAGCAAAAAATTCTTGCCATTGTCAGGAGCTCTAGCTCATGCCCTGCAAGACTGCAGCACATCCATGGGGTATCCAGGATCCTGGGGACCAGAATTCATAGCATATTATTTGTGAACCTCATTTTTGATCTACACCTTCTGAGGTACAGAGCTCTGATGGCTCTCATGAATTGGGAAATAAAGTCTTTATGTTTGCTACCTTCAGGTTCAATTGTTTGGTTTTTTTTTCTTTATTTTTACTGGGCCTTTGTCTATTCTTCAGTTTTCTCTATTCTTCTGTCTGTTCTTCATTTTTCTAAATAAGTTCTTCTGGATTTTTTTTAAAAACCTTTCCAGTATAAAACCAAACGTGAAAAAGTTAAAACTACAACTTCTGTAGATAAAAATAGCTCCATATTCCGAGAGGAACCCACTACAATGGCTACGACAGCAAAGGCTTCAGAGGTACGACCTTTTATCCTTTTATTCCTTCATAATATATGAAGTAGGAAAAAGAAACATAGACTAAATTTGGTTTATTTCATGTGGTTAGTGATGAAGAAATGATTGGAAATAGCACATAGATGGATTTTAACAAGAGCACAGAAGTTAATTAGTAAATGCTTGGAGGTCCTTCCAGTAGGTTTAAGAACACCAGAGGATCCCATGGGTAATTGACCAGTCCAAAGAAAATAAATGAAGATTGATTACATTTATCTGCTTATGAATTAACAGTTTTCTGAGAAATTCAACACTCACTGTGGAAAGACTAGATGCATATCACCATGAGATGTTTGAGTAGCAATGACTGTAATTGTAAGCACTAAAAATGAAAATTAGTTGAAAATAATAATAAATATTTTTAATGGAAAACAAAACTATATAAAGCATTTGTTAATTAATAGCTTTTACTCTGAAAAAAAAATGTACAGAAACAAAAGTGAAGAAGATATTTAAGAAGCCTTTCATTAGAGGTGTGGAAAGCTTATGGGTGTTAATGGTGTATGAAATCTAGACTTACTCTGGAGGAGAGGAAGAAAGGAATTCAATAGAATGTGGACACAGAACTATAAACAATACCAAATCAATATACATTTTATTATACTCCTTCCAAATTTCATCTCAAAGTAATTATAGCATGAGAAGATGAGCTATATGAAGAGATATCAGTTAAATCCTGAACCTGAATGTAGTGAAGAATTGCACCCTTTTGTTGATATGTTCATGCTGCACAGAAGAATGTATGAATACCTCTTTAGTAGGCTTTTTATGTTATGTGCACACAATTCTCCTATAAATTATGCAATTACACTGATGTCCCAGTTGTTAGGCAGTGGTGAATTTTTCTTAGATCCAGATACAAACCCTTGAGTTTCTCAGAAACAAACTCAAGGATTCTACGTCAGTGTTTTACTTTCCAGTGGGGAGTAAATCTTGAGTGTAGAGGAGTAAATCTTGAAAGCATGACTGTGGATACTTAGACCTTGTCATACCTCCTGTCAGAAGTTTATAGAAAGGACAACATAATTAGGGGTGCTTTACTTCCTGCTGAGGTTTGGTCAGATCCATGCATGGCTTTAAAATACAAAGTGTTCAAGTTCAGTTTAGTGTATTTCTGAACTTGCCCACTTGGCAATTTCAGAAAGTCAGGAGAGTGGCTGGGAAAGAGCTTCATATCTTTCAAAAAAATCTAAATGTGTTTTCGTTTTAGAACTCTTTAAAGTAAATTCATTATTTTCAGATAGTATTTTTTTCTTTTGATTCCAATTTACAGAACAAAACCCAAGAATATAAAATTGTGGGGGTGTATTCCAACGGTATCAATGCGCTGGGGTTGATTGTCTTTTGCCTTGTTTTTGGAGTGGTTATTGGGAAAATGGGAGAAAAAGGACAAGTGCTGATGGATTTCTTCAACGCGCTGAATGAAGCTACAATGAGAATAGTTCAGATAATTATGTGGTAAGTTCAAGGATATACTAGCATTTTCCAACAACTTCTTTAAGTGGATTTTGCCACTGAAGAGATAAGAGCAGACTCAGACCTCATGTTTGCTTTTGCATAGTGCTTTACAGAAAGCAGCTTTCAAATAAAGACTGGTAAAAATTTTCCTTTCTACAGAATTTGATCCTTTTACTGGAGACAGGGCTTCTTAATATATACTAAAGGAGCAGTCCTGTTGGTTCCCAGGAAACCTGAGTTTTATAGACATTCTTGCTAGACGTTTATAAAATACTAGTGCACTAGTCATTTGAGGCCTCTTTTGAGGACAAGCATTACCACTCATATGCCCTTCCGAGTCTTGAATATTGTTCCCTGACATTATGTTCACTGGATGGCTGTATTGGATCTAAGTTTATTTAGAAATCTGTATTAATATGCAAGCCACAGCACAGAGAAAAATTCAAAATGGTACGCAAAATACAACTTAGTATCCTTTACCTCCTCTCCTGATAATAGGTTTTGTGAGATTACGTTCTCATAATATTCTCAGACAAGAAAAACAAATTTAAAATACAGAAACTCGTCTGATAGTGTTTGGTTGGACTTTGCAGCTATTAATAGAATTTTGTCTGTGCAAATCACAATTACAGGATCAGGTCTATAAATACACACAATTCCTTCCAGAGTTTGATCCTACATGCAGAGTGCCTTGTGTCACTTATTACAATACTCTGCTGATGTGCACATTTCATACCAAGTACCATGTCAGATCTGACCCTTCCATGGGTTTTTCTTACATCCCAGCATACTGAGATGTCTGTAAAACAGCAAACCTGTCCAGGGTTTGCACAATTCTTGCTTCCTTAAAGAAAGGTAAATTAATTTCTGCAACTGGTCCTGTGCTTAGCAGCTAGTTTAGTCCCAGGCTAAGTTAAAGCCCTGTGAGATAGGCTGTCTCACTCTGCAGAAAATTACCTACAACAAAACTCCAGACTTAGCACATGCCATACAGGAATTTACTTATAAATTGATTATCCATTTTCTTGCATGGGCTAGAAGCTGTGGCTACAGGCTTCCTGAGTTTCTACAGATGTGGGAGCTGTTGTTTGAAACAAGATAGAGTTTTCTGCTGAAAGTATGAGGAATTAGTACTGTTTTCATCAAGGTCAGTGCTTAGAGGAACTAGGTATCCCTGCTTTCTACAGGGGTAAGATACAGTTTTGTTTATGAGATAGCACACATACATTTTATAAATTTATAATTTCTATTTTTAAATTGATACATTTGATATAGTCACAGATTTCTAGATTGATTTATACTGCTTAAAGCTCTGGAGTAATAGCTTGTCTCTGTGATGGCCTGCTCTGTGGAACCAAAAAAAAAATGTTAGCTGGTGCTAACATAATTCCTGATATTTCCCTTTAATTTAAAGTAGGCAGTAGGCTATGCAGCTGTTCAGATCCATGAGGCATGGCCTTGTGCCAGTTTACTTTATTCTGTGCAGGTGACACAGATATAGTATATAGCCCCCTGTGCTGCAGAGCAGCTCCTGTAACTACAGGAGACCTTTCCCATCTGTGTGTGATTGCAGACTAGACAGACACTGGTCTCAACCCTGCAGACTTCCACCCCCAGGGAGCCTGTGGCTATACATGAACATTTGCTGTAACAGGGTATATGCCCATACCCCTTCCCAACTTCTGTGTATTCTGTGACACCAAGTTATACTAGGTAAGACTACAAGTAGAGTTACATTTACTTTTATTTTCCAGTCTTTTTTCATCACCTCTGTTGTAACCTTTCTGCAAATGAATAAAGTCCAATGTGTAACATAATTTAAGAAAAAAAAAAATCTGTTGTTGTCAAATAGGATATCAAAACATATTTTTTATCTGTTTTAAAAAATTACTTACTCTGGGATAGAAATTATTTCATGGTAAGCATGCAGTATTTCTGAGAATGCATTTTTGAAAGCTTTATTTTTGCTTTCTAGGTATATGCCAATTGGTATCATGTTTTTAATTGCTGGGAAGATAATAGAAGTGGAGGACTGGGAAATCTTTCGTAAATTGGGTCTTTATATGGCTACAGTAATAAGTGGGTATGTCATTTCCTAAAGATGTATGCAGTTTTGGAGCTCAATTGATTACCACTCAATTATACACCACATCCACACAGTCTTCTAGGTCAGAGACAAAAATTCTCATCAGTGAAGATTATATGAGGATATGTGAAGATGGTTTGAATCCACGGTTTTGCTGGATGCATGTCCTGTTTTAAAAAGTCACTGCCTTGCATTCTTAAAAAACCCAAAACCCAAAAGCAAATTCCTTTCTTGCATTCACTGTTTCATCTTCACAGCTTGTGCTGAAGAAAATATTGTTGTATTAAAGGTGAGATTATGAATTATGTCTTACTGGGGCTTGCCAGCCTATCAAATGTATACAAATACGTGGGTTATGTTGGGAACCTCCATGGAATTTTTGGGCCCAAGGTGCTGCAGCACAGACCAAATTCCCTGCTGAATACAGATGCATAGTAAGAGCAGTGCACAATAAAGGATGCCAAAGAGACTGATCCCTTCCCTCCCCAGTACTGAGCAGAGAGCTGACATCAAGAGAAGCCCTGGGGATTGCACTGTTTGCTTATTCCTCCTCCAAGGTTAGGGTAGATGGTGAGGCTGCAAAAAGAGAAGTTGCAATCTGAACAACATAGCTAAGCATCAGAACTTTTTTTTCTATTCTTTTTTCTTAGTAGTTGTCTATGTAGAACAGTCTGGGTGGAGGAGGTTACACCTGCATAATGTGGAGACTTTCAGCAGTGGAACTTCAGAATAACTTAACTGCTCCAAGTGATAGGTTATAATACCAGGTTGTTATATATCTCTGAAGACTATCCTACAAAGGACTCTTTTGTCAGATGAATGGATATTACAGTCGTAATAATATAAATGTGCTTAAATGTCTATTTCCAATTCAGTGAAGCATAGCCTTCTAGGCAGTCTTGGTTCATTACCTTAGCATCCACTCCTATAATTCCTTCAGTACACTAAGAATTTATATGTGTTTTTTCTTGAGACTAGGTGCAAAATTGTTCAAGAGTTTCTTTCCCCACACTTTATGCATTTGCATGCTATTCTTCAAATGTCATTCACACACTTTCTGACAGCCAAGCAAAGAGAATGGTAATATATTAGTCTTAAATGCAAACTACTTTATAAATAGTCAAGAAGGATCTCTGGGGTTTTAACATTAATCTGTGCTAGATAAGCACATTTATTTCAAGGCTGTTGTTTTGTTTTATTCATAAGCCAGTATGTTTGGACTAGCTGTTTGAAAATCAGAGAGAAAATTTATTTCTAAATAAGAATTACTGCTCCAGAAATAGCA
Organism: Motacilla alba alba; assembly: GCF_015832195.1. Lineage (NCBI taxonomy): Eukaryota > Metazoa > Chordata > Aves > Passeriformes > Motacillidae > Motacilla > Motacilla alba. The sequence continues at coordinate 60,651,274 of NC_052046.1, read as the reverse complement.
CTGATTCATGACTTTTTCAAAATGTTACAGAGATGAGTGCAAGTTATGTTCATCTAATGCATTATGCAGTTTTTTGTGAGTATTTCTTTGCACTTGGAAAATAAGTCAGATTTTTACAGGTTTCGAAAGCTGATATTTACCAAGAGATGGTAAATCAAGACTCTAATATTTTCTATACAAATTATAAATGACACCCCAACCACAAGGTAGATAGAAATCATTGACAGAATGGCAGTGTATTACTTCTGCAGGTTTTCTATGTCGTTAACTCCAGTTAAATCAGAGGAGGAATATATTGAATGGATTACTACTGCCTTTTGACTTCAGTTTTACATCAGATGGCAAGTTTTAGTTTTAGATGTGATAGCAAGTTTTATGAATATTTAGTTATCAGTCACTGGTTACAGGTTACTATTTGTATTGCGACAAGGCAAGTTTTCCTTAAGATGTGTGTGAAGAAACAGTGCCTTCTCCAAAGCATTTTGATTGCAAAGTAAATTGCCATTGCATAGCCTCCTGTTTAGCTGGTAACCATTAGTTTGACAGGCACAACAATTTTAAGTAGATCCCCAGGTGAGATCAAAAACATTAGTGAGCACATTTGCATCCTTGGAGTGAAAAATTCTCTGTTCCTCCAAATATGATCATTTCCCCTGATGGGTGCTGAGGCAGATCTCTGCAGCATTTCTGCCTCCTGCAGAGCAGCCTCCCATGAGTGCTGCTCAAGGCATTGTGGATAACGGCAGCATATTCTCTGCAAAACTGATAATCAGGGAGATCATGTAATAATCAGATCATGGGAGCAGATATGGACACATACACACAAGGCTGTAGGCTGCAGGGAAGAGGTGCTTGTTCTACATTTTTCAGCCTGCAAGAATACTCTTTTTTCTTACCTTTCAGGAAATAGGAGAAATGTTGCTCTTTGTCTGGGTTTCTTAAAAACTGCTGTTCACACCATCATTTTGGTTTTCATTCTTATGTGTTGACCCTGTCTGCAGTGTATTCTGTTCACTGGTGTCTTCTGTAACTGCTTATTATCATCCTCTCTTTAAGCTTGAACCTGAAAATAACAGGTTATCTTAAATGTTTCTTGTATTCCTTATCAAGATATTTGTCCTATCCTCTGCTTTCTTTTCTTTTATCTACTTAACCAGCTCACCTTCTTCCCAACTTAATTATTCATGATCTTTCATAGCCTCAGCCCTACCAGCTCATCTCAGTCTCTCTGTCTCATTCAGGTCACCATGAGGGAACAGACTTTCCCCAGCATCTTTGGTGCAATTTGCCACCAAGTAACTCAAATCTCTCATCATTAATGGTTGTAGAGTCAGGACGAGGACATATTAGAAGTTACAGCAGAGGAAAGTCAAAATGGAGACATAACTTAAGTGGCAGAGGGAACTCAGGCTGAAGTGGGAGGGAAAAAAAAGAAAAAGAAAGAAAAAAAAAAAAAGCTGCAGCAAGTAGACTCTCCTTGCCTGTGCCTTTGTCTCTTCTGAATGCAGCAAGGCAGCTGTATCCCTGTAAGAGATATTGCTATATGGAATGGCAGCTTGGGATTCTGAGGGACATGATTCTTTCTAACTTAAAAATTAATGCTATAGAATTTCTATTTTCAATTGCTGATTATGATTTTGGTATAAAAAATTATGCTGCTTGCTGATAATTGCATTTTTTGAACAAAAATAAATATTACCTAAAATTTGTTTCAGGAAAACCAGTAATAGCAAAGCAGATACATAAAAATACTTTATTTTGAATAATGTCATGTTCATGCTGCTTCTAAAAAGGTGCAAATCTAAATATTTCAAATTACTAAGTATTTCAAATAACTAAGCTTTTAGACTTAGACATACTTGAAATGCTTACTCTCATTAACATTTTATTAAGACAGCAAATGGCACCCATACGACTTTTATTTTTTTTCCTATATTCAGTGTGTTCTCAGGCATGTCACAAACCTAGCAATTTATACAATGATGCCTTGTGGTGGTGCATGTATAAATTGCTAGATTTCTTTCTAGAGTTATTTACAAAATTTTATCAAGACATGTTGCATGCTATTATTTACATTCCAGTAATTAAGTCATATGACTCTACAATTCTATTATATGTTCCCATACAGAATGAAAACATCAATGCCTTTCCTTTTGAAAAAGATAATTTTTCAAGGAAACAAATATGTAGGTTTTGTGGATGATTTTTGATGCCATTGTGGATTTCTCTACTGTGACAACTGGTCTCTTAATTGTCTGGTTTTGGCAGAACAAATAGTGCCATGATTTATTGCTATCTCTATCAAATGCTCTGAAATCATGAAGCATTATTACAACACAGGAATGTGCACATGAACATTTTGTGAGGACAGAATAAAAATTCCAAGGTCATGGGTGACAAGAGTTTTTGGGTTTATGTTTCCAGGCTATGTGATAATTCTTTTCATGAAAAGCGGATGTGCTATAATTGCAACCTTTGAACATAGGGAATAGTCACAGACCCTTCAAATACATTTCATTTCAAACGTACTTACAGCAGTCAGTTTACCTTTTATCTTAATGTCCACAAGCTCTGCATTCATGCACATTTAGGATTACTGCACAGTGTTCAAAATTAATGCATAAGTTGAAGGATGATTTTGTCCCTGAGACCTATACAAATACCCAGGCAAATACATCTGAGCTGCTAAAGTCAAGAGAGCTAGTTATCTTCTATGAGCCAATCCACCTAATTTTAAAAATTAATACTTTCAAAATATAGTTTTTCAGCATCTTACAACATTAAAAATGCTTAGATATATACGTCTCATTTAAACAGTCTCAAATACCCCACAACATTTTAATTGTAGACCTGAGCTTACACAGTTTTCCCCAGAGCAGATGTGGATTTTTCTAAAGGTCCATATTTGAAGTTTCTGCAGAAAGATGTGCATTTCAGCTGTCCCTGACTGGAAAGCATATTTACCTTATTTCTAAAACATGTTCTGTAAGGGCAGACAAGCTGAGAATAATAATTTGACTTGGTTTTCTGATTTGTCTCTGGTTTTCATTGTAAGGATTTGGGAGAAAAGAGAAGTGTTTTAGCGTTACTTCAAATCACCCTCTGCACATCACTTTAAATATTACATATTAGTTTAGGCTGCTCATTTATATCAGTTTAAAATTCTTTCCAAGTCAATTCTTGCTCAGCTTAGGAGAGACGATCCATATGTGGTCTCTCTCTCCTTTCCAAAAGGAAGTGTAGAACAGCATTAGTCTGCTTTTTATTAACATTGCATTCTCTCTAAATTTTGCACCTAGGTGTCACTAAAGTCACCTTTAGTGTTTCATAAGTATATTTGAGGACAGAGCTGGGTACCTATTATCACCATCTTAGTAAAGAAAGACAATGAGATGGATCTATTTGTTTAACTAGTTGATTTTATTTTGCAGACTTGCAATCCATTCCAGTATAGTTCTGCCGCTTATCTACTTAATAATAGTAAGGAAAAATCCTTTTCGGTTTGCCATGGGAATGGCTCAGGCACTTCTTACAGCCCTTATGATCTCTTCCAGGTAAACAAAAAAAATCTTTTCTGTAATGTTCTTAGTAATAATTGCATGGTCTGTGCTCTGATTTTATTGCTAATTTTTTAAAAGCCCTGGTATCAGCTGGACAGTTCTCAGTCCACTGGAGGCTGAAATACTGTTTTCATCATTATTTCTGTTGTACCCAAAGGACACTACAGAGTGCGTTAGCCTACACCAAATGAGAGTCTGCCTCTCCCTGGAGGAGGCAGTTCTTTGCCATTCAGTTCATTAGCCACAGACTTGACAGCATTTAAGCTGATGAACATTGTTTGTGACTACATACACCATGGCAATTTACCATGTAATTTTGAGAACAACTAACACTTAGCTATTTCTTCCAATAATTAGAAGGTATAACAAAAGTTGCTTTGCTTTTTCATGGTGCAGCCTTCCTTCCTGCCTTAGATCTCCTTTTGAGTCATAAAGCAGATCATGCTCTGAGCAAAAGGAAACATAATAGAAATGGTTTGTTGTTGTTTTCACTTATTTTATGTGTTTCATTGTGTGCCAGTTCAGCAACTTTGCCTGTCACCTTCCGCTGTGCAGAAGAAAAAAACTTGATTGACAAAAGAATCACAAGGTTCGTTCTTCCAGTTGGAGCTACCATCAACATGGATGGCACTGCTCTCTATGAAGCAGTAGCAGCCATATTTATTGCACAGCTGAATGACTTAGAACTGGATATTGGCCAAATAGTTACCATTAGGTAAGACTAAAGCCGTCACATGCATTTTGTGGGAAATGAGCTTTTTTGTGAATGGTACATAAACTTTGGATTCTCCATGGGAAAGTTTAAACTATCATTCACAGCACAAGAAATAACAAATATTCTCACTTCTTGATCCAAGGCCTAGCCAGTGCAACCTGATGGGGAGGTAGGATGGATCAGGATATACAGCTGGTATACAACACTGTTATGAAAATTGCCATTATTCTTCCCTGCAAACACTTGCAAACCTAACTCAGCCTCTATCTTTGATCCATCCAGTTTGCTTGCTAGACATGTGTTGCCTGTTATTCTGCAGTGTAACCATAAGAGTACATCATCAGAACATGGCTTGTCCTATAAGCTTGATACCAGACTTTGAGTAAATACTATTCAAGAGGAAAAACTGAAACATTTAGGCTTCTTTCTTGAAGTGAAATTAAACTATTTGTGCCAGAAAACAGAGTTTCTGTGAGTAACATGTATTCTGAATGCCTTTTCTGGGTTTTATTTGGGATTTAGCGTCACAGCTACAGCAGCCAGCATCGGGGCTGCAGGCGTGCCCCAAGCCGGACTCGTTACCATGGTGATTGTGCTGAGTGCCATTGGCCTGCCTGCCGAGGATGTTACTCTGATCATTGCAGTTGACTGGCTTCTGTAAGTTTAAGGCACCTCATATTTAATGGTTTTTTCCTTTTTCTTTTTCCCTATCTTTTTTTTTTTAATTTTTGCATTAGTTGCCTAGAAATGTGTGAGTCTGAGAAAGAAAGCAATAAAATCATTTAGTTGCAGAAAGTGGACAAATATTATTCTTATGGCCAGGCTTGTTCAGAGTTGAATGCAGTAATAGCTTTGATTGTGGGAGAAGTCCTCCATGGAATGGTAGTGAATAACCTCACATTCAGAGATGCTTTCTGCCTTAAAGTAGTGGTCACATCACTAATAAATCATGAGCATTATCCTCAAGACAGACAAATTTGACAGTACTAAGAAATGTCTCTAGAGTGTCAGACATGCCACCACATTATGCTTAACACATACAATGTTCATAAAAATCAAATGTAGCCACAAGTTCAAAGCACATGATATCCATAAACTGGCAGTGGAGCAAAACATGAACAAAGCAAAACTGACCATGGATTCCAGATGCACACATACAGCAGGTTGTACACATATCTGTGCTGCCAGCACTACTTTGCTAGGGCTGTTTTTCACAGGCCCAGCCCTCAGTCAACAAGCACACTTCTAAATTTGGAAAGTGATTCTTATGCCTAATCCAAACCATATCAGAACACTTCAAAACCTCTCAGTCACATTCATCTGCTCTTTCTGGAGAGAAACCTTTTCACCAGAAATCTTTTCTGTTCAAGTTACACCAGTGTGTATCTCTGCCACTTTAGCAAAAGACCAAAGAATCAGAGTGTATTCTGGAGGTCAGACGGCTATCAATGCTCAGTTTTGTCTCATGATACATAGGGTAACAGGATTCACAAGTTAACAAGTATACCTTCAGTTCTTTTGCCTCCTAAACTGTGTGAGCTTTTGTGGTCAGCCCAAGGTCTTTTTCGCCTGCAGTTTGCATGGCTAACATTTCACTGATATCAATCCAATGATCTTAATAATTTCGTAATATTTACATGTCTTCTTCCGGTTTATTTACACTCAAGATAAATGCCTTGCTGTTCCTCCTCTGGCCTTTCCAATCATTTTCTTGAAGGATTTCTGGTGGCAACCTATGTATTTCACAGATATATTTAATTTATTTGATTATATAACTCAATTTTGCAAATAGAGAGAAATGCCAGTCTCCAGAAAATCAGACCTGTTGTATGGATCCCAAGAATCAATTCAATTTATGTATAAGCATAATTTCTCCAAAGGAACCAGTTCCATTCACAAGTACATTCTCCCAGTCAGCTGCTTGGAACAGGGTCTAATAGTTTTGTTTGCTGTACTCCACAGTAATTTTGTTTTCTCCAGCTCTCTTCTATACCTAGTGGGCATTTAATATTTCTAAGGATAGTGCAGATCAGTACAAACCACTGGCTCAGAGCAGGTATCTAAAGAGTCTAAGAACACACAAATATATAATGGTTCTTTTATTCAAAGTATTTGCCCAGCCTCCTGCAAATTGCAGAACAGAGAGTTCCTGAGTTAGAAGTGATTTTTGTCTTCTTCTTCTATGAATTCCTCATTGCTTTGGGACCCATGTTTCCACAAGTCCTAGGGAGATGAATTCCACATCCTAATGATGCACAGATATAATTGAATTTTGTTAATTTTCATCTACACCCTAATAATTTCATTTGATGCCCTCTACTTACCTTATGGGAGTGAGAGAGAAAAAGAACAATACCCTATTTCTCAGAGCAATCATGCTTTATGGATCTGATCTTTACTCCACTTTAGAAGTCCATAGTTTTTGTGAGTTTTAGGCACAGTATTACTACATGGAAGGTACTTGTTCCACCATAAAACATACAAATAATTCAGGATATTTCTGTTTCTAATTAAGGCATTTTTCAGACTAAGATGTGTTTTGCTGTGTAAATTAAATTAAATAGAATAGTGCTATTATAACAGATGAGTTTCCAGTGCTGTTGATTTCCTCACTTGTCACACTGATACTACTGGAATATTTACTGCTCTCTCTTTTGTTCCCTACCATAAAATTTTGTTGCGCCTGGAAAACTTTTTTAGCACTAGAATTCAGCAGTATTGTAGAAGTATTGCAAAATATTGTAAATATATCCACCTCAATGTCTCTGCACAGAAAGAGAAACTTGTTCTGCTGCACAGCCTTTGTAGTGCTCTGTAGCTGAAAAGAAAAACAGGGAAGCATGGCCTTCCATCTCTCTATAGCATACTTCCACGTTGATTTTCAAACTTTGTTATGTTGCAAGGGTTTGTTGTTCCTCTGCCAAGTAGCAGCAGGTTTTTAAGGCCTGCATGTCACATTTCTGTCTGGAGAAAAATCAGTAGTGCAGGAGTATCATATTCCTCTAAGTGACTTTTTTAGTATAGGTTTGTCCTTCAGCCCTTTAGTCGGGAGAAGCTAGCAGAAGACAGGCCTTTCCCTTTCCAGGTTTGGGCCAGAATACTGGACATACTGGGCTAGGTGCTCTTTTGGCTGAGAACATGACTATTAGAATGACAAAAGGCACAATGCAGACTGTGCTGCTGCACCCTACAGTCTATCATTACAAAAGGGAACCAGCTTTGTAGCATACTTCAGGGGCCTGAGAGGTGATCCTTCCAACATTTTGTAAGGCTGTGCCACAGCAGTAGAATTACTGCTCTAACAGACAAGTGATGTGACTTGCAGTTTCGCATGTCCTGTACAAAATCATTTCTCATGAAAATTATTCCAGGCTTCTTCAAATACCTGTGGGTAAAATTCTGATTCTTGTTTTCAAAGACTATTTTCTTTTAACTGAATAATTACCAATATCTGCACTGGGAAGAAAACAGTGCTGCATGAGCTAGAGTACTTTACTTTTACTAAAAGGATTTTATAAACAACTGAATGGTTTGTCTGACAACTTTTTTGTTCCATAGGGATCGATTCAGAACAATGGTGAATGTCTTGGGAGATGCCTTTGGTACAGGAATAGTGGAGAAGCTCTCAAAAAAGGAGCTGGAGCAGATGGATGTCACCTCTGAAGTCAACATAGTCAATCCTTTTGCCTTGGAAACAGGAATACTTGATAATGATGAAACACAGGCCAAGAAATCTTACATCAATGGAGGCTTTGCTGTAGATAAATCTGATACCATATCCTTCACACAGACATCTCAGTTCTAAAGCCAGTAGCTTTCAGATAAAACAGGAGCACTAAGCATGGCCATATGCAATATCTCAAAAAGCTTAAAGGAAATTGAGAATGAATTACATCTCACATCTGATTTACCACACAGACTCTGATTCTCCTTACCAGTTCTGTCCCTTCTCATCATCTCCCTCAACAGTTTGAACTCACCATTGTTAGTCCTTACTGACAGGCTGAAGAAAAAGAAGACAGTTGTAAAATACTTTTTTTTTTTTTAATTATTATTATTATTATTATTTAGAATAGATACTATTCCTGAGGCTGTGAAATGCCTCTCTGGAATCAGCATGCTCATAAATGGGTCATTAGCTGGGACAGCCAAATGTGTTTTACTCAGGAGTAGCACAGCATTTTACACATTACCACATCACAAAGTACCTGTATGAAATCCCTTTTTACATCCTTGCCTTCTAAACAGGTTGCACTGTAACTTGATCATTTGCCAAAATGCTAATTTCTGCAGCTGAGGGGATACTACTTGCGTGATTCAGGAAAAAACAGACCAGAAGGGCCTTGAAATAAGTACATTTTACTGTGAATAGGGTTTAGTTTTTATTCAGTTGTGGAATAATTAGTCACTGAAAGAGGTCCAGTATTTATGTAGCTAAGTTTCCTCATACCTTTTATGTGAATGCCAGCTGCTGGTATAGGCCTTCAGATGCGAAATAAATTGCTCTGAGCTTGCTCTTCTGGCATTTGAAGAGCTTTTGTAAAGTGATACTTTATCTATTTAGGTCACCTTTGATGGCCTCCTTGTACATTTCCATCAGACACAGAAGCCCATTTTCTATTGTCCACTTATGATTTTAACAAAATATTAGTCAGCCCAAAAGTAAGAAGAGGTCATAAACACACAAGTGCAGACTGCAAATTCTAAATGTTTCTTCCTTGCAACAAAAGCAGATAGATATAGATATATATATACACACATATATCAAGAATATAGGAATGAGACCTTTCTCATAGAAGGAAGCCACTTTCACTAAACTCCTTACACTGGTTGGGTTTTTTTGGCTCTTTGGTTTAGTTTGTCAGTTGAACATGCAAGTTAATAGCTGCAACACCACTACAGTGCCAACCTGTCAACTAAACTGTATCTTATGAACCATTTCTGGACCTAGAAAATCATGTCCTCAGGTGGCTTGCTGTAAGATAAGAAGCACCAAGAACTTCCTCATTTAAAAACTCCATTTTCTATAACATTTTATACAAGATGTCCATGGTGCAAAAATCACTCTCTCAAGGGAGGAGCTGCTGTAACAAATTTTTTTCTGCCTTGCACATTGAAGTAGTTAGCCATTTTATATATAAATTAAACTGAAATTCATATATAGTTATTTCTTTGTGAAAAAGCTTGTGATAAGCATAAAATCACATTCATTTGCTAACAAAAATCCTTCCAAGTACCTGCAGTGTTATATACTCAATTCAATCCTACACTTTTGTATTTAGACAGACCAGAAGTGTGCCAAAGAGAACTGATTAAGAAGAAAATATTTACTGTAGATTTTGATAAATTGCACCTTAAATTAATGAGACATAATACTGTATTTAAATTTAACATCATAAACTATATGAAAACATTAATCTAAGTATTGGTAAATTTATACAATATAAAGAAAATGTACAGATTGAGTAAATCAATCTTTTACCTTTGCAGAAATAGTATGACAGTCTTTATTTGTGCAGCTTTGCTTATGGGAGGAAAAAGCCTACCAGTTTCCATGACTAGCCTATAAACTATGCCTTGTCTTTAATCAGCTTTTTAAGTCACTCCTTTATGATCACCTTATTATGTAGTCACCCTGTTAATGATGTCTTGTGAAAAGTGTTCCTAATGTGTTATAAATAAATAATTTCTCTCTTTACTCTTGTTTTAGCCTACTGTCTTCTCCTTAAGAGTTCCTTTAGCTATATCAAGAAAATCAAACCCCACTGAATTCAGGATTTATATTATTGTCTCTAGTGATTTAGCTGTAGTTTTGGCAAGAATTACTCTCTTCTTCCAATAAAATAGATGCTTAAGAGCAGAGTGCTGAGATTGTAAGAAACCCCTCTAACTACAGATGACCTGGATTTGAAGTATGCTATTATTAAACACAGGCTGAGCAGGTGATTGTTTAGCTATAACTTATTTATCTGGATCAGATTCAACAGAGCAGGTGTTGATGGTATGTTTTGCCATCTACTCATCTACTACATCTACAACCAAGAGACCAAAGCATATGCTGAAGATTCTCTTAAGTCCAGGGATGCTTTTCTTGACACTGTATTGCAAGTATGTACGTTCTATATATGTGGAAACACCCTGCTTGAGTAACCTCTTTTCCATAGTCTCCTGGTCTGGAAGATTTGGAGAGTGGTGAAAAATCACTGTTAGAAAGGCATCTGCAGATTTTGGCCCTTTACACCATGTTGTTATGTTCTTGTAGGGGTTTTGGGGCTGCAGAAGCTTATCACAGGATTGGACTCTGCATTTTGAATAGTGTTTGTGACTTCAATTTAATTTGACCTGGAGGACCAGGTTACCCACACACCCATCCTACTCAGGGACTTTTAGTTGACTCTTAACTCTGAACAAAGAAAGCACATGCCCATAAACATACACAGATCTGTCAACACACACAGGTCAGCTGTATCAGATCCACAAGATCTAAAATTGCATAAAAACCACCGTGACATATACAATTCACTTGTTCTTTAATATTCTCTGATACAAACAGAAACTGACCCATGGTGCATGGGCAGGCAGGAGGTAGCCAGTGTACCCCCATGCTGGGACACCACAGGATCTGTGCCCTCATTGTGCCATCACCACGCAAACCCCTTCTGCATCACTTGCCCCTCACAGGGTCAAGGTCTTCAAGGTGCCTGGTGACCTGCCCCAGACCCATGGGGACCCTTAGCCCCATCTCAGGGTACTGCTCCTAGCTGCATCTCCTCCAGTGGAGATGGGGACTTCCTGGGGACAAGGACCTCTGGACACTGGCATAGGATCCTGTGAGGTCAGGGACCTTCAGACTCTCAGGACACATGCCATTTGAGGATCATGGGCGGGTGACATCCCCTCATTGAGGTGGCCATGTTCCCAGCTCCACAGCCCTCCTACTCCTCCCACAGCCTGCTGTATCAGGCTCAGGGCCAGGGTGTTAGAATCACTCACAAGTTTCTCACCAGAGGAGTGGTGACTTATTTAAAATTTGAGCTGTAAATCCTGGTTATGTCAAAGCATATCTTAGGCACAGCTGCATGTTCACCAGTGGCACAGGGACCAGTGGGAGTTCTGGGACTGAACATACTGGAAGCACTAGGATGGGGGAGCTGGACTGGCCATGCTAGGTAGGACATGCTTGTTGGCAGCCTGGTAGGGCATTCTCATTGCATGTTCTCAGTGGGCACTAGTAGCACTGAGATGGGCTATACTGGGAGTCCTAGTGTAGGAGTACTGGCTGAGTACTGGAGCTGGGCTGAGGGTACCGGGACCATTGGGCCATACTGGGATGGCAGGCACTGGGGGCAATAGTAGCAGTGTGCTTTGGGGGGTGGTTTGGGGGCTGGATATGCTAGGGCAGGCGTTTTTGGTGAGTATTTGTGGTCCATGGTGGATGTTTGTGGGCCACGGACTGGTTTTGGGGACTATTTTTAGGGCTTTAGGGTCATGGGGCAAAGGCTGCCTCACCGAGTGGCTGTCCCCCTCCACATCTGAGCAGTGGAGGTGAAGGAGGTTTCGGAGTTTGATATGATGCTGGAGTGGGAGTCCCCTCAGGATAACAGCAACTCCAAGGCCACCCACTACACTGTGCAGAAGGTGATGGGGAAACCCCCACCCATTGTCCCCCAACTGCCTCCCCTCAGAACCCCCAAATGATGCCTGGGTCCTCTTTTGGTTGTGAGGGGACAGCCTGGATGCCAGTGTTCCACTTCTGGCCTTGGAGGGAACCCCAGACACATGGGTCTCCTCCTGGTTGCGGGGGCCCACCCAGACATCTGCATCCCATCCTGGTCCTGGGGGGCCATCTGGGCATCTGGGTCCTATCCGGAGGCCATCTCAGGGAGGGCACACCAAAATCTGGATCTCTTTGGGGAGCTGCCCAGATACATGTCCCCTCCTGGTTGTGGTGGGCACCCCAAACACCTGGGAGTTTTGTGTTTTAGGGTGCCACCTGTCCTCTGTCTCTGAGAGCCCAAAGAGGGCCCAAAGAGGGAGCAGGTGTGGACAAAACCACTTCTCTTGCTGCCCCCACATCCAGCTGCCTGGGTCTTTCTGGGATTTTGAGACTGACCAGGGGGTCCCCAACTCCACGTGTCCATGTGTGTGTGTGTCCAGGCCTTCCACTGAAGCACTGAGCTCCAGCATGACCCTTGCTCGGCCCCATGGCAGCTGCATCACTGCCCTCAACTGTGCTGTACCGGAGCAGCCCAAAGGGGGGCGACACTTGAGAGGACGGAGGGAGTTGGGGTACCCCCAATGCTGTCCCTCCCAGCCCAAGGTGGAACGTAGATGGAGATCAAGGGCAGCAAGGGAATTTTGGGGTTCCTAACCACATGTTCCCTCAATCCAAGGTGGGGTGGCTGAAGAACAAGGGGCCATCAGGGAGGACCCCTTCAGCCAGGGGTGCCCGGCCCACCACAGCTGCAAACGTGGGACTCGATGATGTGTAAGAAGTTCCTTCCGATCCGGCCTCTTCCGTGAGGAAGCCGGACAGCCGGCTGCCAGGCGTTACCTGGCAACCAGCGACACCACAAACACAGGCACATGCGACCGCGGCTCGGGAAGGCAGAGGAAGAGAAGGAAGCAGGCTGCCGGCTGCCCACATTCCCAGCTGCAGCTTCCTTCCGAGCACGGAGGAGGGACAGGTGCTGTGTTTTCGGGCAGGGCAGCAGCCATGGTCTCAGTCAGCCTGTTACAGCTGCTGGATGACGCCATCGGGACGCCCGAAGTCAATGTCAACTTGGAGGCGCTCCGCAAACTGCTGAAGGTCATATTGGAACACCTGAGCCTGCTGGGTCTGCAGGACGTGAGCCCCCAGGAGGGGGCCCAGGAAGCCGCGCCCGCCCCGGGGCAGAGCCATCCCGCGGGATCACGCCACGGCCCGCAGGAGGAGGTAGGCTGGACCGGTGCCGAGGCTTGGGCATGGGACACAGGGCAGCCCTCCCAGCCGCCGGGGGTGGATGAGCTTCAGGGGACCAGGAGGGGCTCTTCTGTCTCTTCGGGGGCTGCCGACATGGGACAGATGGAGAAGACTGAAGCCAAAGAGAGTGGCATCTCCAAGGTAGAGTCTTTTCCCACCCCCCCCCCGGGTGCTCCCCCTCAAGACACCCCCTCCTCTGGGGGTGCCCTTATACAAAGGTTTGGTTGAAGCCCAAGCTCCCAGCAGCATGTTGACTTTCATTGTGGAAAAGGGAGGGACATTTGGAGAGAAAATCTGGGGCTGAAACACTGCTCTGGGTGCTTTGGGTCCTTCTCATGCTGGGTCTTTTCCTGCTAACCCAGGGTGTGCCATAGGCTCCCCAGGACAGGAGTGGGAGTCTCTGGGCAGCTGCTTGCCTGGGGCTCACCCCCACCACCTGTCTCTCCTAGGCCACTGCTCTCTCCGAGGAGCCCCACAGGGAGATGGCTGGGATTAAGGCCATGCAGTTCAACATGGGAAAGGAAATTCAGAGGATCAAGGAGGCACTTGGCCAGGTGAGCTGCCACCATCAGCACGTTGCAGGTGTGAGACAGCAGCCAGTGACCTCTTTGTGCACCGGAGGTTCAGCTGCATCCACCCATGCCAGATGAATGGAGGGTGCAACCTATAGTGCCCAGCTATCTGGCTGTGCCCCGCAGACCATGGTGCAGGCAAAGGTCCTGCAGGTCCCCAGGGACCCTGCCCTGAGGTTCATCCCCCCTACCCCCCTCTCCTAGACCACAGATCTCTGCAAGGATCTCTGTAAGGAGATTAATGAGTTGAAGGCCACACAGTCCCGCATGGGTGAACACCTCCGGATGATCCAGGAAGCACTTGGCCAGGTGAGCTGCTGCCTTTGGGAGGGAATTGGGCCCTCTCCACCTCCCTGCCTCTCAAGACCTTGACCTGCCACCCCTGCCCTGTGTCCATGGGTGTCACCCACTGTGAAAGTCACTAGGACGGAAGAGTGGGAAGGGTGTCCTGTGAGGGAAGCGTGGAAACTCAGCCTTGCCCACTAGGAGGTCCCCACCTCTGCCTGCAGATCAACCTGGCCTGCCTCAGCCAAAAGGGTTGCTGAGGCACTTTGAACTAAACAGCCCTGAAAATAGGGAAAACGGGGAAGGAAAGAAGGTAAAGATCTACCAGTACTTGACAGCCACAGCCCACCCAGGGTCTCTCTGGCTTGGGTGCAAGCTCAGTTGTGGATGCTCCTGGGTCCTGACTGCCGTCCCTCTTCTCACTCCACTCCAGGGGAACCTCCAGGATGCTGCTGGCCAGCCACTGGTTCTCCATGACCAGCCTGCCCCTGACAAACCCCACACTTTTGACACGGACAAGCTGGAGCGGAGCCCTGGTACCCAGAGCACCACCCCTGGGATGCAGACAGGGACCCCCAGTGCCCAGAGTGGCACCACTGGGACACAACTTGGTTTCCAAGCAGGTCTTCCAGCTATGGAGAGCATCCTTAGAGATCTATCTGAGCTCCAGGGCCAGATGTCCTCCCTGCAGAACCTGGCCAGAGACCTGCAGGATGAGAAGGAGAAGGTAAGCCCATAGCAGTCCCTAAGGGGGCTGCAAGAATGCCAGGGGGAGTTGGCAGAGAGGAGGCAGGCAAAGAGACCATGGCGTCTATGCTCTGACTCTGCCACTACCACCCTTCCCAGATCAGACAGCTGCAGGATGCCCTTGGAAAGCTGGGTGTGACTGTAGCCGAGTGCGAAGTGGATGGCACCAATGAAATCCCCCTACAGCTGGAGTAAGAGGATGGGGGAGAGGATTTTGTATCCTACAGGGTTGCAGGGGAGCCGGGAGGTATGGGGGGTGGCAATCCAGGAGCATCAGGTTTGGGGAGCAAAGCTCACCTCCCAAGTGGCCTTGTGGAGGCTCAGCCTGCCTGTACCCTCATCTTGTTGGCTAGGCCTGCACTGCAGGAGATTAAGCAGGAGCAGAAGGATCTGAGAAAGGAGCAGAATATTACCAAGGCCACACTGAAGCAGGTGGTTACAATTGACCAGCTTCAGGAGCAGGTGAGGTTTGGAGGCAGCACTCCAACTGCTGTCTTGAATGGCAGGCTGCTCCTTGTGGGGTTCCTGGCCACATTCCCTGCCTGGTCAGGGCCATCTGGGCACCAGGTTCTGCTGGCTGCATCCATTCTATCTGAAAATCTATTCCTTCTCTCCTTTCTGCAGCTGAATGAGTTGAAGGCAATGATGGGGACTGGGAGGCAGCAGCAGGGCGAGTCACGCTCGGACAATAAGCTTGTGAGGAAGCTCCTACACCGCTGTGAAAGGCTCCAGCAGCAGGTGGACTCCCTGGTGCCACAGCAGTTGCAGAGGTCACTGCCAGAGAAGACTCAGGTGGGCAGCTGGTAACATGGAGAGGGGGCTTGGGACCCCAGGGTTGTATCAGGACCCTCTGTCTGTGCTCACTGTAATGTAGAGCAGCCCCTTGCTACCCCCCAGCTTGGTTTGGATGGGTTGGCAGTATCGCAGGAAATTAAAGCCTTGATACAAATGTCCAGCTGGCACTGAGTGCTCATGGCCAAGTAACCCAGGTCTGTCCTTGAGGGCAGGCAGACACCCCTTGCATGACACTATCTTGTCATCTTTCTCCCTGGAGCAGGATGAGGAGCTGCTAAAGAGCATCCAGGCCACTGTTGTGCGGGTGGAAGGGGACTGTGAGCAGCTCGGCTATGTCACAGGGAGCCTCCGGGATGACCATCGCCAGCATCAGAAAGATATCGAGGTTGGTGGCTGGACCCAGTTTTGTGATTCTGTGACCCCCACAGGGTCCAAGTATCCCTCAGGCACACCAAGGCCGGGTCTGATCACACAGAGGTCTGATACCCTGCCCACCTGCTCGCAAGCCCTCTGTTGGTTCAAATGGCCTTTCCCAAACAGCAGGGAGCACTGGCTGGCCAGAGCACATCTCTGACCCTGGTCATGAGATGCTTTTTGTATTGGAAGGCTCTGTTCCGGTCCCTGGAGGGTCTTGAGAAGAAAGCAGACAAGGAGGACCTGCTGCTGCTGGTATGGTCTTGAGAGGTCCATCGTCAGCTCAAGGGATCTTGGGCAAGGTGACAAATGCACTTTACCCTTTGGGCACGCAGTGGCAAACTGGGCTGGATGGGGAAGAGGGGAGGGTTAGAGTACTTCTAGACTGGCTGCAGATCCCTTGCCAGGTCCTTCTGTCTACCTCTTTAAGTCCCTTTGACCCCATTAGGGTGCTGGGGTAAGCAGGCCACACAGCCCTGAAAAGGGCACGACGGCCCTACAGAAATGTTTCTGCCTCTATCCCCAACACGTGCTGGCCCTGCCTCTTGTACCTCTGCCCTGTCCCCACCGCTGTCCTGCCTTTCCTCCCTGCTAGAAAGTGGACAAAGCTGCCCTGGGCAGCAAAGTCAGTTGCGCCCATTTTGATGAAAGCATGGAGCGTCTGGAGGAGAGGATGCGGGAGTTGCTGAGACAAGTGTTAGGTCAGGAGCAGCGCTGGCAGGAGGCCCAGCAGCGGTTCAGTGATGCCCTGGACTCCAAGGTGAGGGGTTCCTTATCTTCACGGTACAAAACTGGCTCCTTGGGGGCTTTGCAGCCTGAGGCAGCCTCCCTCTGAGGTTTCCCCCTCTGCTGGCTTTTCCCTGCGGACTACCATGTTCCATCCTGGAGCAGCTGATTAAGGTTGTGCATCTGTCCACAGCTGGATCGCCTGGAGCTTGGGCCTTTCCAGAAGCAGCTAGAGGATACCTGGGCAAAGAACATTAAGGATCTCAAGGAGGAGTTGACGGTAGAGATTGACGATGCTGCTGGAATTAAGCAGTGAGTGCAGTGGGATGGTACTGGCTTTGGCAACAGCACTGGCCTCATCCCTTCCTGTATGGTACCCTGGCGTCAGAACAATGTAGCCAACAAACTGCAGGGATGCAGACAAAGCAGCTACACCTACTTCACCCATCAGTATCAAGTTCCCCAAATCAAAGGAGGCACAAGAATGGGCATCTGCAAAATGGAGCTGTCCAAACCAGAACTGGGGTGTGGGTGCAGAGGTTCAAGGATGGAGAAAAGAGGGGCAAGGGTGCAACACATGGTGCCGCAGGCCTCAGTCATGGTCTGCCCACCTTGGCAAGATGCAGGGGAGTTGTGAGCACTGACAAGGCAATGACACCGGGGGAAGAGCTGGTTTGGATGGCAATGTGGGTGCCTGCACCCTTCCCCCTCTTATCCCTGCCTGCTCTGAGCAGCTATGGGCCACAGCCACAGTTCAGCAATTCCAGTGCTGCCAAGGCAAGCTTATCTCCTTGTCCCCTTGGGTGGGAAGAAAACCAGGCTCAACATGCCACAGCTCCCCCTGCAAACACTGAGCCTTCCTGCAGCAATATGCCTGGCACCTGTTGCTGCCTGTGAGCTTCTGGCTGTGTGCACTGCAGCCCTGTCAGGAGTTCATCCAGCCCTTTCTCCCTCAGGCAGCTGCTGGTTCCTTACAAGTGCCTGTCCTGCGACCGGCAACTCAACATGCAAGTGCCTGGCCCGTGAGTAGCGCCCGGCACTGGTATACTGGGGGGCTGTGTGGGTGGGACAGGGGATGGGTGCTGGTTATGCCCTGCTGTCTCAGGCACAGGGGCTAGACTCTGCTGAGGGGTCTGGAGGGCCTGACTCTGCTGAGCCCCCTCTAAAGCCATGTCTTTCAGATATGGAGTGTTCCCTCCAGGAACACCTCCCTGAGGGCAGCAGGCAAAGCGGTGCTGTGGGCTATAGGCCTATGGGTTTTGGTGCTCTGCCCCAAGCTGGGGTGGCTTATTTGTCCCTTGTCACCCACCCGCGGCTCCTGCCCTCCCCAGGCACATTGACACATTGCCGCTCTTTCCACCGCTGCCCTGCAGCCACACTGCACACCCCTCTACCATCACCACAGAGGAGCAAGCACAACAGCACAGTCACAGGTAGGGGACATGGGGACCCATCACTGACCTCTGGTATGCTGAGGATAGTCCTGCCTGCCTTGGCAAGGGAGATCTCTGCCCTGAATGGGGGCCAGAGGGGGCCAGGGGGCCTGGGCAGGGTAGGGGAGCAGAGGGAGCCAGGGAGGGTCAGCTGTACTTGCCCCAGGTGTCTGGGCTTTCAAAGCCCCTACTGCACTGCTCAAGCCCTGGTCTCAGTGGCACTGAAGCCACATATTATCAGTTGTATCTGGTCTCAGCTTGATCTCAGGCTTGGTGGGGACTCAGCACAGTGAGACAGGCATGGGTTCCCTTCAGCAGTTGGAGGGGAGTCAGCAAGAACATGTGTCAGTAGGGAGCACCCTCTGCCCCCCTCTCTGGCACAGTGGGATGAAGCTCAGGATACCACAGTGCTGGACAATGAGTATCTCCATGCTCCATCCCTCAGGAAGCTGGTCAATAGCAAGTTCCTCAAGTCACAGAGCTGCAAGGGTCAGGACACATCCAGTGCACCGATCAAGGATGTCCTATCCCTCTCCAAAAAGGTAGGGATGGTGAAAGGAAGAACATCAGGGAGGAACAAGGCTGAGAGAGTAATGCTGAGCATCTGGAATCCACCCTACTTCAGTTTCCTCAAGGAGAGATAGGTGGGGAGCATTGCTTGGGGATGCTGAACTGAGCCCCACATTGCAGCAGCCATTCTCTCCTTCCCAGCCTGGCATGACTGAGCTGCTGGGAACAGAGGATTACGTGGATCAGGGCCAGGAGCACAGGCCTGAGGTGGCAAAGAGGGCACAGAATAAGCTGGGTATGGCCTGTCATTACACCAGTGCTGGGGGGAGAGAGCACCAGCTGTTTGCTGGTGATGGGTGAGCTGTCTGCACACCTGGGCAGGTGCAGGGAGGGTCTGGAGTCTGAGGCAGGCTGAGGAGGGGTGGAAGCAGGATGGAGAGGGATGACTGGTGGATGGGACAACTGGTCCTTGGGTGTGTTCAAGACGGAGTGCAGTGTGGAGATGGCCCTGGCCAGTGTGGGAAAACAATCCATATGTTGGAGGGCAGGGGCCAGTACCCCATCCCTGAGGATCTCTGGCCATGCAAGATGCCCCTGGGCTTCAAGGCACTTACGTCTGTCCTTTGTCCCCAGGCCCCACCACCTTAGCAGAGCACCAGCCCGCTTCAGACCTCAAACACTGATCCCGGGCACTGCAGCATTTGCTGCAAATCCAGTCCCTCTGGAGGGAATGAGTAGCCAGGCAGCTAGCTGTAACTGGATGCTCAGAGCCCTGCATGAAGAAGACTGGGACAGCTGCCCCAAGGGATTTCTTTTCAATTTAATAAAAATATTTTAACTTGCTATGTTGGAGATATTCTAAGCAGGACTGATTTCAAAACTAATCCCTCACTTTAGGGCTGCCACCCTAAAGCTGAACAGGTGCCACAGGGAAGGGCAAAGTTTTGGTGGGGACAGGAGCAGCAGAGTTTGGGGTGAGGCCCCAGACTGGGTCATGCGGGTATGTGGGGGGTGTCCCTGAGCCAGGTGGAGGGGCTAGAGTTGCCCCAACCCATGGGCTGTGGAGGTGCAAAAGGTGTAGTCCCTGGATTGCCCCCCACCACCCCCCCCATGCTGCTGGTGCCCCTGAATTGAGCTTTGGCGAGGCTGCAGCAGCGCCACACATCTTGCGGGAACTTGAGATGAGCCCGAGCAGCACTGCTCCCTCTCCCGCTTCAGGCTCAGGGCAGGGTTTAATATCATCATCATCATCTGTGATTTACACTCTGAGTGAGGAGTGCTGGAGCACCTCCTCGTGGCCTGGAAACCTGACTGGAAGGCTTGGACACTGCATTTACAGTGCATTTACAGCATTAATCTGGTCTTTACAGTGGGCTTGGACCTGCTTTGAACTATCAGTTCTTGGCACCATTATTTTATGTCACATCAATCACTGCTGGTCAAACAAAAGTGCCAGTATAAAGAAGTTCATTCTTCCCCTGGTCTGGCTGTTGATGACAGACATGAGAGTGGTGAACTCTGGCCCTGACCCAGCAAAAGTGTGCAGGGGGAGCAGAGGGTCATGGAGCTGCGTACTGGCCCACCTCAACATGGGTACATCACCCACCCCGACCTGCAACACTGCATGTCATCTGCGTGCCCCAGAGCTCCCTGACCTCTCTGGGTCCCCAGCCAGTCCCGGAAGTCCCTTTCCCATTAAGTCCTCAACCCCCCATCCTAGATGTCTTTGTTCTCACACATTAATTTCTCCCTGAATATCCTGAATATCCTCACCTCTGGCTGTCCCCATTCCCTGGAGGGTCCCACCTGGGGCAGCACTGCAGTGTGGCTGAAAACCACCTTGTTTAAGATACCAGTCCCAGGTTATGAGGGACACAAGAAATCACTGACCTCAACCAGTTTATTTAAAACAAAGCTTTTTTTTTTTTTTTTTTTTTTTTTTTTTTTTTTTTTTTTTTTTTTTTTTTTTTTTGGAGTTTGGTGAGTTTTTGTGTGGAGGATTTAAGTGAGCAGTAAAGCACAGCTGGCTCACCGTAGCTCCAGGGGGAAGTTTCTCTGAGTGGGAAATTCAGGTCTAAAGCACAGGTACATACAGAGTGATTATTTTACAGAATAGA
The DNA here is from genome assembly GCF_015832195.1 of Motacilla alba alba. Lineage (NCBI taxonomy): Eukaryota > Metazoa > Chordata > Aves > Passeriformes > Motacillidae > Motacilla > Motacilla alba. Next base: position 60,630,438 of record NC_052046.1, on the reverse strand, counting down.
AAGCAAAACCTAAAAATTACCCAAAATTCAGATCTTTTTTGCTCAACCCAGCTATCAGCTCTATTCTATTCATGCTGCTGAGGCCCTATATTGCACTATAATGTTTCATCCTATGTATAAAAAGGCCCCTTTAAGCCTAAATAAACCCTCAGATGTGGCTTTTTGGAGGGGACTTTGAGCAATGAAGGGACTTGGAGGGAGAAACATCCTGCTTTGCTTTGTTATGGGAAGAAAAAGCCTCTTCTCAGAGCAGGAGAAATTATAAAATGGAAAAAACTAAATTATGAAATTTTATCCCAACAAACTGGGTAAGAAGAGGGGGAAAGGCCCCTGGAGGGGGGAACTGGGCAAACTGGTGACACATGAAAAACTTAAGCCTCCTCTCCCCCACAAGCAGCACATAGGTTAATTCTGGAAGGGTTTGAGGATATCTTTGGAGCTGTTTCTTACCCTACTAGTCCACTACTAGTACCAAAAACAACAAGTCTTACTTTCACTTAAAAGGGGACAGTCTTCTCAAAAACAAAGGGGTTCAGGGTTTATCAACCACCAACAAAAACAAAGGGGTTGGGAAGCACTTTCTCCTCAAGGCAGCAGTGCAGAGGCCACCATTTCTTTAACAAGTTCCTCTCTAATTTGGGGATTTCTTCCCTGTGGGCATTGTTTCGAGGTGGAAAATCCCCATCTCCCACTGTGCTAGCTGCTCTCTTGGGGAGAAGGCCCAAAATGGAGCAAACATACCCAAAACCAGAGGATTAAAACCACACCCCCCTGGTTGCACTGGAGCTGTATTTTCTGCCTTCTGGATGTACCAAGCTGCTGATTTTAAAAAGTGCCTTTTGATCTCCATTTTTATAAGCACCCATCAACACCAACAAATTATTAACGGTTGATAAAAAGTTAAACAGTTGTAAACACTACCTCAAAATCCACCTCTTTCCACTTACAATGGACCTCAGTGAGGAGCAGGAGAAGATTAACACCCCCACCATCACGGAGGACCTGCAATTCTTACTCAGGTTTGCCCCTCCATGCCTGCTGCACTTCCCTTGTATGCACAGCCATCCAAGGGAAGTGCAGCAGGCATGGAGGGGCAAACCTGAGTGAGGATCCCACCCAGTCTGATGCTGAGGTGTTAGTGGAAGAGGAGCAGCATGGGGAGAAGCAGGAGGCAATGGCTAAAACTCCCCCTGGAAATGTTCATCCTCAAGCCCCAAATCCCCTCAAAATGCACCCTGGGGTCTAGCTTTGTGGAAAAAAACTTTGACTCTTGTGGGGAAAAAAACCCTTCAGCTACTTCCATGGGCTTTCATGGGCTGGTATGAGGTGTGCCTGTCACTCAGGAGGGTTTTGGAGTTCAAGGGTCCATGTGGGAGGGCTGCAAGGTGCATCTGCTGGCTCTGCTCAAGGAGTGGGGGCGGTGCACCCTCCACACCCAACCATTTGCCCTCCCATCTGGTGACAGGATGCAATTGAGCTGCCCTTGAGCAAAAAGAGGCTGATTTCCCCGCCACCCCACTGCTGGAGAGCCAGCTGTGGGGCTACTGAGTTACACAAAAGGGTTTTGTTGTTTATTTTTTGTATGGACTTTCAAATTAAATATCCATAAAGCTTTTCAGATGAAAAGTGGATGGAGTGTTGGAAGCTCATCTGTTGGAGCAGGATGCTGCAAAGAAGTGCTTTCCTTTACACATCACTGGACCTTGTCTTTCAAGGAAAGACCAACCTCACCATGAGTCAAACAGGGAAAAAACTAATTATACAACTGAGCAGGGCTGTAATGTGGGTTCAGCTGTGACTGTGTTTTGTCAGGGCCCCTGTCTAAAATTCAGGTCCCAAAGATAAAAGCTGCTGCCTTTCCTGGTAGTTTCTCCTCTTCCTCAGACCAAGGTGAAGAGTGAATGTGGATAGGGAGGCAATTCTGGCAGCGAAGGAGTGACTGGGACTGCAAGAGGCCAAGACCTGCCCAGTCCAGTCTGGGCTTGCTGATAACGGGACTTTATTACATGGCTGAACCCTAACAACAACCTTCTGCTGCTTCAAGATACCAGTTCATTTAGTTTTGCTCCTCTTCTATTCACTTGTAGGCAGTGAAATGGAGGATGAAATTCTGTCTGTGGTCTCTCTCCCTGCTTACATCCTGGCAGTGAATACAAAGCCCTGGAAAGGCCCAATCCTGAGTGATCCTCAGAGATATGAAACATGGTTTTAACCCACTTCCCCTAAATTCTCTACAAATCCTAAGAAGAAAAGTTTCCACTTGCAAAACCTTATTATGAGACATCTTGCAACACCAGCAAAGCCCATTTTCTTCCTCAAGGTGACTTTTTAAAAATCTTTTAGGGACATTCTCCCTGTTTTTCTGGTCTATGCTTCCACTGACAAACAGCTAAGGAACAAAAAATACTTCTGTTTTCCCACTGAGAAGCAAAAGAGTGAAATATGATTGCTAAATTAGATATTATAAGGAAAATTAAATGGGGCTGGAGTGAGAGTGGGGCTGTTTGTTGTTGAGTGGAGTGTTTGCTGGGGTGGTGGAAGTGTTTGCACTTGGGAGGTTCATAGTGGATTTTTGGGGAACTCAAGGACAGAGGGTGAGCAAAGCTGGCTCCTAGCCCAGCCAGAGCACTGGCCAGAGTCACTCACCTGCGTAAGTGGGTGGGGGAAAGGCAAAAACTTCAGTCTGACTATAAGCATCACAGAAAGCCACCCACCCGCCAGTGTAATCCACAGCCACCTCGATGGATTGGACAGTGTGGCTGTGGGGCAGAGACGTAGGGCTGGGCCAGGTGAGAGCCTGCAGCTGCCCCAGCACTGCCCCTCGGCCCACACCCCACATTTGGGGCTGAGACCAAAGCAGCCCTTATGAGACACGAATTCCCAAGCCACCCCCAGTGCCCAGTCGGGACCGGGACAAACCTTCATGGCCCAGCATGACAGTCCTCCACAAAGTCCTGCTGACCCAAAACACAGCAGAGGGACTCAAACCACTCCATTCCTAAGGGCAGAGGAGCTGGGGATGATTCCCAGTGGCCTGCAGTCTGGCCATCCAATGATACCAGGATTTGGGGGTGAGCTGTGGCTGGATCCAGGGTCATGGCTGCTGGCAGGGAGAGGGATGTTCATGAGCCTCTATGCATTGGAAGATCACCTCCAAAAAATGCACCAAAGCATCAGCTCCAGGCACTGAACCCAAATGGGGGTTCAGTAAGTCCCTGAAGCCAGACTCACCTCTCCCTCTGAGTCTTTCTCCAGAGAACACTCCAAGATGTCTGGAAATAGAAGATGACCCCAAGAAGATGACCCATTTGCCTCTGGATCTGGCCCTGGGCGTTCCCCATATCCACCCTGCTGCACAGAGAAGGCAAAACCATCTGAGGTGGGAGACACAACCTCCTTCATCAGGGCATCAACTCTCTCCACATATAATTAGTGTCCTAATTTGGGTGCTAATTAAACACCAGACCTTAAAAAGTTCTGACCATTCTTCAGTTTCCATCCCCATTGCCCCACTCCTTGCACCCACAGCCAGGTCCAAACCCCCTTTGGGGACCCCCATCTCCCCCTCCATGCCCAGAAGTGGAATAGGAACTCTCCACAGCACAGGTGCCTGCTGAGAGCAGCAGTTTGAAATCTCCAATATTTAGGTTTGGTCCCAAAACTACCACCGGCTATACTGTTTCATAATTAACCCTCACCAAATTGCAGCATTTCAGCTCAGTTTTGGCTTCTAGATGCTCGCATTGCTTTTTTTTCCCCTAGAAAGACAGGGAAAAGACTTGCCTCTGCTCAAAATATATATTCTGGGGGCTGAGTTTTAAGGGGAATTAGCATCGTTCAGGCAGGGGAGGAGTGTCTGAGACAGGGATCTGCTCACCCTGTAGCAGCGAGCGGCCCCTTCGAGCAGCACGGTGGGGTGGGCGTGATGCTCATGCAGGCAGTGCAGACAAGGACTCCATCATGCTGACAGAAAAGAGTGACGGGTCGTTGGTGCCTGTGGCACAGATCCTGCGCCAGCAGCCGAGCCGGCTCCTGCACGGCTGCCACCACATTGGCCAGCTGCCAGCTGGGGCGGAAGCCACTGATGCTTTGTGAAGGCTGACCTAGAGCAGAGGCTAGACAGGGTTAAAGAATAAAGTAGGTATTTATTAAAAGGCCTCAATGGATACACCTTGGGCAGCACAAGAGCCCAGCCAGGGCTACACCCAAGATGAATACAAAATTGTCACAAAATGGACGACTGATCACCAGATCGCTCACTTTTATAAGTTCTGGAGTTGATTGGATATTGGATATCCAATTGGAGCATATTGGAGTTGATTGTCCAATTATGGCTTTAGGTTTGGAAGTACCATTCTTCTTGTTTTCCTCTCATTTCTACCATCATTTATGCTTTGGGGTCTGAGATTTGGATCGGTTGTCCTTGGTCCCCAGCTACAGAAGGCACTGTTTTGTCCACCTATTCTGTAAAGAGAGGTTACTATCCCTTAATATGAAGCTCAGAACTACACACTAAATTAGTACAGACCATCAAAAATATAAAAACTGAAACCTGAGGCATCACCACCATGTGGAAATGACACCTGGCACTATGGGCATGGAGCGCGGCCTGCCACACACTGCAACAGGCAGCGCCGGCAGAAATTGTGGCCACAGCTGAGGATCATGACAGGATCCTGGAAGAAATCCAAGCAGATAGCTCAAGTGGTTTCCTGCTGGAGGTATCTGATGGCGTTTCCCGTGGCCATGGCTGTTTACAGGACGCACTCCGGGGAGGTGCGCACGGGAAGAGGCCTGGCCCGGGTGCTCCTGGAGGCGGCGGCGGGCCGGGACGCTGGTGCCAGGGTCCGGAACCTCCCAAGCAAAGGCAACCCCGGGCGGGTCCGACATTCCCACCGCCGCAGTCATGGAACAGCCCCTCGGGCTAGCGCCAGCGGTGATTTACGGACAAAAGGGAACGAAAGCAGCGGCAGCTGGGGCCTAGGAGGGACGAGTTATTTACAAGGCGAACTCTTACTCCTCCGGCTGCACCGGGGGAAGCAGAGTGAGGCCAGAAGGGGGCTCCAGAAGACAAGGATTAAAGCAGAAATGGGGCAAGTGAGCCGAGTCCCCTGGAGCTCATGTGGATACCAGCTTGGAGTAGGAGGGTTAAAGTGAAATAAAAACCCACCGTTGGGTGTATTTTAAATATAATAACATTAACGGAGTTTCAATATGCTATATCTCATTTTATTATAAGATATATATATGTTTAAATATAATTGCAGATTTTATTATAGAGCTATAAAAATAATAAGAAACACATACCGTTTAAAATACTAACCAGGAATTATAGTTATGAATAAGGTATATTATAAACGTAATTGCCAATTAAATCGAATCAATAATTTGTGAGAGCCAAATTATGATAAAAATAACAAAGTATAAAATTTATTTCGCGTTTGAATGACAAAATCTGGGTCAGCTACGAATCGGACAGAGCCTAGCCCAGGACTTAGGCTCTGGGTGACACACGTTCACAGCTCTGAGCCCCTGCATGCATCAGAGTGGTAGTGGCACACCACAGCCGTGTCCGAGTCCGGTTCTTATACTCTCTTTCTCGCCGCAGGCCAGGATGTTCTTTGTCCTTTTGTTAATCAAGTGAGTCCCAAAGCTTCTCTGGACTCAGGATAAAGCTATCAGATGGAAGACGGTCCAGCTCTCGATGTCTCGGGAATAATTCATTGGTTTCTTGTCTCCTGCTAGACAGAGCTTGAAAAGCTGCGCTTGCGGTACACAAAACACACGTCGGCGTTAGCTGCCCGTCGGGGTGGCCGCTGCCCCGCGTCTCAAAGAGCTGCGCCGTGGGACGGCCGAGGCGGCGATACCGGAGCCGAACCGAGCCGTGCCGGTGCCAGAGTCACCAGAAAATCTGCCCTGAGGGCGAGACGGCGCTACAAGAGGCGCACCGAGCGGGTGGTGCGGTGCGAGCCGCTCTGGTCGCTGCCCAGGCTCTGGGAGCTGCACGGCGGTACGGGCGGGGCGGCGGCAGAGGGGCCGCACCGAGGCCGGGGGCGACATGTGAATGGACTGTATAGAGCAGAATGAAATAAACAGAATTAAAGAGCCGCAGCCGGGCATGGCTAGTGAGAGCTGCACCGCGGGACGGGACGGGCCGGTGCCGAGGGGAGCCGCCGCTTACCGCGTGAGGGCAGCCGAGTGACGACAGCCAGAGCCGGCAGCCGCTTCCAGCGGCGGGCAGGAGCGGGAAGTGGTCTTCTCAGTCAAGGCCGTAGAGTTTAGGCCCCGGGACAGGTCCGCCACTCCGCACCTAAGAACCAGAATCCCGTGTATCCCGCTGCCCCTCACTCTCCTGCTCCCTTCTCCCTGGCCCAGCGGAACCAAGAAATACCTTAAAATTTAGCCTATGCATACACACACACACACGCGCACGTGCGAGCACAAAAGGAAAACCGGGGGCGGTTTTTTGTTTTGTTTTTTTCTTTAATTCATGACCTACATGGTGAGCAACAACACAAGATTGGTTACTGATTAAAGCAGCTGGGAGGGGAGCCTTTCATAAAACCATATGGCTCCCAAAAGTATGGGCACCTAGGATGAGGAGGCACAGGTGGCGTTCCTGGGGAGTCCATCTACTGTGTCCACGTCCTGCATCTCCTGGCAATGACCCCCTGACAGCTACTAGCCAGCTCCTGGCCTCAGCAGGGCTTTCTGGCCTCATCCTGCTCCTCATCCCACGGCACACTTTTTCTCTCTGCCAAAAGCTGTGGGAGAGGAGTCGTGCCAGTCTCCAGCGTCATCTTTGCTGTGGGGAGACCCATGGGCAGATCATTGTCTGGGAGGAGGGAAGAATGTGGGGAGTGAGCAGGGGCAGAGCCTGCTGCTGCCCTTCCCTTGGACAAGCTCCTCTTCTTCCTGAAATGCCTCTGACTTCTCCCCAGATAACTAAATTATCCCAAAATGCAAGTGAATTCCTCCCAAAATAACTCTGAATTCCTCCCCCCAATATTGCTGAATATCTGAATTATCTGAATATATCTGAATATCTGAATTATCCCTAATACCTCTACATTCCTCCCCAAAGCCTCCAAATTCTCCTAAAATACCTCAGAATTCTCCTAAAATATCCAGTTTCTACCCCAATACCTCTGAAGTTCTCCAGGGCCTCCCACAGAGCATCACTTTGGTGGCAGCAGGAGCTCAGGCTCTTCTCCAGCTCCTTGGGAAGCCCCGAAGGGAGGTGGAGCCTCATTTCACTCAAGCTGGGAAAAGACATTACAGGGACAGGTGTTATGTGATGGATGTAGCAGCCAAGCCCCTCTCCACAGCTGGAGTGATAGGAACATGAAGCAACCAGTTGCCACATACATGCTTCTCCCAACATCCTAAAAGGAAAATGGGAGAAAAAAAGGAGTTCAAGACCCCATAGGCTGCACTTTGGGACAGCTTTGGGGTAAGGAAGGCGCTCATCCAAGGCAAGCACCTGGACTCCAGCTGCACGATGAGTCTGTAGAGCTGTGCAACCCCCTCAGCCACCCGCAATGATTTTTTGGCATGGGTAGCTGTGAAGGTGTCGTCCAGCCCAGCCAGCCACCCCAGCATGGTGCGCTCCTGCTCCGCCAGCAGCCGGAACAGCCGCTCAAACTCAGCCTCAATGCGGCGCCGCTTGGCTTCACTCATCTCCTGGAGGAGACAAGAAATCCACATGCAACCCCCAGACCTGAATTTTCCCCTTTTGAGTTAAAGGACAAAAATGCTTCTGCTGTAGCCAGGGTGGTTGTAAGACTGGGGCAGGGCTGGGTATGCAGCTAATTAGTGACTGCAGGGTAATTACATACTTCCCCCACGGTTCTCCTTTTCCCTTCACTGTTGCCATTCCTCTCTATATTCTGTCCAAAACCAATCCAGGCCCTGAGAAGCAGGGGGGAGTGTTAATTCCATGTCAACAAATGTCCATTTATAACTCAGTCAGGGATGAAAATGAACAGCGCCATGACATTGATTTAAAGTGTGGATAATAAGCAGCTGCACATGGAGGTGGTGCTTGCCAAACCTGCCCAGAATCTGCACCAACTACTCCAAATTCTGGCTTTGCAGGGCGCCAGGATGCCTCTTGGATATGATCCCACATATTTCTTCAAGAGGGGCTTGGGGAGGAAGAACAGAGGGGACCTCCTGTACCAAGTAGCCCTGGTGTCTCTTCTCTTCACTCGCTCTCCAGTCCAGAAATTCTGCCAACACCTTCCTTAGGGATTGCAGGTAAGACTGGATTTTCTCCAAAATACACACACACCAAAAAAAAAAAAAAACAAACTAGAAAAAAACCCCAAACAAACAACCCCCCAAAAAACAAAACAACAAAAAAAACCCTACTAAAAAAAAACCCAAACAAACAAACAAACCCAAAAAAAACCCTACCCACAAGTGAAGCAATCAAATCAGCTTGTTCGTATAATCCTATCTTCAAAATCTTACATTATTCAGGAGAGGAAAGCAAATCATCCCCCTTAAAAAGCCCCCTCACTGCCTTCCCTGAAAAGCAGGGATCAACTCACTTTGTGTTTTTCCCACAGCTAGGAGCAGGCACTACAGCTTTGCTTTCCCAAGAAGAAATTAAAATATTTTCCCTTTGCACCTTTTTTTCATGGGGAGAGAGAGAAGGAAGGCGTAATGGGTCATAGGAAGGTGATCTCACCTCACAGGTCTCATCCGGTCCTCCAAAAGTCTTCATGACCACAGCCTGTGGTGGCTCACCCATTGCCTCCTGAGGGGTTCTTGTCCCTTCAACACCAAGAGAGGAAGCTCTGGCCAGTGTCAGCACAGGGGTTTTGTGTGGCTGCTGTGGCCATGCTGCCTTCCTGGCAAGGAGAAAGGAGTGCTGGGGGGTGGCACGGGGTGAAGCTGCCTGCCCTTGAACCACCGCTGTTCGTGTGCTCAGTTCCCTGTAAAAGCTACCTCAGCTGGAAAAGCAAATGTCATCACCCACAAGTAGTCTTTAAATAAATTTTATATCCACAGGGTTGTCTTATTTCCAGGCATTGCTGTCACATTCCTCACCTGGAAGCTGCTCCCAGCTTTGCCTTGTTCACCTCTGTCATGTGTAAGGGGCCAGAGTCAGATTTGGGGAAATAGGGGGGCAAAATTTAACCAATTTTTCCCTTGTGTTGTCATGCAATAATGGGGTTTTTTTGCAGTGCTTTAATTTTCCTCCCTTCCCTCCCCAGTGCCTGTGTTGAGAAAATAAATGGCCCTGAAATGGGGGGAAAAGGGGCAATCAGATGGTGCAGGTGTCCAAGTACGTCATGCCCCCATCTGCTGGCGAGAGATTGGAGGGCTCCTCCCTTCTTGGCTGATAAAAGCTGGCAAAGGCTGAGACAGGACTGAGCTTTGGCTGAGCCTGTGCCAGAGAGAGGAAGAAAAAAAATCCTGAGAGGAAAAAACACAGCGAAGAAGCAGCCAGTGGAAGAAAACCATCTGGAGGAACCCGAATACAGCACCAGTGACAGCAAGGAAAATACCAAGAAGGTTTGAGTAAGGGGGGAAAATCCCAGTGTTGATGGGGGGGTTACATCATCCTGATATCTGGGGGGGAGGGGGGGGAAGAAAGGGGATTTTGAGTCCCTTCCCCATCCCATGAACTCAAGAACGGAAGAGATTTACCCTTGCTTTGGTCTCAGGATCTTTGTTTTGGATTTAAAGGTATTTTGCAATGGAGGGTCATGATGATTATTTACTTCTCTTCTACCTGTAACAATCCAGCCAGAGAATCTGGGTGAGAAACAGCATGGCTCCTGATTTTATCTCTGTTTGGGTGATTTTCTCACCTTTTTCTGTCTTTTACTGATCACCCTGCTGCTTTAATCCCCTCATCTGCAGATTTGCTGAGGAAAACACAAGGAAAAGAAGCAACCTGTTTGTTTTCAACTGTCACAGCATGGTTTATTCAATCATTTTGGGGCTTTATTACTCATGCCCAGGGTGCTTTTGTTTGCGTGCAAAACCCCACACTGACTTCCAGAGGATGAATTTGAGGCCATTTGTTGCCAGCTCTTATCTCCCCCATATGCATTTTCTCCAAGGTCAATGCAAACTTCTTCCCCTCTCACAAGATTTCTCTGGATGTGAGAGGTGAATGTGGCTTATCTCAATTTTAGGGACTTTACTCACTCAAATAAACTTTTTCAGATTTGATTGATGAATGGTGGAGGCAGAGATGGATTTAAGATGGATAGATTCAGCCTTTAGCCAGCACGAGGAATGGACATTTGGGGGTATAATAATATCTACAGTGGCTATGGATTTATCACATGTGCTACTCATGTTCCCTTCATAGTCATTAGGGAATTAATTTATTTAACCCATCTCCAAGGGTCTTCCCATAAATGAACCAAGCGTGTTGCAACTGTTGAAGAAAAAAGAATGCTATTTTCTTGAAGTACTTTGATTAAATATAGTGGTTACATACATTTTTTTACATAGAAAGGGGCAGAAGCTGAGATAGTGATGAAGGATAATAATTGGATTTATCCTTTCTTTCCTTGCTCTGTGCCTCCAGTCAGGAAGAAAGGACTCTGAGGGTGCAATGGCTTTCTTCCTCAAACCACGGCCATGCACGTGGGACCTTGCCCTGGACTACCACACTGCCAAACAGTTTGAAGGTAATCAGAGGCGGCTAGAAAGGAGCAAAGTACCCATTCCTTGTGTTTTCTGGGCTGAGTTGTTCAATGGGGTTGAAGATTCTCCAGCTCCACCTTCTATCTCCCTAGGGCCTCCATCTCCAACCTCCATCTCTTTGCTTTTCCATCTCCAGTCTCAACTGAATATATATCCTCCATCTCCAACTTCCACCTCTTCACACTTACATCTGCAGCCTAACCTTTCCTCTCCCTTTCTCTTTGAAAAGTCACCAGTGAAGGCATTTTGGGCTTGTGTGTTCTCTAGGCTTAAATTTGTCTTCTGATTCATTCTCTGTTTTGCTTTTCAGTGGATGTAACCCTGGATCCAGCCACAGTGGGTCCAGAGGTGATCCTCTCTGAGGACCTCAAAGAAGCCACCTGGGGTAGACCTCGATGCCAGTGGCCTGAGGGTCCAGGCCGGTTCGACACAGACCCATGCATGCTGGGCAGCGAGGGCTTCACCTCGGGCCGTCACTACTGGGAGGTGGAGGCCAATGGGCGCTTCTGGGCCGTGGGGGTGGCCCGTGAGTCAGTTCAGAGGAAAGGCCGGGTCCTCTTCAAGCCCAACACTGAAATTTGGGGCTTGCAGAAGTATGATGAGCTCTGCGTTGCTCTCACAGCTCCATCCAACACCTCTGTCCCACTCCTCAATGGGGAGATTGGGGTCTACCTGGACTATGAGGTGGGACAGGTCTCTTTCTACGCTGTCAGCAGCCGCCAACGTATCTTCACTTTTCCTGTGGCCTCCTTCAGTGGGGAGAGGGTCTTCCCCTACTTTTGCGTGCTCCTCTCAACCATTAAACTGTCCCCCAAGGGCTGATGCCCTGGAAGGATCCTCCCAAAAGCTGGTTGCATTACAGTGGTTGGAAATGCTGGTTGATGCTCCTCAACTCTTATTTTCAAAGTCTTGGAGTAATTTCTAACTCAGTTCAGGGTCCATCCTTCATCTTAGATGTCTCTGTTTTGGGTTGTGCCTAGGGGGTTTTGGGTCTGAGCTCAGCACAGCTCATCTCAAGTTGTTAAATTCATGCAATGAATTTAAAAAGCTTAAAAAGGCTCATTAGCAGGAACTGGACTTCCCTGAGCTTGTTTTGAGCTAAAAACTTCATTTTTTTCTCCCAAATACAGCTTCCTCTGGAGGTTCCTTTTGCTGACTTCAGTGCCTATGATTGGCTGGGCTTCCAGCACAAATTAAAAATCTTGATTTTGCAGACTTTGTATTAATACCAGCAGCTATTCCTCATATTAAAACTGATTTCGTTATCACAAGGATGTGCTCACATCCACTGCTCCCAGTCTTTTCTTCTGCTGTTCCCCATGCTTGAGATGTATTTCCAAGTGCTTAGCATGTAAATATGCTCAGGATAGAATAAATTTATTTTTCTCTAAGAATTAGAAGGCATCTGCACTTGGGCCATCACCAAGTTGCCCCAAACCCAAAAAGAGCCTCCAAGAGCTGCCCTGCCCCCCCACCCCACCCCGCTGGAGTCTCAAGATCATGTGGATCCCCAAAGGCTGCCTTGTCCCGGAAACACCTTGTTGGCCTCTGGAAACCCAAATAACCCCTTGCTCAGGGATTTCAAAATCTTTTTGAGATTTTCTTTCATGTCCCTATGGTGCACCCGATATCTGGGAGTGAGAAGGCCTCCCTGCAGCACCCAAGGAGCTGACACAGAGGTTTGGAGGCCGTCTTATCCTGTTGCCCTTGCCTGAGCTCTGCAGCTCTTGTTTATTACAAATCCAGCTCCTCTCAGTGCTGCAGTGGGAGGAGCTGAGCCCATTGCCATCCAGGTAAGCACAGAGCCCACCACCACGGATCCAAAACCTGGAAGTACAAAGGACATAACCCATTTCAGATGGAGCGGCAGGAAAAAGGAGAAAAGTCATACATAGGCTTCCCTCAGCTTCAGTTCTCAGGCATTCTCATGGGCACCAACATGCCAAAATATGTATACATATTCCTTTTATAATGTATACATATTACAAAATATGTATACATTATTCCTTTTTCTATTGAATAGAACTAATTCAATATCAATATACCAACACTGACACTGATCTATTTCTAATATGAAACCCAAAGCTTTGCAAGAGAGAAAGAAATTTAAAATAAAAAATCCAAATTTAGGATTTTCTCACCAAATGCACCACTCCCATCTTTTAGGTCAAAGGGGAAAACGAAGACCCATTCCAGATGCAATGTTGCCCTTCCCAAACAGTGTCCCATTGCTACCTCTGGATGTACTTCAAGTACAAGAAGAAATGCACATTTTGCGGCTGAGGAAACACCAACCAATGACATAATAATGAAAAACATGGACTCACAGGTGAGATAGAGGTGAGCGGTTCACCCATTGCCATGGCTGCTCCTCATCCTCCCGCAAAAGGCCAACCCAGTACTCTGAGATGCCTTTGTATCTCATCACAAAGCTCTGAAAGAGAGGAAAAGGAAAGATTTTTACCTTCTTCCAACCAAAACCTTTAATTTTACCAGTTGCTCATGCTGCTTTAGGGCTTCTCTGGGATGTGAACATTTCAATCTGCTACCAGAAAGTGTCATCTAGAAACAGGGGTTTATTCCTATAGTCCTTTTAGCAGTTGGCTTTGGTGAGGAATTTGAAGAGACTCATGATGACATACCCTCAAGGCCTTTTCCCCAACTTCTCACCCCAGATCTTCAAAAAAGATCCTGGAAGAGTAGTCAAAGAAACCAAAAGGTTTCAAATACAGTGCTTTTGGGTTTTTTTCCCCCATGCCAAGCAGGTCCTCATGTCTCCTTACCAAGTCCTCAGTGCTGTCCAGCATGGCCAAGGAAGCACCAAATGCTGAGCAGTTGTCCTGGCTGGATGTCCAGTTCCCCTCAACCTCAGAAAAATAGTAGCATTTTCCTCTGTACCTGATCCAGTCAAAGGGGCACTGAAAGCAGGGCTGAGCATGAGGCTGAAAAGCTTGCACTGTCATTAAAAATAGAACAACATTAATGAGCAGCACCTTCCCCTTGCCTCTCTGGGATGGGGAGATCATCCTCCACCCCATGGCTTCCAAAAGTCTTCATCTGCCTCAACTCTAGGCAAAGAGAAAAATTAAGATACCAGGAGAGATCCTATGAGAAAATAAGCTCAAATCATGGCCCAGCTTGTGATGTTGGACAAGAAATACAGGTGCTGCACCTTCAAAGAAGGAAACAGGATGGTAGACTTCAAAACCACACATTTTAAAGCGGTGTTTCAGAGTAGTCCTATCCCTAAACATGCCCTTGGGTGTTGTTCTCTGTCATTAATGCAAAAGTAGTGAAAATGACAGGAAAAACTCCTCTTATTCCTGCACACTTCTTGACTTGGTGGGACTCATGCCAACATCTCCAGGCCCCTTAGTCTCTGAAAATAATACTTCTGTGTGACTGTACTCCTGAAATGGCTCTTCCTGTTGATTTTCTAAGGGTTTCTAGATGATATCAACTCCCACACCATGGGGATGGGTTTGTTCTTCTGTAGAAAGACTGCTCTGAAACGTCCTTCTCCCAGAGAGAACAGCAGCTTGGGTGGGCTTTGTCTTCCCCAGGAACATGGAAATAAATCTGTCACAAATACAACAACCCAAAATATCTCAGAGACATTACCTGTGAGACTAAAACTTCAACATTCACCTGCAAAAGCAATGGCTGTGATGAACAGAGCTGTGAAAAGCACTGCCAGCATCACCTGGCAGGCGACACGTGCCTCCGGCTTCATCTCCATGCTGTGACCTGCAGGGGAACAGACCTTCAGTGCCTCTGCGAGGGCTCCCAGGCAGCAACACACTACAGGCCATGCCAGGATGATCAAGGGTTGGTCTCATGCCAATGCCAGTGAACTTGGTGTCATTTTGGGTGAGAAATACCAAATATTCTTCTTCATGTGGAACAAAATTAGCTACTTTTTTATTTATGGGAGCTCTTTGGGAAACAGTTTCCTCCCCAGCTCCAGATGCAAACTCATGAAATGTACCATAATTAAAAATTTGCTTCAATTTCTCGGATTTATCTCATTATTAAAGTTCAGTGGAGTTTTTTTCTTCACCTAAACTAAGACACTTTGGGTCATGGTGCCTCCATTTCTGTATCTTGTGATCCAGAATATGCACTTTCCCTTCACCATGAGCAAAGAAAATCTCTTTCCTAGGGGTTTTATAGAAAAATCTTAAGTGTTTTCATCTGGTAGGACTTCCCCCATTTTTTGTTTAAGATTTTCCCTTTTTGTTCCCATCATATGAACCAAATGTCATGGGAAAAACCCTCCTCTCCCCTCTTCTTCCTGGAAAAAATGTTAGAAAGTAAGTCAGAAGCCAAATATGCTAAATATATATAAAAAAAAAAAGGTTATATAAAAAAAAAATTTAAATCAACAAATGAAAATTAAACAAAAAAATTTGAATATTTGTAGGGGAAAAAATACACCTAAAAGAAAAGAATCAGTTACTCAAGAACCTCAGGAAAGGTTAATGCTAAATTAGAATAACACATCTTGTCTGAAATTGGCCGTTTAGAGCAAAAATTCTATCTGCTGAGTGATAAAAATTTTCCCTCAAGGGAAGTGCCAGAAAAAGCTTTTTCCCCCGCTACAACCTTACTTTAGCTGGGTTTGGTTCTCAAATTACAGAATTATCAAAATAAAACCCAAACCCAGTGATTCTACAGTTCACTGCCCTATGGTTACCTGCCCGCTTGTTCCTTTCCATGCCCAAAAATCCGGAATAAACTCTCATTTCCTCCATTTTTGGGGTTCCACCTCTACAGGTGCTCTTGCCTCACCTGCCAAGCAAAGTTTCATCTATCAGAGGTGTCACGAAGGCTCTCCATACTCAATTAACATTTTCTCACAATTTAAAATTTTCTCCCTGCACCATATTTAAACTTTTCTCCCCACCTGAAGTTTTCCCACACAATTAAAATCTTGTCCCTGCAATTAAAATTTCCTCTCCCCCCAATCAGTTTTATCTGCCTAATTATACTTTTGTCCCCTCAGTTAAAATTTTCTCCCTGTATGTCAAGTTTTCTCCCCACAATCACACTTTCACCCCAAATTAGTTTTCTCCACCAATTAAAATCTTAAAAATTAAAATTAAAGTCTCCTCAGGTAACATTTTCTCCCTGCAGTTAAAATTTTCTGCTGTAATTAGATTTTCCTCCCGGTAAACCTTTCTCCCCAATAAGGTTTTTCCCCCAATTAATACCTTCTACCCTCAATTAATATTTTCTTTTCAGTTAATATTTTCTCTCCAAAATTAAGTGTTTCTCCCCTAAATTAAAGTTTTCTCCCCCCATTTAAGATAATCTTCCCCTAATAAAATCCCCTCAATTAAAATTTTCTCCTGCAATTAAAACTTCTCCCTGCAATTGAAATTCTCTCTTCCAGTCAAAATTTAAGACCACCTCCCCTCAGCCCCCAGGCCCATCCCACACCCTGTCACCTGAGTCTGCTCTGTGGCAACAAGCCCAATGCTGTGGCACAACCTGCTCCTGTGAAGAGAAACAAAGTATTCTAAAAAGAATGTTGTTTTGGTTTATTTTATTGTATTCTTAGGGATTTTCCTGTGCCTCCTGAAGGGCAATGAAGAAGGGGCTGCCTGCCCAGGGCCAGCTGCTCACCCACAGAACCAAGGGTTCCCCTCCAGCTCCACCCAGCAGCACTTCACCTTCTTTTCCAGTATTTCCGGAATTTTTTCTCAGCTAGGGAGACGGATTGTCCAAAAATGCTTTTTTTAGTGTGCAGTTGGAGGAAACACTGCTGGAGATCACTCTGTTCCAGGATGTCAGGGCACCCCAGAACAGCCTTTGGGGATTCTACAAGGGAGAAGTACAGTTCCCTTCAGCCCATTTTATAAAGTATTTTTACTAAAAATATAAAAAAATAAGTGTTCTTGCAATTAAGCTACCCAGATGCAGGGTTTTACCCTAAAACCTAATTTATTTTGTATTTTTAGGGGGTTTTTGTAATCATTGTTCACACACCACTGCAGCAGCTGCCTTTGCAGAGGGCAGGAAGGCTGGCTGATAGCAGCTCACCACAAAAATTTTCTGTGATAAAGAAAAGGCTTTGGGGGGAAAAGAAACCAAAAATAAACATGAGACAATAAACAACATAAAAATAAAAAGTATATAAACACAAATTTAAAATAAAAATATTTTTAAAAATTTAACTAAAAATTTAAAAATAATTTCAAAATAAAATAACGCAGTGCTTTTCCTACTGGGACCTTTGGGTTTATCCTCTTATTTACCCTATTTCTGGCTGCTGGTAGGTATTGGGACAAATTTCTGCATTTGTGAAAAGGTGTTGCACTGGGATATTGTGGCGCTGACTAAAACCTGGAATTAACACCAAAAAACCCTAAGAAAAGGCAGGGAAAAAGGTTACTGTAGGCTGGAAATTGGTGGTTGTTCCATGCAATAGTCAAAGAGTCCCAAACCTGGAGGAAACAGGTCTAGATGGTGTAAAAGGATACATCAGGAGTGGGAGGATGGGCTTGCAGGTGAAAAAGACAAAATAAAATAAAGTAACAAAATAAAATTCATTAGCAGCCAGCAGGAAATCCAGATTCTTACCTCATCCTGGGCAGGAGCTGGGCAACTCTTGACCACATTGGATCTCTTTGCCCCAGGATAAAACAGAGGCCAAATATTTTATCAAAACCAGCAGAATAAGTCACATGGAGCAAAAGGCATTTCAAGTCACTCCCAGCCCATATTTTGGGGAAGAAACACCAAATGTCACCTGTCTCCTCCCCACCTGCCTGTGGTCACACTGATCCACCTCCTCACAGCAAAAAATCCTTATTTAAAGGCTTTTTGAAATGATTATTTATTAATTCTGATTTCACAGATGTTTAACACAACCATCAAACTCACACCACCTCCAGGTGTGCCGCCTCTTCCTGGCTGCAGGACACCTGTTCCCTCACCAACTTCCATTTACAAGGGAAGGGTGTGGAATACATACATACATAGATATGTATACATATATGTATGTACATATGTACAAACTAAAAAGTAGATAAAAGCCCCAGCCAATACCACTTCCTGGAGCCAGATGCAGATGTGAGCGCACAGCTCACAAGGCAAGGGGTTGTCCGAGGATGGTGTCACTTTTGGGCTGCTTCTGGGACCTTCTGAGCAACCATGGCTGGGGAAACAGTTTATGCTGATTTAAGGCATCTTAGGGACAGTTCTTCTGCTGAGAAGCATTGTGGTAAGTCCCATTTTGGGGAGAAAATCCTTATTTCAAATTTTAGGAAGATTTTTGGATTTGTTTACTTTTAGGTTTGCTTGCTTCTTCATCTCCATGTTGAGGTTTCCAAGATCATGGAGAACACTGTTGTGGGTTAAATGTCTTCTAAGGTAGGATCCTAGCTAGAAAAAAGGGGGAATACGATGTGGGTGACTGATACCCGGAAGGCATTTTGCTGCTGAGACTCTTCACCTGGGGGGAAAATGGGTGCCAAGAAACCCAACATGAGCCAACACACCTGAATGGGAAGGAAAGCTGCTGAGATCCTGTCTGAAATCCTGGTGGAGATGAGAGCTGGAGTGACCTTTGTCTCACCAACTCCCAGCTCTACCAGGAGCTCTAAATTAGGCCAATTTCAGATGGTTTCCCATCCCCCAAGATCCATCATTGGGTGCCCAAGGATGCTCCTGATGTTCCTGCAGCCCCTCCTCCACCTGAGAAACCACCCTCACACTAAACCACATCAGTGGTGATTTACTTCTTTGGAGGAAGCAAAGAAGCTGTAAACTTCTGCTCAAACTCACCAGCTTGACAGAGGGGCTTTTTTTTTTTTCCTCTAAACCCCCAGTTTTTTCATCTTTCATTTTTTAAAGCAAATGTGACCTCTTTCAGCACCCGCCTTCTGTCCATGGTGGCACAGGCTCCTTCTCATAGCCAGAGGGCTGGGGCAACTCATCTTGCTCGTCCTGGTGGTGGTGCTGAGTGTGTGGGGTGAGTAACCAGCTCTTATCTACATCTCACACTACAGTGAGCAGCCAAGGAGGGGGAAGTGGGGTTTATTTCAGCATTTCAGTCTTTGGAGGGGACAAGGTTGTCCTGTAGAAATGTGACATCACCCATCAAGAACAAGCCCATTGTGAGTAAACCTGGATTATACTCATAGCTGTCAAACAAGGGTGAAGACTACAAGACATGTTTTTCAGGCTGGCTTAAGCAACTGTATAAGAAAATGAAACCCAGTTTTGTGTGGTTTGTGGTTTTTTATCCCCAAATGGCTGCAGCTTCTCACCCCAGATTACTTCTCCAAGTTTTTCAGGGCTCCCCACAGCCAGTGGTGACAAGCGTTCCCCAGCTAGGCAGTGGGATCCAGGGAAGGAACCAGGTGGAGCAGTGCATGTTTTCATCCCTGGTTCGGTATTTCTGCAAGCCCCGAAGGGACAGCCCCAGAGGTAATCCCCCTTCCCATCTGACTCTGCTGGGAGATGTCCAGGTGAGACATTTGTGGGAGTCTTCTACTCCAAGGAAAGAGACTCTTAGACCCTTGGGGTTGTGAGACCACAAGAGTTATTTGGCAAAGAGGAGTCTTGTAAGGAAGAATCCTCTTTTCCATGCAATTTTTGCTGATCCCTCCTCCATGGAGGAGCAGCATCAGCCCTAGGGAGGAGGTTCCTTGCCACTCTTCCTCCATCTCCACTGGCCAATAATGTCCTTGGGGTCACCCAGCCTCAGTAACCCTCCTTCTCTCCAGTGGCTGGTAAAACCACATCAATATGAAAAACTCAGCAATGGGGAAGGAGCTGGGGTGTGGGATGGGGAATCCCTCAGTACCTTCAGCTGGTGGCTGGGGAATAAACTGACAACCCTTCAGAGTGTCTCATGGCTTTTTCTCCTCTTCAGCCTATGCTGGCTGCAAGCTGTGTCCCCAGGACTGGCAGCTCCGTGGAGAAAGATGCTACTGGCTTTCTGAGGAATTGGGAAACTGGACTCCAGGCATGAAAAGCTGTGAGAACCAGGACTCCCAGCTAGTGGTGCTCCAGGAGAAGAAAGAAAAGGTAAATAGGGAGAAGAAGGCTTAAAAAGGTCACAAAAGTCCTGATTTTTAGGTGGGCAGGGAAGAAAAAAGTGCCTATCAATAGGAGGGTTTGGGGAAGCATTCAAAGTATGGAAATTCATGTCTCATGAATTTGGGGGTCAGATTTACTCTGTGAATTTGATTGCCATGAAACCCTCCAGAGAGAGATATTGGGAGCAACTGGTCACTTCTGTTTTCCAGGAGCACATCAAGACCGTTACAGGCAAGAGCCCATCACCAGTGTGGATTGGATTAAGGTCGCATCAGAAGGTGTGGAGATGGGTAGACAACAC
Source organism: Motacilla alba alba (assembly GCF_015832195.1). Lineage (NCBI taxonomy): Eukaryota > Metazoa > Chordata > Aves > Passeriformes > Motacillidae > Motacilla > Motacilla alba. Next base: position 60,610,412 of record NC_052046.1, on the reverse strand, counting down.
ACCTTTCAACCCCAAAATGTGAGTGTATCCACAGTCTGTCAGTGTAAACAGCAGCCTTGCTCCATTTTAGACCCAGTTCATGCCCTAACCCATCTCTCCAAGATGTTGGAGTTTATGCAAGAGTCTCATATTCCCCCCAGCACAGCTCTGTAGAACAAAAGTTGGGGAACTGTACTGGAGCATAGTAATCCCCACAGCTCCCACCAGACCCATGTAATAACATGGCTTTTCGTGCTCCACACGTGCTCCTTGCAGATCTTACTGCAGCTAAAGCAACTCTCTTCAAAGCTGGTCACACTCCAGCAAGAAATGATGCATGCACGGTGAGACGGTGCAGAAAAGGGCAGAACAACCCCACCCCACCTCTCCTTTTCTGCAAGATTTGGAGAGTTTCCTCCTCTTTAGCAATACAATTTTTGTTTTACAGGCTTGGCACCTCTCTGCACGAGATGGATGAAGGGTGTGGGACACTGAGAGCCAAGGACTTTGAAGTTAATAGATGTGATGCTGAACACAAGTGGGTTTGCAAAAAAAAGCCTTTCCTGCTCTGCTCTGTGACAGCAGAAGATGGAGAGAAAAGTGCTGCCTCCATCTGACAAACACCCACCCCAAAATGCCCATCCTACAAGACACTTGCTGCCAATATTTGGGGTGAAATAGCCCCATCCTCACAGTTACAGCTTTGCAGAAGATTTCAGGGTTCGCAAATCCTCTTACCATGAGGATCAAGACCAGTTTTAGGGGCACAGATGAACCCCTGAGCTGGAGGATCAGAAAGGCACAGTGTTGATAGAGCTGTGGCATTAATAAAAGCTTATCAAACTGGTTTGCTTCAATTTATTGAAATAACACAGGCAAGAGCACGGGCGGCACATCATGAAAAGTTCATATATAAACATTGCAAATTTCAACTCAGAAAAGCTTTTGTGAGTGAGATATTACTGGTATGCATCTCTCCAAGCACAGCTGAAAGTGTCAGCACACTGATGCAGGCAGCTGGTTTTTGCTCAAGTTTTGAGGATCTGGAGGGGTTTGGTTTTCTTCTGGGTTGTTTTTGTTGATGTTGTTGTTTTTGTCATTGTTTTAGGCTTATTTGTTGCTGTTGTTTTGGAGAGGCTTCCTGTTTTGGTTTTTATTTACTTGTTTGTTTTTGAGGTTTTTTTATTGTGGGTTGGGGTTTTATTTGGTTGGTTTTGTTGTTTTCATCATATTCCCTCCCCACCCTTTTTTTGATCTCCTTCAAATGGTAGAGAAATCTGCAAGAGGCAGGGAGACTTCTTCAGCTCCAGATGGAAGGGAAGGGAAGGGAAGGGAAGGGAAGGGAAGGGAAGGGAAGGGAAGGGAAGGGAAGGGAAGGGAAGGGAAGGGAAGGGAAGGGAAGGGAAGGGAAGGGAAGGGAAGGGAAGGGAAGGGAAGGGAAGGGAAGGGAAGGGAAGGGAAGGGAAGGGAAGGGAAGGGAAGGGAAGGGAATTCTGTGAGATTTGGTTGACATTCAAGAATCACCTCCTAAAAGATCAAAAAGTTCCATCACAACAAGTAGGAAATGAAAGGCAGCTGGAACGACTATGTTGTTCCTAACTGAACTCAAAAGGAAACACACACAGCAGTGAAAGCTGGGACAGATTATGCAGGAGGAGTACAAAGCTGTTATGACAGCACCAGGAAAGCCAGGGCCATTCTGGAGTTGGATCTAGCAACATTTCTGCACATGAAGGGGAACAAAAGTGTACAACTACTATGTGTAGTTGTAGCAAATAGCAAAAGGAATAAAAGGACAACTAGGGAAAATGTAAACTCTTCCTGGATAGGGTAGAGGTGCTGATAACAAAGAACATGGAAAAGTCTGAGATATTCAATATATTCTTTGCCTCCGTGTTTTCTAGTAAAACTAGAGGAATCCCAAGCCCCAGAAAACAGAGGAAAGTTTGGAACATGCCTGGCCCTCCACAAAAGGAAAACCAGATTAAAGTGAGTTTAAACAAACTGTACATATATAAGCTCATGAAGCCTAACAGGTTGGACCCAGAAGTGCTGAGGAAGCTGCATGATGCCGCTGCAAGTCTTCTCTTGATTACCTCTGAAATGTCACGGCAACTGGGAAAGATTCCTGAAGAGTGGAGGAAAGCAAATGTTACTTCTCTCTTCAAGAATGGCAACGGGAAACATCAAGGGTACTACAGGCAGAGCAGCTTCACCACAATCTCTGGGAAGATAAAGGAACAACTAATCCTAGAAGCCATTTTTCCAAACAGGTGAAGCCCAACATGGTAGTCAGGAATAGTCAACATGGATTTATGAAGAGAAAGCTTGACTAACCTGATAACTTTCCACAATGTGGGTGATGTAACTGTTTTGGTGGATGATGGAAGTTGTTTACCTCAACTTCAGTAAGACTTGTGACACTGGCACCCCTAACAGACTCACAGAACAGCTGGCAAAATACAGGTTAAATAAGCATACAATGAGGTGGATTAAAACTTGCCAGGCCCATAGTTTTGCGATCACTGGTTTAGAGGCAAGTCATTAGTGGCATATCCAAGGGGTCAGTGTTGGGACCAGCACTGTTGAACATCTTCACCAATAACCATGAGTACATCTTTCAGCAAGTACACAGTACACAACTAGAAGGACTAGATGATCTATAAGGTGATTGTAGATCAGAGATTAAGTAGCATTCAGAGGGTCTTGGACCTACAGAAAAAGGATGTCTGACAGAAATTTCTTAAAGATCAACAAGGATGAATGCAGAGGTCTGCATCTGGGGTGGAATAACACATAGCACTGTCACATGCTGTGGCCTGGCTGATAAAGAACAGCCCTGCAGAAAAGGATTTGAGGATTTTGGTGAACAACAAGCTGACCATGAGATAGTGATGCAAGCTGATGGTGAAGGCAGCCAACAGCCTCCTAGGCCACATTAGGAAGGGAATTGAAATCAGTGTGGAGGGAGGTGGTCTTTTGTCTCTACTCATCACTAAAGCCACACATGGAGCACTGTGTCCAGCTATGAGCTCCCCAATACAAGAACAAGATGGACATACTGGACAGTAAGGACTACAATGATGACTAGGGGACTGGAACATCTTCCATATGAGGAAAGCCTGAAAGAGCTGAGACTGCTCAGCCTGGAGAAGAGAGGCTTAGGGGTGTCTTACCCACTTTAAATACCTGAGGACTTGGAATGAAGAGTACAATGCCAGGCTCTTTTCAGTGGTGCTCAGAGACAAGTGGCAATGGGCACAAACTAAAAACCATGGAATTCCATCTGAATGCAAGAAAACACTGTTCTACTGTGAGGCTGGTCGAACACATTGCCCAGAAAGATTAAGACATTCAATGAACAACTGGGCATGATCTTGAGCAACAAGTTCTAGCTGACCCTATGTGAGCAAAGGGGTTGGTTTCATGAAATGTTTTCCAATAGAAACAATTCTGTTATTCTGAGTGTGGTTGTCTATGACTATTTAATGTGAGAATATAGAGAAGATTAAGACAGGAATTTTTGCAGAGATACTTAGTGGAAGGGCACGAATAAATGGTGTAACTTTTAATTAGATGGAGGGAAAACTCTTTAAAACTGAACCACACAAGGCCTCAAGCAGTTTACTCTGAACCTGCTTTAAGGAGTGTTTGGACTAAGTGGCCTCCAGAGGTCCATCTCAGGCTGAAGGGTTTCATGATTCTCCATGGCTGGATTTAAAGAATGTAACTCATAACAGCTCAACATATTTGTGGTAGCACTTAAAATACACATGACTCTTAAATATAGGGCTGGTAAAACATGCATACTGAGGAATACAAGACCAGGATCTAGGCAAAGCCAAGTTACTCTAGCTAGCTATCTTTTTAGATTGGAAATACTGATCACCTGAGATATGTTCCTCTCTCTATATATATATCAGGTAAATAGTCAGAAGAATGCTGTCCGAGTAATTTTTAGTGGTTTTAAATACTCAGATGGAACACCCCACTGGCTAAACTCAAAGATGAAACCCCAGAAACCCCTTCTGCTAATTCAATGACTAGAAAAAGTATTTGATTGATCCAAGTAGAACTAGGGGGACTTACAAACACTGCCATACCACCAGGTGCCTCAGCCTACTTGGCCTGTAAGTGCAAACAGTCCCAGAGATTTCGGAAGGAAGCAGAAGGCCTAGCTCAAAAATATGAAAAAAACCTGCTCATTAAATCCTTACCAAATATTGAAATGTACAGATTGGTTTATATCCAAAATAAAAAGAGAAGGTTAAAAAGAAAAATATTTTTTATGTATCTAAATGTGTCTTTTTAATTTGATATTCAGGAATATCTTTTCCTTTCCTAAATATTCCTAACTCATTAACGTGATTTTCACCAGAAATCTGTCTACAATATCTAGATACAAATGCGATAATAAAAGTAGACTCAAATAGACTCTGTAATAGGTTGTAAAAATTTTAACCAGATCTTCATCCTTACCATAAATGCTTACCTAAATTTTCCTTCTGTACTGAAGTGGAAGCTCTCCAATAGTTGTCTTTGTGCAGAACTCTATCTTTGGTACTATTCCCTTGATAATAACTGTTAATCACTGCCTATGCATCGCTCTTATAATCAGAACACTTCAAGACCTCCATTGAAACTGCATAATCAGAAGTGACTAAAGGAGGCACTTTAGCTAAAGAAGCCTTGCAGCCAATTCACCAGCAAGTAACAGTGGCTAAGGAGTTTTCCTATGAAAAGCGGCACTTTGATTTTGGTCTGCTCTCTTAATTAGTATAAACTGTACCAGAAGGGGAACATGATGCACAAGGCCAGCATATTCCAAACATATGCTTGAGGCACTGACCCGGACACTTGGTTGTGACTTTGACACTTCCTCATAAAGCCAGTATTGTGAAGAAAGGGGTGAAGAAACCCTTGGTCTACAAAAAATATATACCGTTCTTTAATGTGTAAGTAGCAGCTCCTTTTGTACAGTGGTGGACTAGGTTAACCCAAAGGACACTTTCTAAAGTGATGTGAAAAAGAAATTCAGATTTGCCTTTCAAGGCAGGTAATGCCATGAAAAATACTGTAAAGACACAAATGATGCCTGACAACAACAACAGCAGCAGCCGTTCACTTATCTTAGACTTTGAATTGTGCATTTCTAGAAGCTCCTCTCTTTCTCCTACAAGAATGACAGGGAAATCATGGTACAGTACCTTCAAACTTCATTTGCCCCTACCCTTATGCAAAGAGGATAAAATATAAGCAGTAGTGATAAAGACAGAAGAAATAAGGTACATCTGGAAGGAAATACGATGACATATTAGTAATTTGAGTGCAGCATTTGGCTGGCCCCGACCCAGCCACAGAAATGAAGTGATGCTGCCATTTCTCCTTCTGGATCTAAGCTAGTTTGAGGGTACCCCAACTCACCTGTTCCTTTACGAACATGTCACCACCTTCTTTGTCTTCATTAGGTTCTTAAGGACCAAGTTAAAGAATTGTACAATGTAATGTGTAGTTAACCTGAGCATATATTTCTGAAGTTCTATTCCAAATGTATGGAAAGTATTCCTGTGTTAGGTAGAACTTCGTAATAGTTAGATTTTTTTAAAGTCTAGTATTTCTATACTTGCAATTTATAATAATTCCTGATTTTGTGATGTGAAATAATGCCATTACTAGTTTGTAGAGTAAGCACAAGAACCTTCTGAATGAATCATTGCAAAAACTGAATCCACAGGAAAGATAAACCTCCCTGTTCAAAGCAATTGTATGCTGAAATACACTCATATTAATAAAATGGAAGTCAGTTTCATTTCTTCTTTTGCATAATCTAATCCATAATGTAGTGAGAAGTATGAAAATATAAATATTCTAGGCTGCTGTTGCTTCTTCTGGAAACAATGAACCCTAGAAAGAATAGGCAGTGGGAGGCCTTACAAAAATACAAAAGTAAAAGACCCTCAAGAGAAGAGTGAGAACAGGCAAAGTGAAAAAAACAAGGCATGTACATGACATGTACATTTCCATAAAGAAAATGGACAGAAATCTGGCATCCCTAAAGGCCACTGGTACAAAGAATCTTGAAAATCTTTTAAGTGACTGGACCTTTTACACCTGTGGATGAAGGTATATAGCTAAACATAATGTTTTGCTATTAGATCTTGTACTGGCCTACAGTGTGTGACTAACAGATTTAATTGTTAGGATAGCCCATTCTTGGTACATTGTCTCAGCACTTCTATATTCAAAAGGGCACAGGAGCATTCCCCTCTGCTCAAGGGGATCAAAGAGATAGTCAAACTCCATTCCACACAAAATTGGCACTATCACTCCAGTCCTTCCTTCTTCAGCTAGGTATGATAAGCACTAGTTTCAGGCAACTTACAGGAAAACAAGGAGAAACTGTCATCACTAATTCTCTATCCATACCACAACAGGCAGGAGCCAGCTTGCATTCTGGGAACAGAAAGTCTCCTGTACTCCCTTCATAAAAGGCACAGTCATCCCCTACTGAAAGAAGAAAGAGACACCTATCAAAAATAGCTGTCAGGGTTGTTATATGGAATTGTCATTGCTGTGCAATGAAAACTTCATAAATTTACAAATGTGAATGAAAGAGTGAATGTTCTTGACAGAATGCTGCTTGTCTCGTGCATAGTGATGCTTTCAGAAGCAGGTGGTAGTTGGAACATTAGTGGGACTAGGAAGCATGGTACAGGAATGGCACATATCTAGCAGGATTAAGAATTGTTTGATGTTGGAAATGTTTAAGACAGCAGCTACTTTTCAGCATACTGTCCTTCTCTGTTGTCAGGGAACATTTCAGTTTGCATTCCTGAGGGCCACAGCAAACAAAACTAGAGAAATAGAGCAAGCCCAAACCATTTCATCCTGTATTTGTATATAGGAAAGAACACAACAACATCAGGGGTTTTCTGCCTGCTTGACTAAAATAATAACTACTTCTCCAGAAAATGGCTTATTCAATATATCCCCAGAACTCTTACTTCGCTGCAGCTGATTACTTTGTTTTCTGAACAGGAAATGAAGAGGCTAAGAGGCTGGGAAACCACTTATGTTTGCACTGGTTTTGAAAGATTTGGTATAGCAGAGCAGTCCTGGAGTTTGATGCTGTGATTAACTTTCAAAGCATCAAAAAGAAGTCAAAGTATGTTTGGGATGGACACAACTACAAGACTAAAAGGCAGACTACTTACTTAGGTTGTAGAGAATGTCCAGAGCTGTGATAGAGAATGTCCTGCTAGTGCATATTTTTATAAAATATGGATAAGGCATGTGTTTATACACAGATTATTAAATCTTGATCTTGATTTCTTGGTGTTTTCAGTACAATTAGAAGTTGTCTCACACAGGGAAAAGAATTAAATATTCTAATCCGCCTACTGCAGGAATAAAATAAAAAAAATTGATATGAAATTACAAGACTCTAATGTTTGTTCAACAGATGTGTCATCATAAAAGTAGTGTTGAAAGACAATCACCATAATTTTCAAAATGTATTTCCTCCAGGGAGCCAGCATGTACTAAATGAACATTGTGTAATTTGGCCATCAAACCATACATCATGCAGGCAGTGTCCTACAAACTGAGGGTGTAAGTATCCGTGTATTACTAGCAAAAGGGTGATGCTAGTCTCTCAAGGATAACGCACAACACTCAACAATTTTGTCTTTGCTGAGAGCATGGCATTATCAGTACACAAACCCTAATCAAATGGGGGACCAGTGGAACTGCATGGGAGTACAGCTCAAAGGATAGAACTACAGGGGCAGATAATAAAAGTTGTACTGATTAACCTGCTTGACTTACATAAATGTGCATTCTGTTTTGTTCCCTAGAGATCTCACTACTTTTGTCTGAATTCCAAGACTGGGAGCTGGTCGAGTGCAGATGATGGAGGAAGCAAGCGATCCTGGTTACTTTCACAAGATAAAACATGCTATATGTTTTATACCATAAATCATACGTGGGACTCTGCATATGCAGATGAAGAAGCAAAGGTACCCCAGATTACCATGACCAGACATGATGTGCCTGGGATTGTACATACTTGGATGAGGTAGATGAATTGTCCTGAGTTACCATAGCAAGGTCTTGTCAAGCCCTATACCACACTTGTCATTAGTTCTTTTTTTCCTTCAGAAGCCTATTAAATGTGTTCTGAGTAAAGGAGGTCAGTGCTGCTCCATACAGGTGGCACAGCCAGACAAAGAAAATACTTTCATAAGCTCCCAGCACAGGAGGCAAGCTATATGGCACACTGTCAAGTATCTGGCTGAGAAACTATAGCAGGGGTTTGCCTCCCTGAGGTGTAACACTAAGATGGCCACAATGGATATTCTGCTATAAAAGCTGCTGCTGCCTTCACTTGAACAGGTTCTGTGTCTTTACAGAAGTGGGAACATGTTCACTTCTAACCAGAGGAAAAACAAACCCTGCAAACCATGCTACAAAGCTGACAATTTTTTGGTAGAAGTTAATAATGTTTGATCATATTCAAAGTTTCATCTTTTTAAGTCACACTGCTTTTCTGCCTTTCTAATGGATTCCAGCTTTACAACAACCAAGAAAAACTTTTGTGAGCTTTTGACACTCTGAAAAGAAGGCAATACTAAGTTTTGCCATATGAAGTCTGACTTCTGCTGTCAGAAGAACAGGTTCCTCTTGTGAGGAATGCACTTTGCTTTTGTCAGTATCTTTTAAATTTAAAAAGGTGAAAGAAGATAGTATACCCCACAGTACAATAAGTAAACCAAATCTCAAAGCTGCATATTTTTGCAGAGCCAAACAACAACAAGAATGAAAACAGATGACATTTGATGGATGAAGGATATGTCAGTAGTATGCAGAATAAAGAACAGATATTCTAACGGGCCAGAATATGCTGATGATATTATTAAATCCTTTGGCATTACTTAGAAGAGTCTCATCCCTTTTAGAGGTATTATTGATCAGTCTTTTCTGTCCTGACACACAGAAAAAATATGCTATGCCCAGGGGACAAACAAGCTGTATACACTACACCTAGTTATCTGACAGCATGATACCCACAAAGCTTGCATGAAAGTAATCATACAAGAAAATGAGCACTCTCTGTACTAAGCCAGATCACCCTCTTCCCCCCCTCTCCCGCCTTGTTTAGGTTTTTATATAGAGATAATAACAGATTATCTCAATTTAGTTTTTGCATCCCTCTCCATTATCACTGATGTTTTTGAACCAGGAATAATGTCACAAATTACCCTTTAATATATCAGCAACTCTTCAAAGCATAAAGCAAAACAGAAAGGGAAAGATGATTATCTGAAGCAAAATATCTTGAAAAATAAATACCAAATGTACAAGAAATATTTGTTACATGGGGAACATAGAGTATATTTTTATTTTGCTGCAACAGAATAATGACAAATTTTAGTAAATAGCCTGCAGTTTCAGAACATACATGAATGCTCCATAATCAGTGACCTCAACAATAGCACTCATCTGCCACCCCATGTCCATTTGCCTTTTTCCCATCTTACAAGAACACAGAATATGAAGCCTGCAGATGACTATCTAACAAGATGAACTTTACATTTTTATGTTCTGGTTGAATGTAACCAGAAAACTAGACTGCTATCAGAAACAAGAAAATTTGGATGAAGAAAATAAAGTATCATGACCGATCCTAACAAATCATTCAAATTATTCAAATTATTCAAATCAGAAAAGAATTTTTTTTCTACTCAAGTGTGTACCCACAATATACAAGAAATTATGGAGTAGAAAGAAATATCAGTGGAGGAGGTCCTTAAATTTATAAGGGAGAGAAAGCTAGGAGGTATGGCATAAAACTAACACTAGTATCCTTAGTATCCTGATACTAATATCCTTTACAGTATCAAATCAATTGGTATATGGAAAAATATTTACTTGCCTATGGAAAAACATTTACTTGCCTATTACCTGAAGACACAAGATGACTTAATTCAAATTTTATTACATTAAGTGAGAGATGAAAAATAAACTATAGCAGGTTGGCTGAATGATAGAATAATTTACTGTTTACACCTGGGACTGTAATCAAAAGCTACCCATACAGAAAGGAATGGAGGAAGAACAGCAAAGGAATTAGAAGAGCGGATAAATGATAGATGAGAAAGGAGATAGATGCAGAGATACTTTCTACTTGGGTTCCTAAAGTATTTGTTCTTTTTATTATTATTATCATTATTACTAGAATAGATACACACATAAAAGTAATATCAGGACAGTCATTCTCTGTGATTGACACCTGATGGATTTACAATCCATCAGGACAATGGGACAGTCAGAGGCTTCTGTTTGAGCTTCTGTTAATTTTACAGGAATGGCTTGCTCCAGAAGAACAAAAACCTGAAACCCTTTTAAGACAAAGGAATTCCAAGTGAATTAAAGCTAAGGGAGGAAAATATTTTAACCAAACATGTGCTTCTGTAGACATGACTGACTGTTGAAAGTTTACTAGAAATGGCAAAAGAGAATGTAGACAGGCCATTGTTATAAATAATTTTTTTCCTCTCCCACATCCCCCTACAAGCAATAGATTTTGGCTTTTAAAAGATTGCCTAAACATTAAAAGTGACATGACTTGTCACAGATTTCAAAATGCAAAATTACTGACAGAAAAATAAAAAGCACAGTGTCAGGTCAGCCTAGTGTGTCACACTAGGTGTCAGAACACAGCCTGTCCTAACAATGGAAAAACCATGTAATTGATTTGAGGGGAGCTTGCTTATAAAGGCTGACATCCAAATAGCTCAAAAAAGTGCAACATAAAGGGGGACCAACATGTACCAGGTCATGTACTCTCTAGAAAGACAGTCAGAGAAACAGACTTATTATGTGAATACATGGATCTACTTTTTCAATTTTAATTATCACCTATTCAAATATCATACTTACTTTCTATATTTTGCTTTCTGCAGCAGGGTCTAAAGCACCTTCAAACACCTTTGGGAAAACAGTAGGAAGCAAATAAATTAATTATCACTCTCATTAAACAAACCAGCATTCACAGGAACACTTTAATACCTATTCAAAATAATTCTTGTATTTTTTTGCCAAGCCACCACCGAGCAAATAACTTAGCTAATAGTATGTACTACTGTGTACTTTAGGATGTGATTTACATTTTTTAAGTAATGCAATGTTTTGGAAAAAACAAAGCTGAAATTTCATATTCATTCATATAGGCATAAAATTCAGAACAGCCAGTCATTTGTAGAGAAAAAATATCAGGTTTACAGTACCCTGAGTACAATTCTATGAACTGTAAACCAGAAAAACCACAAGTACAATTAAGAAATATATGTTTGAAAAACACTTGAATTCTGGGCCAATACTAGAGGACACATCCCAGATTAAAAGATTAAAGGTTTTACTCTAAACACTTTAAAGGACAGTAATTTTCCACAGAGATTGGGGGCAAATGAGAAAATGTAAGGAAGTTTTCCTTTATGTTTTTGTGTATTATGTAAAGCGTGTTTGAATATCTTATAAAACCAAAATCAGTTATCACCTGTGAAATACCTTTTAAGAAACAAATTCAAATGCATTTGTCTGCCTTTAGCTCTTGTCTATTTTGCTACAATGAATTGTGTCTTATTCAAATACTCTTTGCACACCTTGAAGTGAAATTCTGACCCCTTTGAAGTGAATTGGAATTTTACCACTGATTTTACTTGGACATAAATGTCAGACATTCTACCTATTTAGAGAAGATGCATTCAGCTGCATTCCTCTTGTTTTATTAATATTTGCTACTTTTTTTTTTGAAGGCATCAACGTCCTTCTTCAAATGATAGCAGTGTTTCAGACAATATTTTAGCAATAGTCTTTTTTAAAGAGGCCTGACCTAAGCAATGTTTTCTTTGAGAAAATGTGCTCCTTGACTGTTTGTCAACACCTGCTAATGAAGGTCACAGGCACAAAGAACCCCTAATGTGGGGTAAGACAAAAGATCACCTTATCTAACAAGAACTACTTCATGTGAAATACTTAACATTAAGTAAACATATAAGAAACTACTCTTTGGATGTGGGTTATATTTCCCATTTCTGGTCATAATATGGCTGTGGGGTTTTATTGCATAGAGATCGAAGAGTCAAGTATTCAGAGTTGTGTCTGCCTTGAGATGGGGAAAAGGCCTTAATAAGAATAATACTTTAGTTTCCATGTGTAGTTTTCCACTTGTGCCAAAGACAACTAGAGGGGAAAGAAAAAGCAATCATGCTACTCTAAGAAAAGCCTCTTGAGAGGCAGATGTAAACAATTTTAGAGAAACACACAGGTAGTAAGAGTAATTTGAAAAACAGTCAAGAAGACTTAGGATCAAACATATAAGAAATATACTGTTCCTGTAAACTTCTTGCATACCTGTTCTGCAAATGGCTTCAGCATGGGCTTGCTTGTCAGTAGACACAGGCATGATGTCTTACACCATTTTTAAAAAAGCAAATTTCAAAAACAACATTCATTAACATACAGTAAGGTATGGGAAAAACACTGAGACTCCTCTTATCATCAGTTCCAGGTGTTTGAGTGACATGTAAAAGGGCACCAAAACCACTTGTCCATCATTTATTTAGATCTTCATTTACATCACGTCTTCTATACAGATAGAAATCTTAGCAGATTATAGCCATATCATAATTAGGGTGTCATATTGATCCCAGATCAATCATTTCTGAATCAAAATAACTTCAATTACCATCATATAGACTATTGCTATTACTGATAATAGGCAAGAACTGTCCGTGTGGGAGATGACCTCTCATTACCACTTATGTCAACGTTCCAGATCGTAAAATCTTAAAGAAATGTGAAGTTCCATTTGAGGAATGGGCCAAATAATGCATCTTATTATGTTGAGATACATGTGAAACAAGAATAACTTATCACCTGTAAAGAGAAATAAGATTACACCTGAATTACATCTTATACAAGTCTTGAGACATCAGTTTCTATCCCAAAACATACAACAAACCAAAGACACCTTTTCAAAGCACACCTTATGAGACAAGAGAGGAGTAACAGGAGGAAGGCATTCATTCTGCCTTTTTGTGTTGATCCAAGATGCACAAACTGAGAAATATGTTGGTTCCAGAAACTAGGAAATGTAACCTTATGAAAGAAAAGGATACTTTCACATGAAACTCCTTGGTCTGTCTAGCCTTAGGCATGTGCACCAGTCCAAGTCTGCAGGACCCTATCTCAGAACGGACTCAGTGGCCCTTGGCTTTATTACTGATAACCTCAAAATGCCAGGTTAAGAGTTATCATTGGGAGTTCTCTCATTCTGTATTTTGGCTTTATCATCCTGTGTAACAGGGACTAAATTTCATGGGCCTTAGCATTACACATAAACATTTGATTACAAGAAAATGACTGAGTGAAAACCGTATTTTTTTTTCTTTTATGTGATGAGAATTGTTGAGAGCAGCATACTAGTATTATCCCTTTGGCCACAGCAGTAATCCTTTTGTTATACAAACAACACACAGCAACATGTCCCCTACCTTCCCATTTAATCTAAATTTTTCCTAGCGTATTTTCCTTGCAAACTTTACACCTGCGACCCCGAAAGAATCAGTCAGCACCTCCTGTTTGGAGGAAGAGCTAAATAGCCAATCCATCGGTAAAAAAGTAGGGCTACAACGAGGGCACATTTTAATCTTTACCGGGGTGCTATCACAAAGGTATGGCCTCATTATAATTCTAACTTCCATTCCTAGATGAGAGCCAAGTTATTAAAGCACCCTAGACAGCACCCCAGGAGCTCTTAGGACCGAAGGGTCGCATACACACGTATACACAAGCCCACATGGTAGTCTGCCAGCGCCGCGCGGCAGCCTGCAGGAAGGTGAGCGCCTTCCAGCGGCACGGAAAAGGCAAGGTCTGGGAAAGGCATAGGGACACCTGACGGCACAGGACAGGGGCAGCGGCAGGAGCAGAGACAGTGACGAGAGCAGGGACAAGAGCAGGTGCACGGACACGGCCACCGGCAACGCCCGGGGCGGGGAGGGGCCGGGGCCGAGGCGGACCCGCGGCAGGGCCCGCCCCCGCCCTCCCGCTGCCTTCATTGCCGCCCCTGAGGCGCGCCCGCCACTCGCTCCTCCCGACGCGCCGAGGGCGGGCGCTCCCGGCCGCGCTCCGATCGGCGGAAGTGTCGCTACCCCAGTTCCGGCGAACGGGTCGCGCCGCCGGGACGGCACCGGGCATGGCGCTGTGGCAGCCGCGCTCCCGGGACGGCGGCGCCCCGGAGGAGGAGGACGAGGAGAGGACACAGGCTACCGCTTTCCGGCAGCGCTTGCCGGAGGTGCAGGTACGCCCGTGCCCCGGCCCCGCGGCCCCGGCCCCTCGCACCGCGTCTGGCGCCCGGGGGCGCGGTGTGGGTCGCTGCCGGGCGGCGCGGCCCGCGGAGGAGCGGCGGGAGCGGGGTCACCGTGTCGGGACGCGGCCGTGCGGGAGCGCCCGCCGGGGCTCCGAGGGCCGGCGGGGACAGGTGGGGTCTGGCGGGCCGCCCTGGGTAGCAGCTCCACCGCGGGCAGGCGATGCGGAAGGAGCTGGCTTGGAGTTGTCCCAGCGTCCCCGTGCCCAAGGAGCAGATAGGTAGGCGGTGTGTTTGTCTGCTGGCCGGGGCGAGGCCGCGATTAATAAACGCGTTGCAAGGAATTCTGTGTCGTCTCGCAAGCAGCTGCCATTACATTACTTTTCCAACGGTGGAATTCTCTTCTTGCTGCTGCAGAAACAAAAATATTGTAATTCTCAAACAAAGTTGGGACAAGAAGTTTGATTTACTTGCGTTAAAGTTTCCTTCAGATAGTCTTTCCCAAATTGTCCTTCGTGTGCCCCTGCCAGAGGCTATCAGCACTGCAGATTTCATAACGTGGCAGTGGAAGGCAGAGGAACTAATGCATATGGATGCATTTTTCTTCACTCTTGGTGGGAAAGACTTGGCATATTACTGAACGTGAATTCTGAGCACATACCTGGAGATAATATAAATAGGGTTGCTTAAGATGTCCCTTTTCTCTCCCAGCTATGAGTCATGACATCCTCAACAGATTTGACCTAAAGGAGCATGTGTTTGTGCTAGGCCTTGGCCACTTTATAATTAAATACCACTTCTTGTGTCAGTTCAAGAGAAGATGTTGACCGTTTGTTTAGGTACTAATACTGAAATGCAGGTAGCAGCAGTTACTTTACTGTTATCTGATATGATAAGCCCAATACTTTCTTTTCAGAAGTGTATATTCAGAGTATTCTCACACTTGGCTGCTGCTAATGTTCCAGCCGTAAGATAGCCAGAGGGATTTCAGCCATGTCAAAAGTATTTTTACAGTCTGGAGACTATTACTGATAGCAGCACATGATGCATAATTTTGCAAATACACTTAATAAACTTAAGGTGACTTGAATTGGGACTCTCTAGAAGACATAGCTGTACATTGCCATGCTTCATCACTTATGCTGTGATAATGCTGCATATCTAAGGTGTCTTCCAGGTGCATTGTTATTAGATTTGGGATTTAGGCCAGTCTACTTCTATAAAAACTGTAAATCAACAATTTTCTCTCCATAAGTAGCATGTCTGATTTTCCTCACAGACATACAGCCAAGGGATTGAATTAGCCTGCCAAAAAGAAAGAGAGTTTGTGAAGCACTCTGTAGAATGCACATGGAACCTAGCAGAAGCCCAGCAAAAATTTGGTAGTTTAGCACTGCATAATTCAGAATCCTGTGATCAGGAATCTGCTCAAGCAAGGACTGAAGCTGCTGAGTTGAGATGGAGAGAGGAAGAGTGGAGAAAAAAAGAAGAAGCACTAAACCAGAGGGAACGACAGAATCTATGGAACACAGATCCTGTTAGTAAAGAAGTTTTTAATAAGGTATGATCTGCATCATTGTGCATGGAAGCCAGCGCTAACCTTTTTTGTTCATTCCAGTTGTTACTAGTCTCTGAGTGTCTTCTGTGTCTTGTACAGCACAAAAATGCAAAATATCACTCACCTCTGTGCCTGGGAAGGTCATGGAATAGACCTTTCTAGGAACTGTGCTCAGGCACATGTAGGACAGGGAGGTGGTTCAGGACATTCAGCACAGCTGCACCAAGGGCAGGTCCTGCCAGACCAATTCAGTGGCCTGATCAGTGACCTATGACGAGGTGACGGCATCAGTGGACAGGTAGAGGGTTACAGATGTCATTTATCTGGACTTCTGCAAAGCCTTTGATGTGGTCTCCTACAGCATCCTTCTCTCTTAAACTGGAGAGAGATGGATTTGATGAGTGAACTGTTAGGCGGATAAGAAAGTGGTTGGTTGGTGGCATGCAAAGCGTAGTGGTCAATGGCTCAGAAGTTGGTCAATGGACACCAGGGGCCAGTGGTGTCCTTCAAGGGTCTGTACTGGGACCAGTGTTATTTAATGTCTTCATTAAAATTAAACAGATTGAGCGCACCCTCAGCAGGTTTGCAGATGATATCAAGCTGAGTGGTGCAGTTATCAGACCTGAAGGAAGGAAGCCTTCCAGAGGACCCGAACAAGATGGAGAAGTGTGTCCATGGGGATCTCATGTGTTTTAATAAGGCCAAGTGTAAGGTGCTGGACCTGGGTCGGGGCAACCCCTGGTATCAACACAGGCTGGGGATGAACAGATCAGAACAGCCCTGCTGAGAAAGACTGGGGGTGCTGGTGGGTGAGAGGCTGGACCTGACCCAGCCGTGGACACTCACAGCCCAGAAAGCCAAAGGGGCCCTGGGCTGCATCCAAAGCAGTGGGGGCAGCAGGGCTGGGGGGGGGGATTGTGCCCCTCTGCTCTCCTGAGACCCACGCCCAAAGTAATGCACCCAGTTTTGGGGTCCCCAAAGAAGGATTCCTGTTGGAGCAGCTCCACAGGACCACTACAGAGCTGATCAGAGGGCTGGAGCACCTCTCCTTTGAGGAAAGGCTGGGAGAGCTGGGATTGTTCAGCTCGAAGAAGAGAAGGCTCCAGGGAGCCCTAATTTGCCTTCATGTGGCCTTTCAGTATTTCAAGGGGCCTTATAAGAAAGATGGAGAAAAACATTTTTTTTCAGAACCTGTGCTGACCAGGCAAGAGGGAATGGCTTTAAACTGAAAGATGATAGATTTAGATTGGATGGAAGGCAGTTTTTATTATTATTATTAGGGTATCAAGACACTGAAACAGATTGCCCAGGGAAGCTGTTAATACCCAATCCCTAGAAGCAGCAGAGATCAGATTGGACTGGTCTTGGAGCAGCCTAATCCAGTGGAAGATGTTCTTGCCTGGGCAGGGAGGGTTGAAACTCTGTGGTCTTAAAATGTCCCATCCAACCCAGAATATGAAACTGTTAGTTTGCCTCTAATACTGTCTACCGTAATACAAATTATTTAGCATAAACATTTTTAATAGTAGGATCTTATCTTTGATTTCACAATTTAATTTCAACAGCTATCATTGCCTTTCACTGAGCCCTAAAGTCATGAGCCAGACACAGTCAGGTGATAAATGTGGTTAACTTTTTATGAAGGGTCCCTTCAGATGCATAACACACCGAAATACACGCTGAAAAATGCGCTAAAGGTGCACACGTGACATAAAGCAACTGCAGTTTTGTAAGTGTAGCAAATTAGCGTAATTGACAAGAATGCCTGATTAGAAACACAGATGATGAGGTAATTCCCTCTCTTGATTCGACTCTCTTCTGAAGCCCCCATTCCTCTCTAGTTCTTTATGGGAGAGTGTTGTCCTTGGTCTCAGAAGAAACTAGATGAGGACTGAGCTTTTAGGAATGTGTTTTGTCTTTCTTGCTAACAGAGTAGGTAAAATTCCAGCTATGAATCTATATAGTTATACAATAATGGGCTACAGAGCTACAAATAGACATGAAGAATATATAAAAGCAAAAATCAGTTTGGCATCACTATCACAATTCCTAATTTCTCCTGGTCCAGGCTGCAGTGTACATGATTCTCGTGACTAACAAATCAGTAAGTTCCTATATGAAAACAGAAGTTTTTCAGAGACTATAAGGAAACTTTGAAATTCTGTTACTAGGTAAGACGCTTTCTGAAAAAAAACCTCCTCAAATATGATATGACTCTAAAATTAGAACATAGCCATTTAAATAGTAACATATTGAAATATAGTAACTCCTTTATATCACTAAACAGTATGTGTGGAGTTTATGTGATAGCACAATCTTTCTCTTCCTCAGAGTTTTATTAATCAAAAAAGAAAAGAAATTGAAGATGAGGCTGTGTCTGAACCACTTATGCAAAAACATGAACAAAAGATTAGACACTTCGGTGAGTCTGTTTTTCCAACATCTTGTGGTTCCTACAGAATTTGTGTTGGTTTGCTCCTTCTTGTACAGAATGAATGCTAATAAATGAAAGACCTCAATGACAGACTTTTCAGTTTTATTTTATCAGGACTCCAGGGATATTCCACACCAGTGGGAAAAGGCAGGGACATTCCTGGACATATAAGTCATGTATATAAAAGTGCATGAGTCATCCATTGCTCTCTCCTTTTTTAAAGGAGAATAAGTTAAATGTTTTATTAAATTATTTTCTGTCACCTGTTAATCTAGAAGTGTAATGGCTGATTAAATGGACATGTTTATTAACACTTACACTGAGAGTATCTATGCTCAGAATTGTGTGTTTAAAACTATACTTAGTTATCCACTAGGTGTCACTTTAGCTCTGTCGTAATTGTTAAACCCGATTGAGCACAGAGCTGATCTTGTAACATAATCTAAAATTGTTATGGTTCTCTGAGGTGCTTGCCATTCAGGTTGGTTTCATGCTATAGTATAGTATAATAATACTATACTATAGCATGAAACCAACCTGAATGGCAAGTATTCCAAATAGCTGTATTTGGAATTCTGGAATAATCAAGAATAAGACTAAATTGGCAGAATTCAGTTGTTCTTACAAAGTTGTTTTTTGCTAATTTTTTTGGCTTCTGAGGGGCTTAAAGCTGTTTTAAAGAAAGAGCTTTGAGCCCTGTTAGCCTTAGCAAGCCTTTCAAGTATCAAGTTAAGGCACAACACTGTTAGGAGTATGCAAATAGCAGTAATAGGCACAGGTTCTTTTAAGTAGCTTAACTTAAGTATAATGATATTGGGATTAGAAGACATCTATCTGGCTGTGCATTTCAACAGGTAAAAAAAGAAGAGGCTATCTTGTAGGTTTCCTAGCTGAGAGTTGGGCAAAGTAACTCTTTGTCTAAATTCAAATTAGACTGTTAAAGAATCAACCTTATTACAGAAGGTAAATTTTTTTTATACTTCCTGAGTTCGAAGCAATGTTATTATTTTGATTTGTGATACATAAGTCCATTGGAGAAAGGATTAATGTACTGTGGCTTTCTGAAGTCACTTATTCCATGCTAGCTGCTGCCAAGGGGCAGTGTGGACTTCACTGCATTGCATGAGTCCTGCTTCTGGATCCTCCTCTGGCTTCAAAGCAATAAAGAACTTACACAGAAAAATTTGTAAACAGTCAAAAGAAATACAAGCTATTGCTTTCTCTTTCAGCATTTGTTTGCTAGAATTAAGATTATCTCAGGTCATTACCATTGAATTATCTTCAGCCCAGTTAGAACTATGTGCTGATAGAGGGGTGAAGATGTACATTTGGTACCTGTTGCCAATAATGACTGTCAGAGACACTTGAAGGACAGCTTTAAGAAGTGCTATGAATATTGAGTTCTGATTTTTACATTCAGCTTGTTATCTGAAGGTAGTGCCATGATACTGCCATTCAAAGTTCTGATTAACTTTCCAATACTGGTGTGGGCTTGTTTTTTGAGATCAAGCTGTTTATATAATTAATTTGAATTCTCTAAAAATCTAGCAAACTAGATGTTAGAAGCACTTTAATTTTTGACAGATTATGGGTTCTGCTCTTTGTGTTTTCATTTGCAAACATTTAGAGGATTTGTGTTTGTTAGAATCACTTAATGTAAATCTCTGTGCATAAACTTTTTAAGCTATTTGGTGTTGCAACTAATAGATATCTACACCACTTTGTTAGCTTCTGAGAACTGATTAAAAATAAATTATCAGCATTTCTAGAAGTGCATGACTGTTACAAATCTACTTTTAGTATCTTCAAAGACTAATTATGCCTTCTAGTAATGCTTTTTCAGCATTGGTTAGATGTATAAATAAAACCCCCAAATTTAGCTGCATGCTGTTATTCTGAGGTTAGTAAATTGCCAAGTTGTTATGTATACTTGGTATCAATGCAGGTAACTTCCTTGCTGCATTAAATCATTTATCTGTTTAGAATATCTTAACTGTGTTTCTCTTATTAGGCATGCTGAGCAGATGGGATGATAGTCAAAGGTTTTTGTCTGATCATCCATACCTTGTATGTGAAGAAACATCTAGGTATCTCATGTTGTGGTGTTTTCATCTAGAAGCTGAACAGGTATGAAGATGTTTAAATCTTTGGAAGCACACATTTTCCCATTTGCACAGTAGAAAGGTGATCAACTTCATTAGCTGTTTAACTGTTCTTCCAGCTCTCTCTACTTTATTGATAGTGCATTGTCACATTTATGTCCAGTTATAGCTAATTATGAGTCCTCTTGCTACTGTAAACATCAGTTCACATCTGCTTAGGAACTTGATCAAAAGGAAATTCTGCTGAATTTTAGAAATATAATCTCAGGAAATTTCTTTAAATCAGAACTTCAAATTTTTCTTTTTTCAGAAAAGAGCTCTGATGGAGCAAGTAGCACACCAAGCAGTTGTAATGCAATTTATTATAGAAATTGCTAGAAGTTGCAATGTGGATCCAAGAGGATGTTTTCGTCTCTTTTTCCAAAAAGCCAAAGTAAGTCAACTTGGGTAATACTGTGAGAAACTCTTGATACAATACAAGTGTTTTAGAGAGGATTTCTTCCACAACCATGTGAGGCTAAATAATTTTTTGACTGATTTAGGCTTATGGGAAAGGGTTTTGATAGCAATTATTTTGTAGATAGAATACTTTGTTATAATTCTGGTTCTGCAAATGAAAGCTTAGTGAATTTTGCTTGTTGTAGGTGGAAAGCAAGATGCCACTGGAGGACAGCAGTTGTGTTACAGACAAGTAATAACTAAGTAACAGCAGCAAACACCAACTGATCTTAAACTGGTCTGACTACTGACTGATTACACATGTTTTCAAAGTGTAGTTACATATTGTCATAACTTTTCCATTTCATCTGTGCCTTACAGTGAGGCAGCTATATAGTGTCCCTTTCTCATGGCTGAAATAGGGCAACCCAGAGCTTTGTAGGAAAAAGATGGGAAAACTGAAACTGTGATTTGCTATAGACTGTGTTCAGTTGTTCAAGACTCCAGTGGATCTTAATATTGCCTAAACGAGTGTAGTTAAACTGTGAGTTAGTTTGTGCTTTACTTTTGACCAAAGGGCTTCAACAAGCACCTGTTGTAAGGATACCTTCCAAGCTGGAATAAGTTACAGGCTAAAATTAGATTTAGTTTTACATATTCTCAGATAAATCATCTACTTTGCTTATGTATATAAATGCTGCACATTGTCTTAAAAAGAAATCTGCATGAAACATAACTTCAAATTGACTAACATTATTCCTTAGTTGTTCACAGTTGTTATTCCCCAAAAGGTATAACATGGCATTACTGCATGGATTTTTCTCAGAACTGTGTAAACTTACAATTCAAAAGTAAATCTGGCTGCAGAACAAATACTTCATTTTTCTCCTTGCAGACAGGAGAAGGCTACTTTGAGGCCTTTAAAAGTGAACTTGAGGCATTCAAGGCGAGAGTGAGAATCTGGTCACAATCACATGGCTTTCAAACTATGTTACTCCATGATCTCAATGTCAGTCCTGGTTGTGTGGGAGAGTGGACATCTTTTTTACAGGTAGGTTTATTACTTCCAAAATTTAATTTAACTAAATCAGGATTAGGTCCTGCGTAGAGAAACTGTACCTTTCTGAGACATAAAGAGGATTATTTCTTGATTTGCTAGTGCTTGGGATATATCATGCAGTGTTATTAATACACAAGGCATTTATGGGCTTTCTTTTTACTTGCTGGAATTCACAGCATCAGTTTAAGGTCAAAAGTATATGTTTGTTCATTGCCTTTACATTTGCATGCCTAAAATAAACACTGCATGATAAAACTGATCAGATCCTAGAATTGTATTCCCAGTCATTACCACAAGCAGTGTAAAATCATGGGATTAGTCAAGTGAGTTGCAGAATCATAGCATGGTTTGAGTTGGAGTGGACCTTAACGATCATGTAGTTCCAAACTCCCTGCCATGGCAGGAACACCTT
Source organism: Motacilla alba alba (assembly GCF_015832195.1). Taxonomy (NCBI): domain Eukaryota; kingdom Metazoa; phylum Chordata; class Aves; order Passeriformes; family Motacillidae; genus Motacilla; species Motacilla alba. The sequence continues at coordinate 60,588,061 of NC_052046.1, read as the reverse complement.
TCATAGGCCAGACAGCCCCAACCAGCCTGGCCTTGAACACTGCCAGGGACCCCACAGCTTCTCTGGGCAAGAGAAGTCAAGTCTAAGGAAAGTCTCCCTTTGTGATAAAAGGATATACTTAAGTGTTTTTTGCAGTTCCAGCTATGGCCACATTCTGGAATGAAGAAACAACTTAAAAGATTGTAAAAAATTATGTATTAGGAAAGGAGTCACAATTAAAAGTACTTGTCTGAAGTAATTTGAGTAAAGTACCTCTCAGAGGTAGATCAAACAGCTGAATTTTATATAATTCGCAGTTAGGTGCTAGAAATATTAAGACCAAATACAAGCTATGCTAGGAAATTTTAAAAATTCTTGACACAGTGACATAATACTGGTTGATGATGTTTTCAGACCTTACTTCCTTTCTATTGTAAATTTGTGTCATCATAAGATGGACAAGGCAAACAGGCTTTGTTTCTCTCTCTGTGTTTGTCCCTCCATCTATACAATTACAAAACATTAAGCTATCAGTTTTTCATCTGTTGCAGAACACAGGAGATCTACAAGGTTCCATAAACACAGATGTCTGCAGTTTCAACTCTGTGATACAAAGAGATGAAGAAGAATCCAAAATGATGGACACATTATAGTACTTTTAAGACTGAGGCCAAGTACTCTTCTATTTCCCTTTTTTTTTTTTCCCCAAAGAAACAAACATGGCTATTTTCTTGACACTTATTTTTCTGGGTATTGCACTTTATTTTTTGTGTCAGATTTTTGTTGTTTTTGTTTGATTTGGGGGGGGGATGACTTTGAAGGGTGGGTAATTAAGAAAAACTTGTAATATTGTTTTAAATGTGCTGCTAGGTTTTTAGTTGTCCTTGAAGAGCAGGGTTCTTATATTGCCGAATGTGAAACTGGATGTGTTTTCTGCTACTAACCTTGCCTTTCATGACTTTAGAAATTAAACATCTGCACAAATACAATGTTTACAAGAAGCAGCAGATTCTTGGTAGAATCTGCTATGGTCTTACTACAGATGTGGATATGTTTTACTCTGAATATTGGAGATCGCAACTGTATTCATGCTACCTTGCTGACAGTATAAGCTCTCAAATTTGGTTATCACTAATAGCAATAAATCAGTATCTGGTATCAGTATTTCTGATCTGAATGGATTAGATTAAAACAGTGGCTTTCTACCTCTACTAAGGGGATTTAAATGTTATATTGTACTTTCATTAAACATAACTTGGTTTAATCCTAAAACATAAGCAACACTTGTTTAAAAATGAGTGCTGGGTTGTATGATTTCTGGGAGTCTGAGTCTCTTCTTGTTCATCAGGCTAACTTCAGATTATTTTTAAAAAACAAGTCTTGTTATGGTTGAAGTAATTGATGAAGAGAACTTGTACAAGGGTTAGGCTAAGACCTCAGTTTAAACAAAAAGCTTTGTTACAAGTCACATCGGGTGAGGTGTCATGCACTATTTGAAAGTTACTTCATATGCTTTTACCAAAGTGGGTTTCTGACATTGTCAACTCAAACATTAAGTGGAAAGGCATTAAAAGCTTCTTGTTTAAGAAGCTGGAAATCCAAAAACATTTTCTAGACAACTGAACCTTGCAGTGAGGCTGCACTTCAAATCCTGTGTTCAGTTTTGGGCCCTTTACTCCAGGAAGGACATGGAGGTGGTGGAGCTGGTGAAGCAGTGGAGCACATGTCCTGTGAGGAGCAGCTGATTGGGGGTGTTGGGGTTGTTCAGGCTGGAGAAAAGGAGGCTCAGGGGCACATTATCACTCTCTGTTACTGCCTGAAAGGAGGGTACAGCTGGGTGGGGTTTGGCCTCCTCTCCCAGCTAAGAAGTAACAGGAGAGGAAATGGCCTCAAGCTGTGTCCAGGGCGGTTCAGGTTGGACATCAGGAGGACTTCCTTCTCTGAAAGGATTGCCAAGCATTGGAATGCTTGTATTGCTTCCATTGCCCATGGAAGTGTTAGAATCACCATCCCTGGGAGTGTTTAAGAAATGACTGGACATGGCACCTAGTGCTGTGAATTATTTGGCAAGGTGGTGATGATCAGAGGTTGAACTCAACAATTCTGGAAGTTTTTTCCAACCCTAATGATTCTATGATTCTGTGAAATAGAATCCAGTAATTTTCAGTTTTGCCTACAGCCAAGTCTGCAGAATATACCAGAGTATTAGTACCAATGTAACAGCAGATACACTCATAGAAGGAACTTTGCATATGACTTCTGCTCTCTAGCCTTCTTTTGCAAACAGACTGAAGATAAAAGTGCAAGGAGCAGTTCTGTTCCACATGCAAATTTGAGATAAAAAATACAAATTTCTACTGGATCTGGTTAAATTTGACAGATACTCCAAGAAAAGAGTAAGTAAACACTGCCTCCTCCTTAATAATTAGTTAAATATTAAAGGAAACTTAAAGGAGAACAAGTAACTTCAGGTTGTTTTTTAACTGAATTTTGTATGCAAGGGTAATAAGGGCAATGTAGCACAGTGACTTGCTACTCTTAGCAGTGGAGCCATTGATCTAACAACCTATTACACAGTAAAAGTTATTTTTTAAGTTTCTAAGGGGGTAAAGCTGGATGGTGCAGAAATGAGTGTCAAATAATAAGGAGATTCCCTTCCCTTCCTCCATCTGGTTCACTGAAATTTATGTATGCTGGTGAAAAAAAAATTACTTTTATTGAAATCAAAATGTAAGAATACAAGCAGCTCATCAGGGTTTATCACTGTAATATGTAGGCATTTCCTCAAGAGACAGTACAATTGGTCAAGCTTCTTGGCAAGCTTTCTTTAAATGAAAGGAAAACTGATTGTACTGGTAGCTGCTGTTTATATTTTCATTTATAGTTAGGGGAAAACTTCACAAAATCTACAGCGACTGTCTCTTTTTAGACTCAAATGTGTCTCAATATTCATAATGCTAAAACTGGATGTGCAGATGCAGTCCAAGATATGTCAAAACCCAGCTCTGTAGCTGTTTACAGTCACTGCTAAAGTAGATTGGAACCTCCATTACTAGGACACAGCTACTTCAGACATTACCCAGACAGAGTTGTTTGTTCCTCAGATTTTGCTGACTCTTGAAACTTCCACTCTGGTGAGTATTAAAAAAGGGCTGGGAGGATTCACTGAAAAATAGCAGTGTCTGCAGTCCATGGACTGTTAAAAAGTATGGACTGTGGAAGTTTGTATTTCCAGTTATCTAGTGAATTAACACAACAGCTGGTCAGAGATAAGAACCTCATGAAAACCACTCCAGTTGCTACAATTAAAATTGCTACAGTAATATGCCAAAGTTAATATTTTGACCACTGGAAATCATGTCACTGGCATCAGTGAGCACTTGTTTTCAAAGATAGTAGAAAAGACATTCACTGGTCGAGTTCATCTAGCTATCTAGCTACAGGTTTACCAGATTACACAATCTGTTCAGTATCTTTTTACTGATAAAGTCTTGCAGGGTCACATAAAGACAGAGGTTTTACCAAATGTGTTACATATCATTGAAACTCCACTTCCCATGCCTCCAAAATAGTTGCTCTGAGGGCAGAAACAGGAACATAATACTTGCTTAGATAATTTGCCCTGGTATTACATGTAATTTATGGTGAGCAAAATCAAGTCACATCTGTGTAAGCTAACAAGCAGCTAACCTTTCCATAAGATCAGTTTCAATACACATGAGCTCTGGTCTGAAATGGCTCTTTGCAGACCACTGGTCATTGTTCTTCACAGCTTCTGGCTAGCTCCAGCTAGGCACATGTTCAAGGAATGTGCTTGCATGTTCTTGTCATTGTTTCATTTACTCATTGAGTAAATCAGTCAATGTGCTTTCTAATTAAGGTGTATTCTGAAATGTGTTTCCTTCATCAATCAATATTGCAAATGTGTTTTCCAAATATGAGACACAAGAGTACTGGCTTTTGTTAAAGACAGTTACTGTATTTTTAAAATTAGGTATATTTAATATTAAAAAATACAGCATTGAAGTGGTAACCACAGGCAACAAAATGTTACCAGAGTGTAAGTTAAGGACAACATTGGACTTAAATTATTGATGAGTCTGGTAGACTACTTGGACAAATCCTTGATTGCAGAATCTCATGTAATTGGGAGTGAGCTATGACAGATGAGCAGAAGTTTGACCTATTTTCACCTGGGGTTGGCAGCATCTTTCTGGCTCACATCTGGCAACTTGGTTTGAAGGAAAGCATAGATATGTGGCCAGATCTTATTGGTTTCTGTTCCAGAAAAGGATTTCAATAACCCTTTTTTCCTGAGGAAGAAAAAGAAGAAAGCATTACAGGTGTCAAATTGTTTAACTGTTCCAAAATCTCCACCTCACTTGAAGATTACCCCAGCAGGAGTGTGAAAATATGCATATGATGTAACACCAAGAAAGCTGTAGTATTGGAAATGCAGCCTGGACATTGATTTCTGCTCAACAGTCCTGGAAGAATACAACAAAGGGTGGTGGATATGGAAACACAGAAAGGACAATCATTGATGTTGTCAGAGTCTGATTTCTTTGTCTAGGCAAGGTAAGACTAGAGCTCTACATGGTGACCTACTATGTATCTATATATTAGCAGTATGATGCTTGCAGCTTTACATTAAGAGAAACATTGTGTATAATTTTGACTCTTAAAAGAACTAGTAATTTTTTTCCACTCCACAATATAAATGACATTAGCTACTGAATTAGCTACTTATTCCTAAAGAGTCTTGCTGGCTGGGTCCAGTCACAGTCCAGTTCTAGAACGGCCACATTTAAATTCTCATTAACAGTTTCTCTATTTGTGTATCGCTTCTTGACCCCTTGCACTTATTAGAAGAGTTTCTACTTATACATCCAGAAAACAAAATATTGTAAATTCTTGCAAAAAAAGGAACTGTCTGTTACCTCACCCACCAGAGCTGTTGTTGCTCATAACAGTACTATGGTGTATTCAATAATGCATAGCTTTCTTTATGAAGCCAAATGTGGCTGGCTGCAGTGACAGGCTGTTTTACCACACAGGTTCCAGAAGGTCTCATGCAACCCTGGAAAATCATACTCATTCTACTGGGTTGATTTCTTACTAAGTTCATGAAAGCTACACAGCTACTCACACCACACTTACTGTTGTGGTATAATATATTCTGTAGCAGAGAGATCTGTTCCTCGCTATGCTGATGCGTAGTAAGATTTTGGAATGTGGAAGAACACATTTTACTACTTACCGATAATATTCTAGAACAGGTTTTGTTTGTGCATCATAAGCCTGAAGCCTCTTGCTGACAGTCTCTGGCTTGTCATCATCACGCTGAACAAGGGGCTCACCAGTAATGTCATCAATGCCCTATTCATGGTTAAAAGCAAATACCAGAGTATTTTACTGCTTACTTCTCTTTAAGCATGCTTTATGTAATTTTCTATTTAAATTATGATCAATTTCCACTTAATCAGGGTGTAGATTTCTGCTTATAAAGAGAGGCTGCTGCCTGTGGTCTTGTCTGGAATGTTAAGTTGTTGACATTCCAGTAAAACAGTCTGTCAGTTAAAAATATTTTCTCAGTATTGCCAATGAATATTAGATAATAGTTACTTGAGTAATTTGTCCTCTGGAACATTCATAGAATGTGGGGAATATGAAGACAAAACCTTCACGTACAAGGGAAAACAATACTGTTGGTAATACATTCCTGTATAACAAGAAATAAAAGACCAATTAGACCTTCATTTGACAATATTAAAATTAGGGCAAATGAGTTAATGGCTCTTTGATTCTAAGTCGCCAAATGGAAGACTTATCATTTAACAACAGCTATACAAAAAATGGCATAAGAGTAAGCTGAAGCTTTCCCTGCAGAGGTAGGGACCTAATGTGTGAATGTGCCTACTAAGTAAGTAAGCATTTTGCAGGTCTATTAAGATAATAGAGACAACCATATTTCACCTGTTTAGCTCTATTCCATGTTTTCAATTTAAGTATTGCAGTCCACTGTGTTGTGGTAAGTCTGCTAATTAGTGAAAGGTAAGACAGATCCTAAATAGCAAAGCTCTGGCAGCTGAAGCCTACTCTGGTAAGTCTGAGAATTCTCTGTTCCATCTTGCCTGCACTCTTCCGCAATTGAAAATAACCATGATTTTAAATACCTTGTTTTAAACAAAACAAAGGCAATATTTTCAGTTGCTCACTTCCAGTGCTTACCTGGTATTTCAAGCTGGCCTCTTTTCCTGCAACACTGAAATCCCAAAACTACAGGGCCTGCTGTGCTTCTGATGTAAATGAATAGAGCTTCCACGTGAAATGTGATGCCACAACAGTTAAGTTATTTAGAGTTAAGGATGAAATACAGTTTTAGCTGAGTTGCACTAAAGCAAATAGTTCTTGAAAAAATTTAAGGTAACAATGTACAGTCTTTATCTTCAAGCTCCTCTTTAGGATATCTCAAGTCATAAAAATCTGTTGAAAATTAATCTGTTGAAGAGCTTCCCTGACTTGAAAGTTTCTACATCCAGTTTTGCAGTACAGCAGCTCTTCCCTTGAAAATACCCATCTGGGTTAAATATAAACAGAGGGAAAGCATTAAGTGGATTCCTCTGACTGGTGGTGTGGTGTTTCCAATACATAAAGCATGACTCCTCTGGAGGAAGGAAAAAAAATTTACATTTTGGACTGTACAGGCTGCAAACAGGCTAAGACCATGCCCAGATCTTGTGCCAGCCAGTGTGCAAGGCAGACAGTATTCCAGATCAGTGAACAGCTTTAACAAGCGCTTACAAAACACCATGGTGTTCTGCTCTGCAGGGGACAAATGCATTGTCCAACACCTTGAGGTTCTGCCAGGTCACTAACATACCCTCATACCCTCATAGCACGGTGTTACCAGAAAGATTCTGTGCTCCCAAGAAATGAAATGAGCCTTTTTGTTCTGAGCTGCTGTGTTTTGAAACACATTACGCAAAACAATATTTTACTGCAGCTAGCAAACGCAACGCAGTACTTATTTAGTGGCAACAGCAATGCATATTGCTTACCTGCACTTTGGGAGGATTGAATTCAAGATTGTAGACTCTGCCACTGGCAGGGTGGATCCAGCGTGCTGTAAGCCGACACTTTATGGTCTCAAATGGCACATCGAGGTCAATCACAGTGTCTATGTGACATTCTTTATCGAGGGCTTCTGCCTGAACAACTGTTCTGGGGAAACCTTTTTAAAGGAAACAACTTCATAAAATTCTGAAAGCAGAGTTATAGCAAAAATTATCTGGATTGAGTTATTAAAGAAAATAATTGTTACACAGCAGAAAAAAAAAAAAACACCAAAAAAACCACCAAAAAACAAAAGCATTGTCATGTTCTATAAAGATGGAAGAGACATGAGATTTTCCAATATCTTTCAGTGTGTGGTGGCATTTTAACTTTTTAAATGCCGCCCAGCTTTTATTTCTTCATTTCAGCTAATCATCTTCCCAAAAGTGCAACAAATAAGTGCAAAAAGACCCCATATTCATATATACACCACTACCACTACACTGAATAAAAGTACTGTATATACATTTGGAATAATAGCTCCAGTGAAGTTTCCCTCAGAACAACCTAGAATCATTTGTGATATATCTTACTTCCAGAGCTGTGTAAGTCTGGCTTAAGGTGATGGCCATTACAAACCTGTTTTATTCAGTTGCAGTAAGCCAAATCTATTTACCAGAGGCAGTACAGGATTTAGAAGGTTTCTAAAAGTTTTAGTGTATCAAACTGCCCTCAGATATTATGACTGTGAGAAGACTCAGGCTGATCGGGAGCCTGTCTCTTCACTTCAAAGATGCTGCATTCTGCTCCATGAACTCTGTGGGTCCCTCTTCTATGCCTTAAATTATTAGATAATCTAGTGGAACTTAGGAGGGGTGCAGTGGGAACAAAGAACAAGAAAGCCAAGATCTCCACAAAGAATTTGAAATGAAAAATTGAACACAAGACCTTCAGTGGTCAAAGCTACTGCAGAACATGCTATTGCCTCTATATTTACTGGAACAGTTCCTCTCCTCAAAAAGCTCTAGAACAGTCTCATTTTCTTCAGTAGCTTGTAATTTACATCATACTGTACAAGTAAACTTCTTCATAAAGATAAATACTGATAAGCATAAACTTAAGAAAATCTTGCATAATGTTGATCTGTCCATTGCATGAGTAAGGAAAAAATCACAAAAAGACAGAGTTGATTAACTCAGACCAAGTCCTTGCTTGTGCATTAAGTCTCTTGCACCTGGCTTGCATCACAGTCATGAGCTGCCCTCATCCTATTTCTCACACATTCACATTATCTCATTAAAGTGCTTCTAAATGTTAAAAGCAGAGGAAGAGCCAGCTCTTCAACACTGCTGCTGAACACTGTTCAAGAACTGCTGTTCTTTCTTACTATTAGCAGTCACCATGTTTCTAAGCTGTGCAGCTGGAAAGCGAGTTTGCTCGGGACTGAGTAATGTGAAAATTCCTCAACAAATTGAAGTGCCTTTAGAAAAGCATTTCACTGAAATTGAACTGACATTTTCTACAGTGTTCTCTCTATACAGAAAAAGCTCTGCAAGAGGTGATGAATTATGAATATTCCAGGAACACAGAGAAAAGTGCTCTAGATTATACAGCACATAAATCTAAATGGATTATATCCACAGACACATACGGCTCATACTACTACATCTGCTATGACTCTAGAAGTCACCAACCTATTGTAAATGGATGTTTGGTCAAGTGAACATACAAGCAGTTCAGCAACTCTGGTTTGAGCTAACTGACCCCATCTGTTTGTTCTGCATTGCAGTTACCAAACTTAAGATTTTGGGTTAACATATTTCAACAATGTTGTTCCTGTGAACTCGTTATACCAGAGCTATCTCTAGAGTCATTCACTGGGTCTCATTAGAAATGCTGATGCAGATACAATTTCTGCTGCAAAAGTTTAAAGGCAGAAGCACATTAACATGCAGCATAAATTGATTTATTCTCTTATGGTCTTGACACAGTCCTCCTGCTGAGAGCTGCCAGTGGGCACAGCTATACTGCTACACATCCAGATCCACAAGACTGGAACTGTGTGTACATGGGACCTGAAACTAAAGGAAAAAAAACCAATATCTGCCGTTCTTTGCTTTATGGTTTAGGTTTCATTGTACTGTTCACTGTGGGAATAAAGCCTTTCTCGCAGGAAGAAACCCAGCTGTGACTAAAGCCACCAGAACATATCACTGTACGTAGGAGCAACTATGTAAATATAACTATAACAAAGCACTCAGGGACAGAGGCCACTGTGGATTTTTCACTCCCTCTAATTAGAAAGCCACATCAATAACTTTTTTATCTACTGAGACAGGTTGAGACTAGAGTCTGAAAAAACACGCATCCAGCCCAAACACTATTTTTGTGCTGGGCATCCAACTGTACTCCCATGGGCTGGAATAACAAGAGCCATCCAGTTCATGAAGGCAGCAGCAAATGCATTTTCACTCAAGCAAGAATGCTGCAGCAATGAGCTTACACTGCAGAACTGCAAAACAGTTCACGCTGGAGAACAGAACCAAACAGCAAACGAAGGCCTCTTAGATTGCCCTCTTAGGGCAATTGAGCAATAGTTTTGATTACACTCCACACTGCTGCAGTACTTTTCCATACTTACCTTTTTACTGCATCACATTCCTACCTTGCTATTTAAATAATTCCAAAGCCTCATCCTTCAAAAGTTTTCCATTCCCCAAGGACTTTAATAAGAAAATACTTTAAAAAAGAAATTTCTCAATGCCTATTTTAATGGGGAAATACCATATGAATTATCATAAAATATACCAGAATTGCCAGTTTTGAAATTTTTCTGGAGTATTGAGCTATCCTTTTTAACATGAGTTAAATATCCCTGTAATATTCTGAGGGCAGGGTACACCCAAAGCATTTATCAGCCAAAGAAACTGGGGCAGACTATCTGCTGAAAGTTTCACAACAAGCTGGCTACCAGTGACCAAAGCTGTCCCAAGTTTTCCAGAGCAGATTTTCTCCCCATATATAGTGATATCCTTACATGATAACTTACCATCCAATAGCCAGTTGTACTGGTCTAGATCTTTGATCTCATTCAGCATTAGCTGTGTCATGATGTGATCTGGAATAAGCTGCCCTTGGTCAATGTAGGACTTGGCGAGGATTCCCACTTCTGTAAAAGTAGAAGTTGCATTACACTATCTCTGACCTCCAGCAAGTGAGAAAAAGCCCACAAGCCTGCAAAAAAATTGTTTTGATCGGGATGACGGAGAAAAGTTGTAAACAAGACAGACAGCATGCTTACCAAAATTAAAAAATATCCAGATTATTAACTAGGATCTGACAATACAAATATGTATCAGATTAATTTTAGAGGCACTTGTAGGGCAAAACACACTTCTATCCTCACACCCTCTGAATAAATTTACTAGTATGTATTTGAAATATGATGTTCCAAGAATTAAAATGAGGAGAGGCCATTAGCCAAGAGTCTTCAAAATAAGAAATTAGAAAGGATACAAGTTTATTAAGATATCAGCCCTCAGACTTGCTGAAAAGAAAGTTTATTTTCTTAGCTTAGTGGCTAGTTATTAACTTACACTTAGGCTTCATTACAAACATAAATGCCTTTGGCAGCATGCAGTGGGACACGCTTGCTATGTATTTTTATGATTACTAGAGTGGCAAGAGAGTGTTTATAGATATTGTACACTATTTATGGGAGTACACAGACACTAGTATTTTCCCATGGAACTGACTAATCTTTAGTACCAGTCATTTATCCCACTGGCTCACTAAAATTCCACCCATGCGTTGTCATTCCAGCTATCACACTATGCTCCTACATGGCAGGCAGTAGCATGCTGTAGTTCACCCAAATCATGCATGTAGCCAGGAAGAAATTCAGTTGCCTGGGTTGTGTCCTAGGCACAAATTTTCCATCTTTCATTTATAAAACAGTTACGCAATTATGTTAAAAAACTCAGAATTGCAGCTAGACTGGTTTTATTGAGGGTCTGCAGAAGCCTTTACTTGCAACCAGTTAAGATCTAGTTACAGAAAAGTAAAGAGAAAATGGGATGGACTGACATACCCACACAGATATGACCACTTTCAGCAGAAAGCAATGACAAATGCCAGTCCCATCACTCAGTGCATGAAATGTACAACAGGACAGAGGCCCTTCTTCAGATGAGGCAACTGAAAAGCAGTACGTGCCCGCAAATAATGCAAATAGTAGCTTTGGTGATGAGAAAAAAAAAAAATAAAGGAACAATTTCCCCTTACTGCCTGTTCACATCTGTAGTCAGGCTTTGAAAAGTACAAAGACCATTTAGAAATAGGCACTGTGCACCTTGGCCAGACTTCAAAACATGCTCACTGTATGGAAAAGAGTCAGACTGTGGTGCCTGAGTCCTCTAGCACATCACAAACTGGAAAGAAGGTGACTGACTGTCTGTGTACAAAGAGTCTTTTCTTTTCCCTACCTCCCTTCTTCATACCTTGTTTTATTATTCTAGTGTGATTTGAACCATGTACCCTGAAAAAGTGGGTTGGGAGAAGGAATAAATCATGTCTAGATAGTTTTAATGTGTACTTGATGCTTGGTTCTGCTACTGATTTATGTTGCAGCATTGCTCTAGCCACAATGATCTAAAAATATTAGCCAGACACGTTTCACAGGGAACAATTATAACTTACTTTGGAAAGATTCATGAGTTTTTGAGCCCAGAAAGGTTTAGAATATGTCACGCTATTATTAGACAAACAGAACTTGAAAAACACTGCCTTTTGCCCCCCTCTATAGAACTCAGATAATTTAGAAAGTCACTATTACAGAGGGAAAAAAATAGGCAGAAACATAGCTAAATAGTCATATATTAGGACAAAAGTTGATACACTAGCTCAGAGCTTTTTTTTTTTTTTTTTTCCCTCCACTCCTGCTGTTGGGAGTGGGATTTCATGGGGTTTTGTAGATTTTACTTAGTTCTGTGTTTTTTCAGGTTGGATCTGAAACCACTAAAGGCATGGCAATCTTCACAATTACAGATAACATAGGTTTCTTTCCTTTGTAGGTGACGACAGGTATCCATGTTCCATGGCTTTACAAAGGATCAGCATGTTCTAACCACATTACAGCAATCAAGCTCTAGCCATAACCAGACAATAATTACCTTAGCATTAGAGAGGTGCTCACAGACTCTCCACTGTCCAGAAGAACATGATACTAACTGCAGAATGATAGGGACACTCATCTTCAACAGGACTTTTCAACAATGTCCATTTTCACAAGACAGCAAATAGAAAATCTGCACCATATAACTATTGTTAGCTTTATCTAATTTTCCAAGGGCTTTAACTGCCCATCTTAGTGTAAGTCATTTCCCAAAGAATTGGAAATTGCAGGACTCTTCCGTTGTTGTCAAAACTCATGGATCTTTGCCTTGACTGAATTTGTCTAGGCTGAGTTGACTCTCAGTTGTTCTCCTATTTTCAGTGTACTACCTAGTCCCTCCTACCTCATGCTTCATCTCAGCCCCCTGGGAACCATTTCTGAAACTAGTGACTGACTTCCAATGAAATAGCAGTAGAGTTTCATCTGGGTTTACTAGTGAATGAGAAACTCTGTAGCAGATTCTGGTAAATTCTGCTGCAGCTAATTTAGAGCAAACTTCACCTCTTAAGCTGTCCCCTGACTTCTTTCCTTATATTCTGGATTTTAATGTGTCTGTTAAACTTCTATTTCACGTTTGCTCTCCTTCACAATCCTTCATCTGTCCAACCTACCTAGAATTCTTTGCGTAATCACTTCCCTCTCCATCACTTCGGGCTCCCACCTCAATTCAAGCAATATGATAGTTCCACTTGGAATTTCCTCTTCTCACACAACCTTTGGCATGATTCTGGTGCTGTATGGTCTTGCACAAAACTAAAGTATTAGTAAACATTGTAAACCTCAAAACACTTGGTAAAATAACATTTCCTTCATTTTCTTCCAATGGCTACCCACTGCATCTTACACTGAAAGTTCATAACAGAACAGTTTTGTGACCCCCTGTAAATAAAAATGTATGATTGTGCAACCAAATAGAAATAGCATGAATATGATCAGATCTGTCTATGCAAGTGTGCTCCTAGCAAATAATCAACTTACAGTATCTACAATATCAACTATAGTAAAGTCAGTCACTGTACCAAAGTTGTTATCCTTATTGAGTAAACAAAATTTTTGTGAAGACAACTGCTTCACTTTCAAACATGCTTATGAGTATTCCAAAACTAAGACTGCCAGTTACCTAGGCATAATACCACAGTGATACTTACAAGTGAATGGAATATTCTACAGCTTGAAGTTGCTGGAAATAATAATACTCCCACTTCATCACATGCAGTCTGAGATGGTTCTTACAAGGGTTTTCACCCCACCATATAGAAAAGCAGATGTGGAAGTCAGGAGGGAACCTTCCATCATTGCAAAAATCCACCAGAAAGAGGGACTGTGGTACCTCAACTGAGGCCAGAGGTCAAGCTAGAACTGTTCAGCAAGAATAAGTCATATATTTACCTAGTATAAGCATCACTGTATGTAAACACAGACCATGCTGAAACCCAAGCATGATATGAACTCATAAGACAATAATAATTTTAAAAGCTATGCAATTTTACACATTGCTTTATTTCGAAAGCACCACTACGTTATGCCTGCCAGCTCAGGACTAGGTGTAATTTTGGAATAGCTGTTAACAATTCTACGTAGCCCTACTTCTGGCCATCAAATGAAAATCAAAAAAAGTCTGATTGCCCAAAACCCCTCCTCTTGCCCTGCCTGTTAAAAGATGTGACTATTTTTCTCTTTTAGGATGCTTCCAGCTGGAGAAACCATGAGAAACTATCAGAACTATTAGAAACAAGTACAAAAACCACTGGGTGCTTACAAAAACCACCCAAGACAAGGAAGCAATGAGGTGTAACAAAACAGAGAAAACAGGATAACCCCTAACCCCGTCCACTTTCATGAAGAGGCTGGCAAGTGACAGCGTATGGAGGACCCACGGCTGCAGACACGAGGCCCACTTCAGTGGCCTCTGGCCTCCAGAAGAGCTGCGTAAAGTCACCCAGCCTCTTCCTGCGCGGGGGGGCACACGGAGGTGGGACTGGGGAGCAGCAAACCTAATTAAGGAAGCTCCCGCCCTTCTCGGAGGGGAAGGGAGGGAAGGAGCGGGGCTGGGGGCAGGAATGCGTGCTGTGAGCGTGTGTCCCTTCCCGAAGCGGAGCTGTGTCACGCGGGAGCTCCCGTGGGACTGCGTGGATACCGGTCTCGCGGGACGGGGACAGGAAGAGGGGTCGTCGCCGCCGCGCACACATCCCCACCCGCGTCCCCATGCCCACCTGTCTTCTTCTGCATGTTGTCCCTCAGCAGGTCGCCGCTGGAGAGGTGCTTCACGCCGAAGTGCTTGATAATCCGAGCGGAGACGGTGCCTTTCCCGGAGCCCGGCGGCCCCATGATGACGGCGCGCAGCAGCGGCGGCACCACCATTCTGCTCCCGCTGCTCCCGCTGCTCCTGCCGCGGGCGCGCAGCGGCGCGGCAGGATCGCGGCAGGAGCGCCGCCTTCCCGGGGAGCGCCGCCTCGCACCACCGGCGAGCCCGGGCCGGTCCTCCCAGGGACTACAGCAGCGGCAGCTTCTCCGGCTGTCAATCAGGGGCGGGAAGGAAAGATCCTTTACGTAAGTGTAGGGGGGGAGGGAGGGATAAATTAATACGATAATAAAAAGATAAATGAAGCAAATTGCATCTTACAGCGTCGCATCAGACCGCATTTAGGCATCACTGTTCAACCGGCCGTGACCAGCTTGCCCGCACCCCTCTGCCCAGGAGGCCCATTTTGGCTGCTCCCTAAGCCGTCAGCCCGTGCCCCCTCTCAGACACACAGAATCAAAGAGTCGTTTGGTTTGGAAAAGACCTTAAGGGTCACCGAGCCCAACAAGTAATCCAGCTTTGCCTAAATCCATGCCCCAAACGGACACAAGCCCACCTTTTAAATATCCCCAGAAATGGTGACTCCACCACTTCTCTGAATTATCACGAGGATTTCCCAAACAGAACTGGGAAATGGCCCCTTACCTGGCTGTCACCTAATGACTGCTTGGCTGCTGACACTGTCACTGCCCTGCCCAGGTGCCCTGAGGCTGTGGCTGACATTGCTGTGCTCCCTCACCCCTATGCAGCAGACCTGCTCTTGCTGATCTCTCACAAATAAGCTCCCACTGTCCAGCAGCAGGCAGCTGTGCTTTTAGTATACTGTGCCTGAGTTTTTTAAATGATACTTGAATGTGAACATCTGGAGGTTGTCCTTGTTCTGAGTAGTGTTCTTCCAAACACCAAGATGTCCTTTCCCACAGATATGATTTTGTAATCTTCAGCTATATCAGAACACAATATTTTAGCCAAAACATTGGATTGTCCCATTTCCTGAGTGTTCACAGTCATGTCCACAGCAGGAGAAGTGAGCCTTCCTGCTAAAGATTCTGAAGATACTGATGGATCTCAATCACTGTACCAGAAAGGTCACAGTGAAAAAGTGAGCAGAAAGCAGACCTAGAGTAAAAACATCAATGAAATTCAGCTTCCTGGTTTAAAACATTGTTTCATTTCAATAGTTTTACACTCAAACAAGTAAAGCCATAAGAAAATATTCGAATGACAGTTTGGTACTTTGAAACAGTGAAGAAATAGGAATATAGCCCCAAAACTCCCCAATCAATAAAATTAATTGTCTTAACAATTAAGTGGGTAGGCACTGGCTTAGCTCATAGAACTCACTATGAGCATAAGTCTCATTACCCTGAGAAATGTGAACCTTCATAAATGAACATGATAGTACCTCTATTCCAGATTGTACTAGGACAGCAAGAGTTAAACATTCAGGGCTTTAGCAGCGTTCCCAGGGCAACACCTCAGTCAGCCAAAGCACCACAGTCTTAAGCAAAATTTGGCAGCAAAGGCCATTTAAATGTTAGAAGCCACACTGTTCGTTTTAAGCTCCACACTTCAGAGACTTCTGAATGGCAGAAGTCCACAAAATGTGTTGCTAAACCTTCATAAAGCAAATATATGGGAAAATGGAAGGTATTGTACAAAATATATATCCAGCAAATTACTAGACTTGTCAGAGAGATCATTAACTCTAATCTCCAATGCCACTATTTATAAAAAGCAGCAAGAATTTATCTGCCTGTTAAAAAAGAAGCCTGAGGTTCTGCCTATTGAGCAGCTCAGAAATCCAGACAGGAATGCCAAGACAATCCCTTTGTTAAAGACTATTTAGAAACCTCTCTGGACTTCATAACAAATCCATGAGGAAGGGGTGGAAAAGAATAGAAAGGCACTTCTCCCACACACACAAGTTCTTACTAACCTATGGCCTTTGCAAAACAGAAGTGGGTACTTAGATTATAGAAAATAGATAGTAAAAGAAATTATTGTTCCCATTTCCTTGGCTATCTTTACTGAAGTCCAAACCTCACTCTAGCAGTTTTGTGAATAGTTGTGACATACTCAGAAGTGGAAAAGGAAATAATGGAAGAAATAGGGTCAATGTTTCACTGGTTTGTATACAAGTCTTTATACAGCTATTCTGTATTTAAACACATGCAAGTGGTTTTTTTCAGCAGCCTCATTATGATGTTTGGAAAATGACATTTCATCATCATTTAGACTTAATTATTCACATCTTAACAGAGTAGTCAATGTTTATGTAATGCAGCTTGCACTATATTCTGATTAATCTTTTTCACACATGTAACCTACAGGTATAAATTAAAAACTTAACTCTTGCTTAGTGAGTATAGAAGTAACCCTCATGGTGACTAACCAGTAATCAAAATCTTGTTTCAAACAAATCCAAATGTTCTTACTAATAAATAATCTTTCATATTATTCAGTTGGGGTTTTTTTTGTTGGTTTTCTTTTTTTTTTTTTTTTTTTTTGGTTTTGTTTTGTTGGGTTTTTTTTTTTGTTTTGTTTTGTTTGGGTTTTTTTTTCCCCAAACATAAGAAATGCTTTGGAAAGGCTTTTTAAGCCTTAAACCATCAAGAGAGTTTCTGTCAGGTATGCTCCTTGGAGATCTAAGTCCTTCCTTCTGAGTTTGATACAGAATTCTTTTAGTACTGTTGGGTAACTACTTCCCAAGTGTAGCACTTTGTATCAAAATGAAATGGTTACTTGCATAAGGAAGAAGTCATAGTATCTGGACTGGCAGGATATCAGACATGATCTCCCATATAATTTTTGTACCTCATTTGGTGGAGGGGTGGACAATTTGATGGGTGTAAGTCTGGCTGGAACAGAAGTGTAGTGCTTAGTGTTTTGTACCCGACCAAAAGCTGTGGACAAACATGTTTTTCCAGGGCCTGTCTGGGTGCCTTGTTTTGTCTAGTGTCTGTGAATAACTCTGGAAGAAGAGAGAGAGCACCATCATCAGTTTTGTGAGTAACACCAAACCATGTGGCCTGAGCACATGGGCTTAGGGGCAGGAGGTGGAGCTCTGCAGGAACTCATGAGGAAAGGGGCCAAGCAGAACCCTGACAAAATTCAGCAAAGGCAGGTACAAAGTCCTGCATCCAGGACACTGCTTCCAACAGTGCAGGCTGAGGATTGACCAGCAAGGAAGAAACTCTGGGGAGAACCAGTCTACAGCCAGCTAAACACCATCCAGCATGTGGCCACTAACATCCTGAGCCATATTAACAGGAGGGTAGCCACTACATCAGGGAAAACAGTTATCCCTTTGTATTAGGCACTTCTTAGGCCACATCTGTCTGCTGTGGCCAGTACTGGGCCCTCCAGTACAAAACAGGCATTTACAGCTGGGGCAGGTTTAGCAGGAAGTGACCAAGATGATCAGGGGATAGAGAAGAGACACAGACAGATGGAACCATGTTTACTCAGACTGGAGATAAGAAGGGTTCAGGAGTACCTATAGCAGCTGTCTAGCACCCATGAGAAGGTTACTGAGAAGGCAGGGACAGGCTGCTTAGTAAGATGAGTGGCAGGACTCAGTAAGTCAGGCAGTGGAATCTAAGTGTTAGTATGTCAGAACTCAGAATGTCCCTCAGACATTCTTGCATGTTCCAGACCCAGGCCAGAAGCATCTGAGACTCTGGCATGCAGCCAGAAACCCCTGTGGCTTTGAATCTGACCCATGGAACAATTTACCAACTTTGCAGGAAGAACAAGAAGTCACACAAGTTTAGGTATTGTAGTAGAAGTAGTCACAAAGTGAAAGGAAGGATTTTTGAGTGCTGTACAGGGGGGTTTTAAGCCTTGTATGCAGGGGTCCAAGTTTTGTACATGGGGGTCAGAGGTTCTAAGATGGAGAGATTTGGGTGTGCCCTGTCCTCTTTCTTTCTCCTTCCTAGCCTCCATGTCTTTGGTGATGTTGGCACTCACAGATTGGTTTAGAGTAGAAAGTCACCTTTCAATATAGATAGTAGGCATTGGGGAAAAAGTATAAACACGTAACACGTAATATATGATATAAAAGATGGCACCAGCCCCCTGGGAGGGCAGTGTGCCTTTGTCTGAGCTGCTGAATGGGCCACAGCAGTTCAGGAAAAGAATCTTTAGATAACCTACAATTAATTACCTTGAGACCGGACAACAGAAGACTACTGAATCTTTCTTTGAAGGCACGGGTTGGAGGAGAGACTTTTCCATCTTTCGGGGTCACCCCAATCCGGGGGTGAGTCCTGATATTAGTAGACAGCTCCCTGAGTTTTTAAGACACAACTGGCCCTGAGCAACCCAGTTTGACCTTGCTTTGGTTCACAGGTTGGGCTACAGATCTAGATTCCAACCTGGATAAGGTTGTGATGCTGTATTTGTAAACAAGATACCCCATTAATAATGTTTTTTAAAATAATGCATTAAATACTTATCCAGTGAAGGCTAACATATATAGACAACACAGCTGAAAATTCTCCCTCAAAAAATATATACAATCAAGAACGCTTGAGGAGCAAATGTTTTTTATTTAGATATAAGTTGAAATAGAATGAAAGGTTGCTGTTGAATTGTTTCCTTTAAAGTAGCAAAGACATAACTCTTTACAAACCAAAAATGTAGAACTGTGATTCTTTATTTGGATTTAAATAGTGTTTTATTGCAAAGAGGGATATAACACTATCATTTTTGTGGTGTCACTCCTACCTTTAGTAAAAAGCCTAATGAATTATTCCTCCCAGATGGCTGAGCACTTATACATAGCATGGGTTGTTCCAAAACTCTAAGTTTCCTAGGAAATGTGTATTCTTCAGACAGAAATTCATTGTCTGTACAGCAAGCTTGTGTACGCTCAAAAAATTATTTATGACAAAGCTGAAACACACCTTATTTATAAAGTGAAAAATCTATTAACATAATTGAAACTCTAACAGTGTCATTCAAGAACTATTAATTATTACAGAAAGTTTATGCTAAATCACCATTATTAAGTTTTATTCTTTATTATATAAATGATTAATTGCTACACACACACTTCTTAGTTTTTCCCATTCTCCTGGTTTTGTGTTTACCTCTCTCCCCTTTTTGCCTGGGCCCCAAGGTCATGGTCTCACTCAGGTGAGGGTGGTGGGGTTATGGTGAGTCATCAGCATCTGGACTCCCTCACCAGGAAGAATGCCAGGCTTCTGTTGACAGTTTCTTCTTCATCGCTGTAGGGTTCACTTGGAGTTGTTTTTGTATGCTTGCTAACACAATTCTACATCTTGCTTTTTCTTCACTAGTCTGTAGCTCTACATTACATCTGAGTTTTACTATATTTAGTACCTTCTACATATATTAGTTTCTTTGTCTTTTTTGCTAAACCAGTTGCGTCCAGCTCCAGGTCTGCATCCAAGAAAAGAAAAAATAAATACAAGAAAAAGAAATTACCCATAGAAGACCTGTCAAAACAGCTCTCACAATTAAAGGAAGCAAACCAAAGCTGCAAGAAGATTAAATAACATTCAGACAGTGCAAATCTGACTAGCTTCTACTCTGATGCCTTGGAAATTCAGTACAAGGCTTATGTCCTGTTACGAGCAATGACAATACTTTGTTGGAGTCACAAGTTGGTAATAATCAAATACAGAATTTTAATTATTTGGAAAACATTTCTGTTGTCTCAGAGGTTCTTTAGAGCTGTTTTTGGTACTTTTAGTCCTATGAAAAGCATTCATCACAGATTGTTTAGACATCCCTCAAAACAAACATAAATAGGAAAAGAAATTAAGTTCAAGTAAAAGAGAAGTAACATAGCTGTGTTTCTGAGACTGTGTGAAAAGTCTTGGGAGGTTTGTAAACTAACAGAAATTCACAGAAAAGTGTTATCTTTTTGCTTTCTTGAAGCTCCCATACATTAGTAGGACACAGATCTCTTTTGGAAGTTTCTGTACTGACCTTTTCTGTATTATTTATCTCAAGTGATTAAACTATCAGGAGACTGTCATGTTCTCCAATCAGTGATTAAATGAAAATTAACATATCCCTGAGTACTAAGGTAAGCCAGTAATAGGTTTACATTTTGAGGTTAAATTGTAGCAGCTGCCCAGATCACGACATGTTTATATCTCTGAGGTGCCACTCAGTGTCTCTGTGCCACATCTAGGCAGTTGATAAAAATAATTTTCCTGACTCCAGAAATCCTTGAACTTCTAGCACAACAAGCTACTAGCATTCCCAGGGAAACAAAACCCCTCCTTTATGTCACTGGGTATTTCTATGACAGATAGAGCTTTCATTACAAGGATACTTACATTATACCAGCAGAATATATATGCCAGTGATTTTTTACAGAAGTGTCTTATTTCAGTTACATGAGAAAATTCTGACTGCCAATGGAATAATTTTTGGGGAAGACCATTCTCTGTTTTGTTCTCCCAGTTTTGTTTTCCCATGCCTTGACATAAAGCAGATACTTGCAAATTGTTAACAGATGATAGCAAGTAATTGGAAGTCACAGAAGAAGGACAGGATGGACAGAACTAAAAATACATGTGTGGGAGCTCAGGGGGGTACACAAAGGAAGAGAATTTAACCACAGAAGAGAGTTCATTCAAAATAGATGCAGTTGACTAGACATTTTTTAATGTAAATCTAAGACACAGAGTTCAGACAATGCAGTGAAAAACATGGTCCCAGCAGCAGGACCTGAAAGCCTTTCACACAAGCTGTCTTCACAGAAGAAGACACTCGATTTCAGTGGGAGTGTTCATCCTCTATCACATGCCATATCCACAACCTCACAACAAACTGTTATTTAACTACTACCCTGAAATTATGTCTAAAAGGCCTGTGAATGAAGGAAATGAAAGTTTCAAAGTTACTCCCTGAAAAATAGGAAACAGTAAGTGCCAGACTTCTTCTCCATTAATCATGGAGTTTGGCACTGTTTGTTCTGGAATTCCAAAATACCCTCCAGACTCTGAAACCCAAAGGAATTATGCAGAGACTTGACTGAATTTAATTGTTTGTAAACAGGAAAACAAAACACTGATTTATCAAGACAGTTTTAAGAGTTTTTTTGTGAAGTTTGGACATAGATTTTTTCAGCTTTGAGAAAATATGTATGTTCTTTATCTTACACTCAGTTTTCTCTTCGTTCTGCTCAGCGCATAATAGAAAAGAATTTCAGTTGCTCAAGCCCTACCCTATTTTCTGTTCTATTCTAGATCAGAGCTGCAACTGGCAACTAATTTCTTACACACAGAAAGCTAGAATTCTTTGATTCCACAAAACTTCCATGACAAAACTCTCTTTTTCTAAAAATACAGAGAGGTTCATCTGCACATGAACCATGAATAGCTCTAGATACTTCTGCCCATATCTCAGAAATCTTGGGCACCGCATATGTGAACAAATGCTGTTTAACTGCTGTCATTTTTTGATCCTCATTTTCCACAAATTTCTTAACATGCTTACTTTAATAAAATTTTTTAGGCTTTGTTTCTACAGAGATGTGGTCTTTTTATTTAGATGTATAATTTTTCTGGGTTTGATTTTTTGGCCTCAGCACATAGGTCTGGGAAATCCACAGCATCCGTACAGTCTGTGTGGTAAATAGATTAAGTGGAGAAGAAATTTAGGATACGGTATGTATGAAAAATTGGACACATAAATGTATGAAAAATTGGACTTGAGCATAAAGAGCAGTGTGTCCAGCTGGTCAAGGGGCATGACTGCCCTTTTCTACACCACACTTGTGAGACCCCCCACCTGGATTTTTGCATCCAGTTGTGGAGTCCTCAATTCAGGAAAGACAAGAGGATAGTCTTAAACTGTGCCAGGGAACAGTTAGGTTGGATATTAGGAGGAATTTCTTCACAAAAAGGCTGATTGGGCATTGGAATGTGCTGCCGAGGGAGGTGGTGGAGTCAGTCTCCTTGGTAGTTTTTAAGAAAAGACTGGATGTGGCACTCAGTGCCATGGTCAAGGCAACAAGGTGATGTTTGGTCATAGGTTGGACTTGATGATCTCAAAAGTCTTTTCCAGCCTAATAAATTCTGTGATTCTGACTCTGTGGTTCTGCAACATGGACCTGATTCAGTTAGTCTAGATGTGGGCCACAAAAATGGTTGGTGGGCTGGAATAATTTCTTCTTGAGGAAAGGCTGAAAGAGCAGAGATTGATCAGCTTGGAGAAGAGAGGGCCTTGGTGAGAGTTCATTGCTATCTTTCAGTATTTAAGGGGGCTTATCAAAGAGACAGAGAGAGAATTTTTACCAATAAATAGTGACAGGACAAAGGGCAAGGGTTTTAAACTGAAAGAGGGTAGATTTACACTAGACATAAGGAAGAATTTTTCTGCATTGAAGATGGTGAGGCACTGGCACAAGTTGCCGACAGAAGTTGTGGATGCCCAATGGGTAAGTGTAGAAGATGAGGTTGAATGGGGCTTTTAGCAACCTGGTCCATGGAAGGTGTCCCTGCCTACAGTATGAGGTTGACTAGATGACCTTTAAAGATCCCTTCCAAACTAAATAATTCTGCTTTTCTGTGATACAAAGCTTGCAGACCAGTTTATCAACACAACAAAAATCCTTATGCATGTTGATCACAAAAGTCAGCAAGCAGCTAATAATAGGTGGCTTAGTTCCTTCAGTTTCTGTAAAGTGTGCCTATGATGGGGTTAAAAAAGAAGTTTTAGTCTCTGGAAAATAATGTAGTAAAATAAAAAGTGTTATCATTTGTAAGAAAAATTGTCTGACTTTTGCTGTGGAAGGTGCTGTTGACTCTCCTGAGGGACAAAAGACCTTACAGAGAGAGGGATCTGGATAGAGTGGAGCACTGGGCAATCACCAGTGACATGAAAATGACACGTCAAAATGCCAGATTCTGCACTGGGATAGAGAAATGCCAGACACAAGTCTAAACTGGAAGAGGGGCAGCTCTGGGGTTGCAGAGAGGGCTCTGGGGGTGCTGGTTGGCAGCAGGCTCTGTGGCAGCCAGCAGTGTGCCCTGGCAGCCAGGAGGGCAGCAAACCCTATCCTGGCTGCAGCAAACCCCATCCTGAGTGAAGCAAATCCCATCTGAGTGCAGCAAACTCCATCCTGAGCACAGCAAACCCCATCCTGGCTGCAGCAAACTCAATCCTGAGCGCAGCAAACCCCATCTGGGTGCAGCAAACCCCATCTGGGTGCAGCAAACCCCATCTGGGTGCACCAACCTTGGCACTCTAAGGAGAGGACAGTCCCTCTGTGTCCAGCATTAGGGCAGGGCCTCCCCTCGAGTGCTGGGTTCCAGCACTGGGCTCCACCATCTCAGAACCATGGGAAGGTCATCAAAGGTGTCTGGAGAAGGGCAAGACAGCTGGTGGAAGGACTGGACACCATGGCCTGTGAGGAGCTGCTAAGGGCTATGGGCTTGTCTAGTTTGGAGAAGAGCAGGCTGAGGGGCAACCTCCTTGCTCTCTGCAGCTTCCTGAGGAGGGGAAGTGGAGAGGGAGGTGCTGATCTCTTCTCCCCTGGGATCCAGTGACAGGATGTGTGGGAATGGTTCAAAGCTGCACCAGGGGAGGTTCAGACTCGCCACTAGGAAGCATTTCTTTATAGAGAGGGTGGTCAAGCCTGAGGATGCCCTGGGCCTATCGCTGTGTAAGGGGCATTTAGACAGACCCCTTAAGAGCCTGCTTTACCTTTGGGTCGGCCCTGAAGTGGAGCAGTTGGGCTAAATGATTCTTGTACATCCCTTACAGCTAGACTATTCCATTCCAATAAACTTCTTTTCATGGGCACGTAAATGTAGCTTAACAACTGACATTGTCACACCTCCACTGTAATCGATGTTTCTCTTAAAGTAAGACTCTGGAAGCTTTAGTGAGTCTCCTCCTTAAGTACAGCGGGACTCTGTCACTATCATTAAGCAAACAGGCTGTTCCAAGGACCGCGAGCAGGACTCATTCCTCCGCCGTTTTCCTTAAGGTAGGCAGGGATAAATTACTGAAAAGTACTGCCTAAGGAACCGACTCATTTGGATGTGGGGGCAGTACCCTTGTGCGGGCACCGCGTTCCGCTCCGGACCGTCCTTACCCGCCCGCCGAAGGAGAGCCCACATCACCCGGAGGAGCAGCGGGCCGGGCTCCGGTTAGACGCATCTCCCGACACTTCCGCACTCCTTAAGTTTCAAGTGAAATCACGCAGGCTGGGAGAGCAGAGGAAAAGGCAGATGCTGCCACCCGTGCCGCGATAAACTCAGCCCGGCCCTTCTCGCCACAGTCCCGCCGCCGAGCGCCCTAGCCAGGTCCCGGCGGATGCGAAGCACGGGGGCGGTGCGAGCCCTCCCAGCGCCCGCCCGCCCCCTGCCCTTTGCCCCCGCCGGTGTCCCAGCGCTTCCTGTTCCCAACCACGTGGGCAGCGGGATGGCGGGCGGCGCGGCGGGCGAGGCGCAGTGCCTCAGCTACACGGGATGCAACTTCCTGCGGCAGCGCCTGGTGCTGGCCACGCTCAGCGGGCGCCCGCTGAAGATCCGCAAGATCCGTGCCAAGGAGGAGGACCCCGGACTCCGCGGTGAGCGGCGGCACCGGCGGCCGCGGGGCAGGAGGTCGGGGGGCGGCGGAGCTCCGGCTGTGCCCGGAACCTGCTGCCGGGCAGGGGCAGACCCCCGCTGGGAGCTGGGACGGCCCGGGCTCCATCTGGGCGGGTCCCACCGAGGAGCGGGGACCCAGCTGCATCCCGGCGTCTTCCCGTGGGTGCTCTCTCCCCTGAGCGCCCCGCACACCCGTCTCGGGTGGAGCTGTCACACGTGGGTCGCGGGGCTTAGGGAGGAGGAGGAGAAGGCGCAGGAGCGGCGGGGGCGGTGAAGGACGCCGGAACAGGGGGCCTGTCCCACACCCGCCGGCTCCTGCCATCAGCCTCCCTCGCTGCCCGGCGGGGTGGGGAGGGCGGTACGGGGCAGTACCGTCCCCGTCCCGTCGGCTCGGCAGCCCTGCCTTCCGCTGCCGAGTCACGCCTTTTCTTCAGAGTCACGCCTTTTCTTCAGAGTCACGCCTTTTCTTCAGGAGTCACGCCTTTTCTTCAGGAGTCACGCCTTTTCTTCAGGAGTCACGCCTTTTCTTCGGAGCGGGCCATCAAGGGCCGGGGCTGGCGCTGCCCGTCCGCCCCTCCCGCCCCGCGGGGCAGCGCCGCTCGCTCCGCGCCTGGCGCAGTTGGTGCGGGAGCGGCCCGGCGGGGCTCTGACCGGCTCGCTGCGTGTGCGGGAGCCTCTTCACAGCTCCGGAGCTGGTTCTCGTTCCCGTGACGGTGGCTTCGCAGTCGGGATGGCAGATTTAATTCCCTGTCTCTTGGGCCGTCGTTTCTGCCGCGTGCCCGTGCCCAAGCCTCGTGTGCTCCCTGCACTGGTGGGAGCTCACGTTCATGCAGTTTTGATAGGTCACGTTTTATGCTGTGATTTTTGTCATGGTTTGCGGAACAGGAAAGGTGAAAGAGGTGAAATAATTTATTCTCATTTCTGCAGATTTGTTTAAGGGAAATCTTTCTTAGCGAGTACCATCGTCATCCTCGTACAAAGCCTTTGGCATCCCAGGATGAATTCCATCATAACTGAAGTAAGAAAACAGTAGGACAGAGTTTGAGGAAGGAACATTATTGCGGTGTTATTTTTTGGGCAGGGACCCCCTAGTATAAAGTTCAGAACAGGGGTAGGTACTTCTCTGCCTCCTGAGGAGCCTTGGGTGTGTAGCTAAAAATTCTACTCAAAAACTGCCAAAGCATTCTTGTGTGCTTAACATTTACCATGATCCAAAGTATTTATTATCACTGTGGAGCATTTGGTGGTGGTGAAGTTTGCAGCTATTGCCATGTTGTTTTAAAAAGTGTTTGAATTTCCTTTTTAAAGTATGGGTTCAAGTGTAAACTATGACTGTAACAGAAAAATAATAACAATAAATCCTGATTTGTGTTGATAATTCAACACGCAGCTCTTTTTGCTTTTCATGACTGGAACTTTTGTAAACTCTGCTACTGGTGTTCTCCAAGAGTGAAATGTGTGCTCACAAGGAAGCACTCTTGCACTGGAAGATGCCCCAGTGCTTATAAATATAAACTTTGTAAGCATATAAACTGTCATAGTTTAGAAAGAGAGCAGTACCAGTACTGTGTTACTGAGGCATCAATCATGTTATGCAAATATTTACAAACTGTAAATTCTGCAGGTAGCTCTGTGGTTTAAATATCTATTACATCCTAGAGTCACATGTAGAAAGAAAAACCTGATTACTGTGTAAGAAGTAACACAGGATTATTGCTAAGGGAGTTCTGCAGCCTACAAACAATTATGCAGATGTTGTTGGCTCTTAAAAGTAACTGGGTTTTGAATTCTGCATGTATTCACCTATCTTCCTTGATACTGAGCCTGTAGTGTATTGGGATTTTAGGATACTAGCATATTCTTCCTGGGATGGCCTTTTTTCAGGTGGTTTTGGTTTGGTTTGGTTTGGTTGGTTTGGTTTTGTTTGTTTGTTTATTTTGGTGTGTGTTATTTCCTTTTTGGTTATGGTTGGTTGGTACTTTTGGCTTCATTTTGGGTTAAATCTGCTTGTCCTTTTCATTGTCTCTGGGTGAAGGTCCACACAATTCAGAGAAACTGAGGAATCATTTCCACAAAAACTGCTATAGTATAGTGAACACAGCAAGCAAGAAAAGAGGCAGTGGGATGACTTGTGGTTCTCTTGTCCTAAGTATATCCAAAACTGTTTTGGAAATGAAAAATTTTAGAGTCTCCAAACAACTAATTCTGTTTGTGGAACAGATATGCAGCAGCAGCATTTCACATCTAAATGTCCCCTTCTTTTAAGCTAACACTTTTACAGAGAGTAATGTGAAGCTGTTATTAACTTGTCATGCTCCAGTATATGGGGTCGTGTTTGCTATGATTTATCTGTTTTGCTTTGTACTGAGCAAAATGTAAATTGTTTTGTCCTGAACAAGAGCAATCTCTCAAGCCACTGTGGTCAGAAATGCCCACTTCTATTATGTGCTGTGTGCCAGGGAGAGGAGTGTGACTCGTCTCGCTGCCACATCAGAGGGCATCTCAATTGATTTGAGATGCCTATAAGTGTGGAGGCTCACATTAACATCTCTGTTTTTACAGAGAACTGCCGTTTCATATGTGGTGGCATTATACCACAACTTGAAGAGTGAGAGTAGCCTTACTGTCATGGAAGGCGGGAAAGGATAAAAGTACAAGTAAGGTGTTAAACTTCTAAGAAACTTTACAATTCTGTCTGTGCTCTACTCCTTAGATTTTGAAGCAAGTTTTATTCGCCTGATTGACAAAGTGACCAATGGCTCACGCATTGAAATAAACCAAACAGGTGAGATCTGGTTTTTTTTCTGCTTGGTCTCCAGGATTTATCAGTTTCTGCAGTAGAATATGTCTTTTCTTGATAGGGTAGGTGTTCAGATAAGATTGACTGAAAAGATCAGAAATGACAAAGTTGACAAGTTTTGTAATAATTGATCACGTGCAAGAAGGTGAGTGCTCCACCATAACACAGGGAGCTAAGGAAGCTTTGTTGCCCAAGAACTAAAATTAGTATTTTGTTAGGTATGCAGGATTTCACAGTGTGCAAAGGTTCCTCTGTACCAGAATTGATTTTTGTAGGAGAAAAAGATTTGCCCTCTACAGAGGCAAACCTCCTAGCCAAACTGCTTGTGAATTCATGCTTAGAAAAGTTTGATTATAGTGAAAAGCGTTCCATATGAAAACGTCACCTGGTCTGAGTTTTTTTCTGGTTTTTTAAGGGTTCTAATGATCTTTAGTTAGTAAGTTAGGCAAATGAGTTAGCATCAGATATGCCAAGACTCCAATGACCCAATAGACTGATGAAGGTTTAGCTTCTGTGGAGAATAATAATTGCTAGTATCAGCATATTGGAGATTGCTAAGAGATCCTTGGTTTTAGAAGAAGGGAAAAGGAAGAAAATGGTGTGCAGGACAGACAGACACTCATGTGTTGACCCATTTATTAGCTGCAGACATGTAAATAGTGTGCTGGAAGTGCTTTAGCCTTCCATATAATCTTCTGCCTCCAATTTGCCTCATACGTTGCTGCAAAGTATTTTTATGCTGTTTTAATGGCCAGTGTTTTACAGTGCTCTCATGTGGTTTGCTCCCCTGGCCCCTTCCCCAGGTACTACCTTGTATTATCAGCCTGGTCTTCTGTATGGAGGCTCACTGGAACATGACTGCAGCCCCAGCCGTGGTATTGGCTACTACTTGGAAAGTCTGCTCTGCTTGGCACCTTTCATGAAGCATCCATTGAAGATTGTCTTGAGGGGAGTAACAAATGATCAAGTAGATCCTTCGGTAAGTAATAAAGTTTAAGTATCAGAGAAGGATATTTTTTCCCCTTAAAATAACAAGATTGGGAAGAAGTTTCTAAAACATGTTGAATTCTTAGCATCCCTCACATCCAGAATTATCCATTGTTGCTGCATTAGCAAACTCTCTGAGTCAAAGAAGCACCTGCTAAACTAGAGTGTATCGCACTCTAAACTTCAGTTTATAATTCCTGTGACTGAACTGACGTTCAGTTCACGGCTTCTGTCTTCTCCCCTGCAAAGTCCTTTTAAATACATTGTGAGGCCCTGACACAGATTTGGTTCTCCTCTTCTCTTAGAATTTCAATGGATTATTTCTCTTGCCCCACACTTGTATTTACTCTATAAAGAAGAAAGTGTCCTCAAAATATAAATGCAAAAAGGAAAGAATCTTTCTCTTCTGTTGGATTCTGGACATAGTCATACTACTGCTGCTGTCAAGCCTTCTTTCTATTAGAAACAGGTGATTAGGCAATTACAGTAGCAAAAGTATGTAATAACTCTCTGGTTCTTCAGAAACATGCCAGAAGGTGTGGTAGGTCGAATGGCTGTGAAATTCTTGCCTTGGTTTCTATTACTGATCTGCAGTCCTTTGTTTTGTACCATTGCTGTTACACAAATGAGCTATGGGAGACGTGGTCAGAATGCTGAAGTAATGATTAGTTGTCACGGTCTTTATTTATTTTTCTCCAAGAACTCCAAACATAAACTTCTACCTTTGGAGAACAGCATGACTCTTTGAATGGTGATTGGATGCTGCCTGTCTTCCTCTGAGTAAATTAAGGACACATTGTAATCTGAAAATGTAACCAGTTTAAATGAATACACATACTCGTGAAGTATAACTACAGTCACTACATGATGCCCCGAGTCCTGCTTGGATTTTTGACTTTTCAGCTATGTTTCTCTGGTCATGTAAAAAAATCACTCTCTCACCTGTGGCTCTGTGAGACATCCCCATGAGTCAAGGGGTGATCAAAGTGGGTTGTACAGAGCACTATAAGAAAAAAAGAGGAAGTATTTTTTTGCTACCCTTTCAGTCATTTTGATTAAAAGTACTTATTGTAACTGGTAAGTACTAAGAATCAAAGAAGTCCTTTTTTGTTGGCTGTTTAATCACAATGGAGAACTCCTTGCAATAATCTGGAGATGAAGAGTAGTCCAATGTTCATATTGCTTTCAAGTAAATTTGGACACTCATCTGAGCAATGGAGTCTTGATTCTGGAAATTATCTCCTTTTGGGCATCAGTTGCATGGGCCTGAGATTAAATTGTTTTAGTTCAAATGGGTGCAAGAATTAAGGCTATTTTGTGTGTGAAGGGTGCTTGCACTTGCCAAAACTTAGACAAGTGGGTTGGCGTACATCAGCTGACTCCCAAGCTCTGTACGCTGAATGTAAATCAAATGTGTGTGAAGAGTTACATCTTAAGTTCATTCATAGTAGAGTTTACATTTTAGTTCTTAGTGACACCACCATAGCAACTTCAGTTACTGTGACTCAGCTCGTACTTGCTAACTGTTAAGTGGTTGTAACTGAATACCACTTCCTAAAATTGGTTTAACTGGCTTATGTCTGTTTAACTTGCCTGAGTAAACATTAATCCTGGTGCACACCAATAAGGTACTTAGAGGACTTCTACCAGTTCTTTGATATAACATATGTCTCTGCTGGTTTCTGAGACTAAAAGCACAAATTTAAGTGTTACCCTAATTTATTTGTATGCTTAAGTAAATGGAAACTTGGTTTTAAATCGATTTTGGTTTTTATTTTTCAGTAGGCAGAGGGTGTATGTAACTCAGTGAACAACTATTACCTATGCTTGCCCAAAAATAGGTGCTTGTGAATTTGTTTATCTATCTGTATGCTTTCTGCTTTTCAAAGGTGGAAAGACAAACCAGTGTGACTACAGTGTGGAAGTTTAGGTGTTTTACCTGCTGCTCTTCATGTAGCAACCTCTCTATTTCAACTTAGTGGGTTGTATTGGATTTGCATGGCTGGATTTTGTGAGCTGGGGTGTTCCAGAGGTGTGGCTTCTGTAAGAAGCTGACAAAAGTTTCCCCCTCATCTGACAGAGGCCATGTCAGCTGGCTCCAAGACAGACCCACTGCTGGCCAAGTCTGAGCCCATCAGTGACGGTGGTAGCACTGCTGGAGTAACAGCTTCAAGGTGGGGGGGGGGGGGGGGCAACATTGGAATAACCTGGAGCTGGAGAGAAGAGTGAGAGTATGCGAGAGAAACAGCCCTGCAGAGAGCAGGGTCAGTGAAAAATGGGAGGTGTTCCATGCGCTGGAACAGAGATTCCGTTGTAGCCCACGGTGAAGACCATGGTGAGGCAGCTGTCCTTCTGCAACCCACGGATGTCAACAGCAGAGCTTATGTCCACCTGCAGCCAGTGCAGGGTCCCACGCTGGAGCAGGTGGATGCCTGAATGTGGCTGTGAACCCATGGGAAGCCTGCACTGGAGCAGAATCCTGGCAGGACCTGCAGGCCTGTGGAGAGAGGAGCCTATGCTGGAGCAGGTTTGCTGGCAGGACTCATGAACTCATGGGGAATCCGCACTGGAGCAGTTTATGAAGAACTGTAGCCAGTGGGAGGCAAGTAGCAGGAATACATGTGCAAGCAGGGGAGGGTGACTTTTCTGTCATGGTGGGAGTGAACAGGTAAGCTGACCCACTGGGCTTTGTGAAGTCTGCTTTCAGCACTGAAACTTGGCTTTTGCACAGCCATTTACACAGAATTATTTGTGGGATGTGATTGCTTTTCACCAGAGACCTCCTTGTCAGGTGTATGCAAGGGAATATTGTGGATCTCCTGCTGTGAGGAGAGTAGAAGAGATTCAGGTGAGAGGAAGAATTTCTAAAGGACATCTTGTAGAAGGAAAGACTTTAGCTGAGTTCAGTGAGTCACAGGTCAGGCTGCGTTCCTGGAGTATAAAAGCATGTGTTTACTGTGGTGTTTGTTTACATACATTAATAGCCCTCCAATAGGGTGCAATGGAAAGCTCTTTGACAACTGGCATCACTCCTAAAGATGTGGCCACTTGTTCCAAGTGTGACTGTGCTGACATTATTAATATTATCCATATTATTTGGTAAGTCATTAGACACTGGAAAACATCAGCCTGAGAAATAGTCAATGCCACAACGCTGGCAGTGTTCAAAGCCAAGTTGGATGGGGATCTGGTCTAGTGGGAGATGTCCCTGCCCATGGCAGCAGAGGGTGGAACTAGATGATCTTTAAGGTCCTTTCCAACCCCAAAACATTCTATGATTGTATGATAATACTGCACAGTGTTATTACTGTGTGAGTAATACATCCTAAATGGGTGAAAGGAATGCTGCTTTGCTCTCACTTGTCAGGAAGAGGTAAGCCTTTGGAATACCAGCCTGGACTATTCATTGGCAGCCTACACTTGCAATATGTTTTCCTGTCCTGTCACTGGTGAGGTCTGACCCTGGGTGGCTTGTGGGACCAACCATGTGGGACTGGGTTAAGGCAGTTTAAAGTTTCTCTGTATAGTGATTATGTATTCAGGGGGTGCCCTTTGTAAAGTCTTTTTGAAGGGAATGGAGGTGGCATGCAATTGATAGCTCCTATTTTCCTTTCATTTTCTATGTATTGTTATTGTGACATTTAGATATGGCTGCAGTACCCTGTTTTAGAGTAATCATTCTTGATGTTTGTGTTTCCAGGTGTTGAAGTTTTTTACAGCTATACCATGGGGGCTTTGAGTTCAAATGACTGTCATGCTGATGTGAGACTAGTATATGAAATTTTAGCTTAGGAGCAGTAATCTTCAATCTTAATCAGAATTCAGCATTGTCTGTAGAAAACAAGACGTTTTTCCTGCTGAGTTTTCTTCCCACCGTTCTTTCTTCCCTGTTAAACTCTGTTTTTTTCCTTCTCCTTTCTCCCAATCTAGGCCCTTTTTTGCAAAACCTAACACTGTAGGTTAGGAGGGGCTCGATGATATGTGCAATGCCAATGGATATATAGGCCAACTGGTGCTTGCTTTTCCCTTTCTCAGGTATCCATGTGCTGCAGGGTCGCTATCTGGGTGTTTTGTTTGGTTGGTTTCTTTTTTATACCTTTGCACTGGATAAGGGATTCTTAAAGTTAGTTTTCTACCTTTTTCTTAGCTACTGTAGATTTCTTTAAAGATAAGTGATAAGTGATTTGCATTACACAGCTTTCCGAATAAGCAATGTTTATATATCTTAGAATGTTGTCATTTGTGGTAAGGTATACCATCAGCTGTATGATGTATCTTTTTAGATGCAACTTGGTGTTGTGCTGTCTGTTCTGGAAATGGAATAACTGCCCTCCCAGGGAAGCTAAGGGATGGGATGGCTGAGGATAGGCAAAAGGATAGAAAAATGGGTTTATAGCTCAGTTCAGCTGCTGTTTTGTAATTTTCAGTGAACTGCTTCACCTCCTGCCCAACTCCCTGGTTGTCTGTGAGGCAGAACAGCCTTCTCCCATTCTTCAAATACTGCTGATTGCCTCCTGTGTTTATTGCAAAATTGGAACAGTCAGTCTTTGTATTTGTTTGTCTGGTACCTCTAAGTATTATCTGGAATTTTTCTGAGGACTGAAAACTACAACAAGTCTTGACGTTTTTTGAGTTCTTAACCTACACAGTAAAGTTTTTGTTTTTTACTGGTATGTTTTGTTTCATGAGAAGGAGGAAGAAACATTGTGTAATTTAATTTGAACCAGATCAGCTTGTTGAGACTTCTGCCAGTGGTATTCACATGCTTGTGCACTTGCATGTTAGTAAAGGCTTTACTCCAAAAGTCGAATTTGTATAGTTAATGAATACTACTGAAGGGCCAAAGCAAGGTACCCTGGCTTTAAAAAACTGTAAACATTGTAAGTTAAAAGAAGTTAAGCATTGGCTTGCAGTTTTGTTTATTTTAATGTAGGCATTCAAGTATTTATACTAAAAACAACACCAAATGCCTTTCTGTAATAAAGGAAATATGTTGTCCAGCAGGATTTGAAAATGAGAAATACAACATACACTCATAGCTCCTCAGGTACCACTAACAAAATGCTCACAGATTTGTAGGTGAGGTATGTGCTGCAATTTTGTCAGTGGCTTGCACTCTCTTCAAAGCAGAGAAAGTGAAATTCAAGAATTATTAATTTTGGCTGAAGGTGTGGGAAGGAGGGTGCTTTTTATTTGCCTCCTCAAATGCTGTCTACCTCATAACTGTTTCCTTCATCTGTGTTTATCTTCTCTTTGGTCACGCTGTCCTGATCCTGTCTCTCCACAGCTCTTTGTCTTGGGTAACTCCCTGTGCTGTTGCACTGCTAAATAATTTATATCATGTTTGGCAACACTACTGAAGTTTCAGAAGAGGGAGGAAGAGGGCAGTCCCTGTAGTCTTAGGAAGATCAATGACAAGGATAATTCTGTTCAGACCTGGACCTGGTGAGCACCTGGCTTAAAAGGGAGTACACTGATGATCTGTTACCCACTTCAGATTCTTTTAAGTGCTTGAATAGAAGCTACCTATAAGCTTCTGTTTCTTAGAAACAGGTAAAAAAAAAGTTGTTGATAAAATCATCTTTCTGTCAAATCAAGGGCCTGCTCTTGCAGTGATGATTGAAAAAAAATGCAGTGGTCCTTGTATTAATTTGTTTAGCTATAGGAATTTTTTAGTAATGACAGAAGAATATTATTTTCTCAATAATGTAGGAATGTTCAGAGAAATGTTTCACTGTTCAGAGAAATAAGTATGCTGTTTTACATAATGGCATTCAAAATCAGATTGAGGAAGAAAGCCAGAATAGAAAATTCTATCTGCCAGCAATTTGTTCTAGGAATTTTTTTTTTAGTGATGATGTGTTGTGGTAGGCTAACTACATGAAGCTCTCTGTGCTGCATTTCTGTGTTTTTCCATAAAATACCTTCTATGAAGAAGACTTCTCTCTATTAGTCACCTCATAATTTAGTGATTTTTTAAAATTACTGACTAACCTAACTTCCAAAAGAGAGTCTTTTCTTAAAATTCTGTGTTCCGCATAGGTTGATGTCCTTAAGGCAACAGCTCTACCCCTTCTGAAGAAGTTTGGAATTGATGGTGAAAGTCTGGAAATCAAGGTAAGACAGGTTGTTCCTTTCTTTTCAAGCATGTGTTGAAAAGAAAGCACATGGGGCCATGTGCTTGCTGTGGGTTTCTGTCTCTCACAGATAGTTCATTGTGGCTATGAGCCACATGGTGATAGAGAGGGTAAGGAGAAAGTAGTGACTTTCCTGAGTCTCCAAAGAAGACTGAGAAACCTTTTTGCCTTTTGTTGCTTTTCAGTTCATTTATTATCTTTTTATTTCTACTTGTTCATTCTGCCCCATGCTTGGGGCTAAGAATTAAAAATGGTATCTTTAACCTGTTTCACCTGTAGGGGAGCTGGATCTGTAGGTAGTTGAGGTTTGGGTAGTTGAGGTTTGTTTCCAGTTTGGAAAATAGAGGAAAGAAGTTTTTCTTGAAGACTACAGTCTTCAGAGGCCCAGTAAATCTGGATACAAAACAGCATTTGGGTTTCTTTTAGGTGGGAGAAATGTGTGAAGGCTCTAGCTGCCCTGCTGGGGCCTGCTGGTGTCTTGCTCTGCAAAGGTTCACCCCTCACCCCCACCCTGCCCACAGCCCAAGTGCCGATGTCATTGTCCTGGCACTGTCAGCCTCTGCTCCTGTGACCCTGCAGCAGGGCTGGCCTTCAGCTAGCCACAGCCCTGCCCTGTCTGGCTGTGGGCCTCCCTGCCCAGACCCACTCACTGGCCCATGTCCTAGCTCCATCCTTGGCTTGGAATGGTGGGACTGGGTCAGGCTAGACAGACCTGTTAGTGGGAATGAGTTCATTCTAGTCACTCACATACAGAATATTCTGAGTTGGAAGGGACCTGTAAGGATCATCAGGTCCAAATCTTAAGTGAATGTTGCATATGGGAATCAAAGCCATGACCTTGGCATTATCAGCACCATGCTGTAATCAGCTGAGCTCAAACTGTCTTCTCAGCAGTGAGGTGCAATCTGCTACTAGAGACAAGTCTTAAGCCAAGGTTGTTTTCGTAAAGACGTTTTTGTTTGGTTTTGCACTGTTTCCTATTGAGAAGCCCTGCTTTACTTTACTTGAGAGGAACAAAGAAATCAATGCCTGCTTTTAGTTTTGATGCAAAATCCATTTCTGTTTTTAGGATGCGGTTTTCTTGCCTGTGTTCACATAATGCCCCTACTTAAACATTTTATTCTATGAGAAACAAAAGTGTAATTTTGGGGTGTGTAGGTACATTCTTTGTACTATTTACTAACCTGCTTTTTTTCCTCCATTATTTGTTCTAGATCAACCGAAGAGGAATGCCTCCCAAAGGGGGTGGAGAGATACTGTTTTCTTGCCCAGTGAGAAAGGTCTTGCAGCCTGTTCAGTTCACAGACCCTGGAAAAATCAAGCGCATCAGAGGAACTGCGTATCCTTTTTGTTTGTCTGTCTTTCTACTTTTAAATGGCTTTGCTTACTAAAAAGAAGTCCCCTAACTTGGAAGTCATAGAGGTGCACCCACATTTCTGAGCATGTATCTAGGTAGCACAGGCCAACATTACACAGAGGGGTCATGCAACTAGATTTCAGGACTGTGTCACAAAACTCCTGTGTTCAAAACATTGCTATTCAAAAAACATCTGTAGGCTATTGAATAAATTCAGAGCTATTTAAAATCTTTTCAATAGCAAGAAAAAGTTAAAATACCTTCCATCATATAATGGAGGAGCGCTTAAAGAAATCTTTGTGTGTAAATTCAGTAGTAACCAATGTAGTTTAGTTGTGCATTGAATATGTGACATCTGGCAGTTACTAGTTTAGCAGAAGTTAGATGGGGCGATAGTTTAGTGTGATAGTTAAATCTTAGTTCTGTTTACACCTTGCACCATACACTCAACTTTTTGGTGTGTTTTGAAAGAAAGTTCTTTGGCTCTTCACCTTTGGTAGTACCAGTGTAGGTGGCAGTGGAGGAGGTTTTATTCCACATGGAGATAAGGGCACAAAATACTCCTTCCTTTTTCAAACAACTGCAAATCTAGCCAATGTTTTAGATTGATTGTTTCTTTTTGACTTTTTTTCTCATGTGGCCTTTGTATGGTATCTATCGTGAATCTGTTGTCATTGTAGAAAGAAGGTAGAAATCCCTTACATGAAACTGTCTTAAGCAATGGCCAACATGTAGTTTAATTTGTGTTTGAGAGTCCTAAACATGATTTGGCATTGATTACTAAAAAAGAAAGCAGGAATGAGGTCATGTTTTCTGCCAGAGGTGTAGATTTGCAGCCTGTTTCTTCTTTTACTTTATGGCATACCATCACAACTGTGTGTACAAACTGGATGTTTTGACTACCTTGTCCAATTGCAGCATTTAGAAGTGCAGTAGTGCCAAGCAAAAGCAGTTTTACTGGATGTATGTGCTGTAGAACAGAAAGGAGGCAGCTCATTGTGCTTTTGGTGATAGTTTCTGGTATAGTGGTGGTAGTAGTGGTATATTGGTGGAGCAAGTAGTTTTCTTATGCCTCTATTCTGCTCTGTAGTAAGTAGATATGTTTCTGTGTGGAGGAGGAAGCTATGATCATTACTTTACTGCCGTTGTTCTAAATTGACATTAATATGCAGCACAATTCTGGACCACTTTGGCTGATGTATCTGATTGAATTCTGAACTTCTGCCTTGCTGTAGGCTTTCCTGGGCCTTTTCTCAGGGGTATAGGTTTGCCTTTAGGCATGGTGAGAGGCAGACTCATTTTAGTTTAGCTATTAAGTGGTCCTTCAAGGCAACAGAATACAAAACATCTGGAAGGATAAGTCTTTATGTCTTTTTTATGTGCACTTTTGTTCCTCCAACATTCATCTGAGTAAATCTTCCTCACAGCTGTGGAGATCGTATTACAGCAGCCTTTTATATAATCCAAAATAATGAGTGCATCAACTGTGCAGAGCATCCAGTTTTCGTTTTCTGATTATTTTTTTATGATTTTGCCCTAAGATCTTAAAGTTTGGGTTTGCCTACTCCACGGGAGATGCTATAGAAATTTGTATGATGGTATAGAAATAGCAAAGAAAATTCTTCCCTGCCAACTGGGAATTTTGAGAGTGTATTTCTCTCCATTGCTGTGTGAATGTATGTGCAGATGGGTAGAGTGTGAGTCTGCATTATAGTTGGGGCTGGAATTTACAGTATAATGTGCTTTGTGCATTTAAAGATCTTTTGGAGTTTCTCTGAAGCAGCACCTGGGTACAAGATCAGAAAGGCTGTTCATCTCTTAGATACTGTGAGGAGGTGGTTCGGGGAGGGTGGTAAGGTGGTAGGTTCTTCTTTCCTGGAACTTTCAGATGCTGAGTGACTAGAGAACTCTGAATTTGATAGAACTCAGAACACTGCAAAATAGTTTGAGACTGTGAAGATATTTTTCTTAGAGCCTTTTAATTTTTATTCTGTTGGAACTTTTTATTTTTAATTTCTTATTCATCTTCCCAGTTTCTCCCTGACAGAAACAGAAAGGCAGGATTTTTTTGCTGCTAATTCTCAGAAACTTCACTCAGGATCATGTTTCAATAAACCATGAAGAACAGAGCACGTGGGACTTCCTCCATCATAAGAAAGTACAAGATGACAGAGCAGCAATTTAAATTCGATGAAGGGCATTTTCAAGATAGATGTTTACTTAGTCATAATCTGTTCTTCAGCACATGCTCTGTGCACTTCATTCAAGGTATATCAGCGAAAAGACTGTGGAAAGCACTTACATGCATATGGTTCTCTAGGAACAGGAACATTGACAAAAGCCCACTAATAGTTGTATAAAGCACATGTTTTCTGAAATAATGCACTGGGGCCTCTTCACTTTTGTCAATCTCTGCTTTCAGTTTTTTTCTTGTGATTGCAATGGATTTCTTAGCTCAGAAATGTAGATACTCTGTCCGAGTGTCACCACAGATGGCAAACAGAATGGTGGAATCTGCAAGGGGCATCCTGAATAAATTCCTCCCAGACATCTATATCTACACAGACCATATGAAGGGGGTCAGCTCTGGAAAGTGAGTATCCAGAATTTACAGGAAACAGACATGTAATTCTGCATTTGCTCATTTGCCAGGGTGTCCAGATCTAATTTTACTGAGTTTTAGATCACAATATTCTATTTTGTTGATTTGAAATAAATATTTCTCACAAAGAAAGAAGAGGTAATTCACTAGATACATTTGTTTTACTTACATATTAGGGATATATGTGTTTTCTTAAACAAGGAATGCAATACATCACTACTGCCACTACAGGCAATTTTAGCTCCCTTTATTTTTAAGTCTGTTGCTTTGAAGAGAGATTAGGATCAAGGTGTCATGATATGTTCAGGAAACCAAGATTCAAAGTTGACTTGAACACCTTCTGATGGAAAGGATAATATGAAGGATGGGACCGAGGTGTTTTAAGGAAGTGTTAAAGCAGTATGGGTTGTCTTCTGCTGGATGGCTGGAGGAGTGTCCTCTCACTGTCAAGGACTGGAAAATTAATTTATTGTACTTCCACAGATTTTGTTTGGCAACAGAACACAGAAGTGGTGGATGCAATTCAGACAATTTTGCTGGTGTCTGTCATCCCTGTTGTCTTCTTCCTTGAGGTTGAAAGATTATGGATAACTCATTTGATAGTTTCCTGTCTGTATGCTCAAATGCAGGCATGCATGTTTTCTTTCACTGTTTCTGCTTTTTGAAATATTTCATTAAAATTTGTTAGATTAAAACGTTTACAAACCTAGAAATTATTGAAGAAATTTTTAGTATTTTTTGTCTTTTCCAATCCTTCATTATATTTAACATGCCAGGATTGTAACTTTAATGGCTCCAAACTGTTTACAGGATCAGAATTGCAAAAATATTTCTGGGAGCTGAGTAGTTTTGGGGTCTCAATTTTGTTTTTCATCTGCTTATGAAATTTAAAAAGTCAAATTATTTGGGGCAGCAACATTATTTTTACTACATGCAGCTCATGTAGAGGGATAAACAATAGCATGGGAAGAGGAACTGAATCACTTTCAACCTGGCTGGCTTGGTTTCTCATGCTACTGTGACATTCATCTTAAATATGAATCCAGTATGATAGCATTATCCTTGATACTAACTAATTAGTCTAATTTTGCTAAATATTTTGCAGCTTTTAGGGGAAAGAGCTGAAGCCTTAAAGAAGGGTAGTTTTGGTTTTGAATGTCACAGAGAAGAAACACCAGATACCTTTGAAATGTTTATCAAACACAAATTAAATAAATGTGAGAGGTATCCTCCTCTATTAAAAAAAAAACAAACCCAAACATTTCTGAGGTTTGTATGGCTCTTCATTTTCTTCTTCTGTTTTTTTTTTCCTGTTTAGAGAGTTTGGCCCAGGAAAAGCCATCATAGAGGGTTTTGTGGCAACTGGTACTGGGTTTGACTTTTAAGTGCAGTTGTTAATTTTCTTTTTCCAGCGTCAATCTATTGTAGATGTTTGTCATCCTATGGGAGGAGCTGTTTGTGACTTGAAGTTCTTGGTTATTACTCCAATTTTGTCCTTAATCAAATGCACTTTTTTGCTTTCTTTCAGATCACCAGGTTTTGGCATGTGCCTTACTGCAGAAACCATCAACGGCGCTATTCTCAGTGCTGAGCTAGCCTCAAACCCTCAGGGCCAGGGAGCAGCTGTGCTTCCTGAGGAGCTGGGCCAGAATTGTGCTAAGCTGCTGCTTGAGGAGGTCTACAGAGTAAGTGGCCAATATGTTCTGCATGTGTGTGTATAGATGTAAGGGAAGGAGATGATAAAATAGGTAAAAGGATAGGTGGTTTGGTGGCACCCTCAGACAGGCTCAGATCCAAGCAGAGAAATTATCTGATGCTGCCAGTGTCTTTTTCATCCAGGTAAAGAGTGGTTTTGCATGGTTCCTTTAACAGTGTAATGACTTACTGGGGCATACTATTTCCAATGTCTGATATGTGTTATTATAAATCACGGGAGTGGCAAATTCTTCTGTTGCTTTCTGTCGCTTTCTGTCTGCAATAGAATTCAATTAGCTTCACATGGGCTGTTACTCTTCTAAATAATATGGATGGGTAACATAGTCCGTGCTTCTAAACTAGTGGTTGGAATGGGACATTAGGAGTGGAAGAACATAGGAGAGGCAGAAAGGGGAAAAAGCCTGTCAAGGCTTCATGTTGACCACTTTGTGATGATGATGACAAAGTCAGATGTGCTGAGAATTGTTGATTGTATGAAGAATTGTCTTAATGCGTTCTTGGAAGGGAGCTAGGATGGTTTACTTAGGAATCCTAAGTGCATCACAGTTTTCCTCAGCATAGATTTTTTTCTTTATTAAAATGATTTTCATTTGTGGCAAGAATTTCAGTGGCTAAGCAGCTTTCAGTGTTACAAATGGTTTGGCAAATAGCACCCTGATGTGTTTCTGATTTAATAAAGAACCTTCCAGCTGCTTTGTTTTGTATCTTCACAAATGTTTAAATAACTATGTTTTAGCATTGATAAAACACATTTGGCCTTTAGGAGGCAGTCATCTACAACTTTTGCTCATTATTTAAAAAAAACAAGTAGTTACTCTGAACTGTAGTAAGCTATGTGACTTCGCAAAGTGTTAAAACTGCCGGATTCTATGTTAGAGAATGCAGTTAAATATAAAAAAGCACCTCAACTTCATAAATCCCATCCATACCTGTGTTAGATTGATCATCTGTGCCCATTTTATTTTTCTCTTTCCCTGCTGCAAATCTTTTATCTGTTTGAATTACCAGTTGGCAACTTTTTCCAGTCTTCCCTTAATATTTTGTCTATGTTTATTCAGCATATAAACCATGTTGCTAAAGGACTTTTATAGCCCAGGCTTCTTGTCTCGTGGAAATGCCACCACCAAAATGTTCTTCCTGGGTTGCTGGGTACAATCTAGACCCCTTGTATTTGAAAGTCTGGCCTGTGTTGAGAATGTAGTCACAGCTAGTGACAAAAACATCTGTCTGTTTCTGCAATTATGTAGTGTCATGAAGGTATTTTTATTTCAGGTGTGAACTACAAAAATCTTTTGGTACATTTATTTGTGTACATGTCTTGGAAACCATCTTCTGGTAGTCATATGTCCAGAGACATCAAAAATCCAGTTTCTACATCAGCAACAATGTTTTGGGTTTTTTCCCTTTGGAAACCATTTAGCACTTGATAGATTAAAACTACTGAGGCAGTTTGTCCAGATAATATGTTTTGCACAGAGTCAGATGTCAGAGAACTAGCGAAATGAAGAGGGCTGGAAAGGCCTAAAGTGAGTAACTTTCTGCTTTAGTGTATGGCAGCCATTTGAATATGATGAGTCAAATTCTGCAAAGGGTAGTGAGGATCTTAAGACAACAGGAAAAAAAGTTTGAGGAGGAAGCAGTGTCAGACAAGTCTTTGAATCTTAAAGTAATAGGGTGTCAGGTTTCAGTGTCTTTGAAGATTAGAATCTGAGTGAGTGAGATTGTTAGCTGTGGCTTGCTATAGTACTGCTGGTGCTGCTGGAAGACTCCTTTATGTGTGAGTGACTTCGGTCCAAGAGTGACTGAAAAATGCTGAGCAGTGTACCGACTATTTGTCCTTCGCTATAGCAGCTCACTGTGGAAAAGTTCTAGTTTGCTAGCATTTTTGGCTGTTGTGCTACTTTTTCACTGCAGTGCTTAGTCATTATTTAGTGAATTCCCCTCTCCCTCCATCATGGGCAGTATGATGGGTTTTGTTATGTAGTTTTGGGAATACATACTTGAATTTATGGATGACACACGTGGTCCTACAGTGCTAGCCTGAATTTTGAAAGATAAGACTTCTTTTTCATTTTCTTTCTTTTGTATTTTTGGGGCGTTAGGGTTTTTTTTATTTTGGGATGGGATTTTTTAGGGTATGTGGTTTTTGGACATTTATTTTCTGTTTGGGGTGGTTTTCGTTTGTTTGGTCTTTTTGGGTTTTTTGTTAGGTCAGTTTGATTTAGTGTTGAACACAGAGGGGATATAAAAACATGTTGCAAAGTGCACAGTGCTTGTTTAGGTTTAATGTACTAGTTTTTTATGTTTCTTTGCCTAGGTAAGATGTTTAGTGAAACTAAAAACCAAAAAAGCAAGAGTAGATTGCTCTGAACAGGCAGTCTTTAAGTCCCACGTCTTTTGACACCACCTACTTGTTGAATACAGGGCTCAAGGGAGAATTTCTTTTCCTGTTTT
This sequence comes from Motacilla alba alba, assembly GCF_015832195.1. Taxonomy (NCBI): domain Eukaryota; kingdom Metazoa; phylum Chordata; class Aves; order Passeriformes; family Motacillidae; genus Motacilla; species Motacilla alba. Next base: position 60,544,915 of record NC_052046.1, on the reverse strand, counting down.
TCTTTTCCTCATTATGGAAATATTTCACCATCTGTGTTTTTACCAGTAGTTACTATGCTGTAGAGCTGAGGAGGGTTGAGCAGACAAGGGCCCCCTGAGAGCACTGGAGACAATGCTCTGTAAAAGGGCTTTAGGTGTTGCGATCACCCACAAATCTGCTGGAGTTGCAGTTACTGTTGAAATGGATCCAGGGACATTTTGTAAAGTGCTTGCCATTGTGTAAAGTTTACCACCTAGGAAATCTAAGGATTTGAGTCTTGCTAAAAGTCCTTTTACTAAGCCTTCAAAAAGATATTAACTAGGTTGCGTGATTCTTGGAATCAGCAGAGCTTTTTTAATGCACATTTGTTGATGGAAATATGTCAGAGCTAATAGACTAATAAGTGGCACAGTGCCTTAATTGCAGTGGCTCTGCAAGAGGGGGCAATGGAGTGACTGACTGTCATTGTCATTACAAATCCATATGCAGCTCTTTCTGAAACTTAATTGTAGAAGGCCAGTAAGGATTTTAACTCCTACCTTTGAAAGACATGGTTTATAGGAGCTTTATGTTGAGAGTAATTGGCAGAATGGAAAGTCTGGAAGAACTGGAAAAGGATTCAATTTTTATATTCTTTGTAATCATAAAAAATAGGGGAGTATGTGTACCTACTAAAGCTGAATTCTTTAATGAAGAAAGGCTGAGTTGCTTGGGGACCTTGAAGGGGCAGGAGGGCTAAAGCTGTTTGTTTTATTGAACTAGAGCTAAAATGAGTGAAAGATTTCATTGATTGCTTGATTTTCAAGGTGGTCTTACTATAGCGTGGTAAGGCTTTGCTCCATTCTTTTGGAAAAAAATCTAAACCCCAAAAACCAAAATACAAACCCTCTGCAATAATTTGTTACCCTTTGCATAACAAATTATTGAGTCCTGCAAATATGTACCACACAGGTAAGGGAGGAAATTGTGTGTATCCTAAAATATAACTAACACTCAATCAAAGCTGGGCTCAAGATCAGAAGAAAAAACCTTTTTGAAACACTGTTGTCCAATACGCAGAGCTGTGATATTTGTATGTATATGTCAGCTGTAGTATTTATACAACATTTAAAAATGGGTGGGATTTTAAGAGATCTGTGTATAATTGTCACAACTAGCTGGATCTGGCTCTGTAGTCAGTATAAACAATAATGGAGAAACTGCCATAGACTGAATTAATACAGTGTAGAAGCTGCATTCTACATTGGTAATGAGCTCCAGCTATTTTGGAGCAAATGTACTTTGGCTCTGACTTTGCCCATCTCATTTCTTTTGGGAGGGTTGTTTCTAATTTTTGACTCTTGAATAAGTGGCAGGTGGATTGATAGAAAAAAAAATGGGCCTCCTTGGGAATCTTAAGTCCTTCACTTGGCAGAAGTTACTGTTCAGTCATTAGATTACCAGCAATCACTTAATGTCACTGTCTGGGAACTGCCGTTGTAGAAATGGTGTTGCACATGAGTGGTTTAGATCACTTAAATCACTGGCAAAAGTATTGTCAAAAGCAAATTTTTGTATAAATTTGTTGACATGCCGCAAAGTTTGATGGCAAGGTTCACTATTGATACATAGATGAAGCACACAAAGAAAAATTGGGTTAGAGTGAATCTACAATGATTTATGCAGAGAACGGGGATGCAAAAAGGGTAAGGATGGAAAAGGATAAGGCTGCAAAAGGGGTAAGGGAGGTCCTCCCTTTGGATCACAAAAGTATATCCCTTGCAAAATGTAGCCTCAGATTTGATCAACAATTTGTCTGAAGAACGTAGCAGCATTTAATTATTGACTACTGGAATGCTGACACAATCAAATACTTCTATAAGGTGCATGTGCAACAGTGCACACAGTATGGGGAACAAACAAGATGAGCTAAAGACCTGCATGCAGTCACAGGGCTTTAATCTTATTGCAGTGACAGAGACATGGTGGGACAGTTCACGTGACTGGAATGTTCACATGAAGGGCTACACCCTGTTCAGGAGAGACAGCCTTGACAGAGTTGAGCTCTGTCTTGGTGAGGATGATGAGGTTATGGGTCAGGATTCAACAGCAGACTAGTAAGGGTGTTTGCTGTTGTGGGTGTTTGCTGCCTGATCAGGAGGAGAAAGTGAATGGGGCCATCTACAGGCAGCATGAAGCAGCCTCAAAGTCACAGGCCCTGGTTCTTTTAGGGGCCTTAACTCCCTCGACATCAGCTGCAGAACCAGCACAGTGAAACACAAACAGCCCAGGAGGCTCCTGGAAAGCACAGATGACAATTTCCTGACACAGATAGTGGAGGATCCCCCAGGCAATGGTGTGCTGCTCAACTGATACTAACAGGGAAGGCCTTGCTGGAGGTGTGACCATGAGAGTGTGGAATTCAGTTCCAGATGAGGAGAAAGCAGGGCAGCAAGTAACCACAACCACAGACTTCAGGAGACCTAACTTTGGCTTCTTCAGGGAGATCTTCATGGAGAGTGCCATGAGAACAAGCTCCACAGGGTCCAAGAGACCCTGAGGGGTCCAAGAGAGTGTCCAAGAGAGTTGGTTGATATTCAAGGACTGCGTCCTCCAGGCTCAAGAACAATGCTTCCAAATGTGCAAGAAATTGGGGAAAGGAGAAGAGATCTGATGGATAAATAAAGAACTCTTTTCATTATCAGGGATAAGCAGGAAATACACAGGAACTGGAAGCAGGGTCAGGTTACATGGAATTAATATAGAGAGGTTGTCAGAGTATGTAGAAAAGAGACAAGGGAAGTCAAGGTCCACCTGTAATTAAGTCTGGCAAAGAATGTCAAGGACAGCAAGAAAGGATTTTTCAAATACATCTATAACAAAAGGAAAAAGGATAATATGGGCCTGATACTAAATGGAAGTGGGACCCTGTTAACAGAGGACAGAGAGGAGGCAGAGTTAGTGAATGCTGCCTTTGCATCAGTCATCACTGACAAAATCATCCCTGGGATCTCTGACCCAGGAAACTAGGGAGAAGGAAGGCTTGAATGAAGACTTTCCCTTGCTCAAGGAGGACCGAGTTGGAGTCAGGCAAACCTGGCATCAGCAAGTCCATGGGCCCTGATGGGATGCACCCACAAGTGCTGAGAGAGCTGATAGAGAGCAAGGTGGGCAATTTGCAACCACCTTTGAAATGCTGTGGTGATCAGGAGAAATGCCTGAGGACTGGAAGGAAGCAAACGTCACACTGAGCATAAAAATTGAAAGAAGGACCCAGGAAGCTACCAGACAGTCAGCCTCGCATTAATCCATGATGATTCTGGAGGCTGTTTCTATCCACATGGAGGACAAGAAAATGAAGAGGAATAGTCAGCATGGAGTCATTAAAGGTAAATCATACTTGACTGACCTGCTTCTCTTCTGTAATGAAACAACTGGATGAATGGATGAGGGAAAAGCAGTGGATATTGTCTACCGTGAGTTCAGCAAGGCTTTCAACACTGTCTCTCACAACATCCTTATAGGCAAACTTAGGAAATGTGGATTAGATGAGTGGACAGTGAGGTGGATCAAGAACCAGCTGAATGGGAGATCCCAGGGGGTTGTAATCAGTATTGCAGAGTCTGGCTGGAGGCCTGTCACTGGTGGTGTCCCTAAAGTTCAGTACTGGTCCCATATTGTTTAACTTCTCCACCAATAACTTGAACAAATGCACAAATGTCTTCATGACACAAAGCTGGGAGCAGTGGCCAATACCACAGAGGACCATGCAGCTCTTTAGAAGGGCCTTGACAGGGTGGAGAGATCGGCAGAGAAGGACCTTCTGAAACTCAGCAAAGGTGAATGCAGGGTTCTGCATGTGGGGAAGAATAACCCTGGGCACTAGCAGAGGCTGGGAACTGACCCACTGGCGAATGGCTCTCTGTATCCTGGAGGACAACACGCTGTCCAGGAGCCAGCAGTGTGTCCTGGTGGCCAAGAAGGCCAATGCAACCTGGGGTGCATTAGGAAGAGCACTGACAGCAGGTTGGAGAGAGTTGATCCTGCCCCTCTACTCAGTCCTGATGAGGCTACATATGGAATGCTGTGTTCAGTTTTCAGGACGAGAGAGATATGGTGCTCCTGGAGCAAGTCTAGAGGAGATGACAAAGATGATTAAAGGACTGGAGCATCTCTCTTACAAGGAAAGGCCAAGCGAGCTGCATCTCTTTGGTGTTAAGAAGAGGTAACTGAGGGGGGGACCTTATCAATACATCTGAAGGGAGGGTGCCAGGAAGATGGATCCAAGCTCTTCTTGGTGGTGCCAGGTATTAGGGCAAGAGGCAACAGACAGAAACTGATGCACGGGAAGTTCCACCTAGATATAAGGAAAATATTTTCACATATCCTTTAGAGTGCAGGTGGTTGCATACTGGAACAGGTTGCCCAGAGAGGTTGTGGAGTCTCACGCACTGGAGATACTCAAGAACAGTCTGGATGCTCTCCTGTGCCATGTACTCTATGTACTCTGGGGCAGTCCTACTTGAGCAGGGAGTTTTGACCAGCTGACCTGCTGTGATCCCTTCCAATGTCAACCATTCTGTGATTCTGTGACTAACATTTACAAAATGATTCAGTAAGATTTTCTATAAGCTCAGTAGCAACTTAGTTTAAAAAATTAAGAGATGGCAACATTCATGCTACGCTTGCTGTAGTATATTTAAATCAATTCATACAGGCACACACATAGACATAAAGATGTATATAAAAAGGTTAAAAATTCCCCTCAAGTTTAGTAAAATATGTCAGATGGCTTTGTACCTGTAAACACTTGAAGGGTTAAGCTTTGAGGGTTGAGTGTATCAGTGCAGGCCCTGTCAATCGCTTTTGGTGATCGTTCTCCAAGTACTGAAGACTTGAGGGTTATTGAGCTTCAAGAGGTGTACCACTTCGAGGGATGTGCTGGTGCAGCCTTCTGTGGCCTTGGAGAACTCAAAGACCCTCACTTAGTCCTGCTGCCAGTAGGGTTGTGAGATGCTTGGCTTTAGCCTTCTGTCATTCTCCATTCTGGCCACAATCTGGGTCAGTTGTTACTAGAATTTTTGTCAAAAGGTGTAGTAACCATAATATTGTTCCACCTGGGCTATGATTTAGACAAAAATCATGTTCCAAGACTGTCCATTAGAAAACAGCAGTTTGTTAGGCAGAACTTTCTAGGAGCAGACTGTTTTTGGTAAGCTAAAAAGAAGCTTAACTGCCCAGGAGCCATTAATCAAGGTCAATGTCTAATGAGAATTCCTAAGGAGATGGTAGAGTGGCTCAAGGGGACACTGCCACAAATGGGCACAATAGATTGCTACTGCACAGTAGTACTGGGGATGACTGACTCACTGCAGCAATGTAGGGAGCTTATGTAAGCAGTTAGGACATGAGGGATGCATTGTGTTTTGATTTATTTCTTAGGACATGGTTGTCTCCATGCTGATTGAAGCTTTTGAATAAATTGGGTTATAAAAGTAGATACCTTATAATGTTTTCAGCTGTAGAGAAACAAAACAAGCTCAGAAAATGTGAAGTTTTCATCCAAGTAAGAAGGAGCATTTTGAATTACTAATCAAACTACAACTACAGAAAGTCTAGTGTCAGGAATACTCCTTACCAAACTCTTACCTGCTTTGGTATGTGTTTCTCATTGGCAAATACAACTGGTGAGATCTGTGGCTTTAGACTGCACCAGCAAATTCTGCAAGTACCCTGTTCACTCAAGATAAAGCAAAATTTTTATCAGTCCTATAGGTGGCATTAGTTGAGTATGTGAATTTCATTTTGGCATGGCAAGTTCACACAGTTAAGAGGGCAAGTACTGCTGTAAGAGCATGTTTTAGGAGTTGGGTCATGATAGTGAATGTAATACAGCTACTTATTTTGCTGTGCTGTAGTTCGTTGCATGTAATGCACAGACTTTTTTTCAGAAGAATGGAGCTGCAGCTTGTCACACAGAAGCAAGGCCATCTTGAAAATTAGGTCTTTAGTGTCCCCCCCTTGGAAAGGCTCTCCCTTTCTGCCTCTCACTGAGTGAATGTGCTGAGGTTGTGACATTGGCTGATTCTCGTAATATGTGTAGTCCAAAATATATTTTCTCCCTTGCCTTCTTGGATCGTGTTATGTCATGAAATTATGACAGGTTACCTTCCTTGTCAACAAAAGTAGCTGTCAGTTTACCTCATTAGAGAATTTGATTTTAAAAAGGTAAGGTTTAGTTTCAAGAGAGACTATTCTGAGGACTTAGCATTAGGCCTGATGCAGCAGAAAACTGTTCATAGATTTCATGTGGCTGGTCTCTACAGCAGCCTTGACTGGAAGTATCCCTTTAAATTTATATTCCAGCTTTGTAAACAATTCTTATTTCTAATTCTGGCCTTCCAAATCTAATTAATGTAGGCATCATAGTAAACACTTTCCACATACAGAACAATTTACCTTGCATATGACTTACTAGTCAAATATGTACAAGAGCGTATGTGGTTCTACTTAGTTTTATGTATGGCTCTTTCACTAGCAATAAAAAAATCTTCTATTTTAATTATGGAGGGGAAATGGTTTACAAGTGTAAACTCACAAAAGTTTTTGTGGATAAGTGATAAAAAACTTTTAACTTGCTGGTTTGCACCTGCTAATACTGAACTATTTGTATTATCATAAAGTGCTGGAATTCATGGATCTTCAGATGCATTTCAACTAGAACTAATACCTCTTTTCAATTTACTGCAAAGAAATTCTTCAGTGTTTACATTCTGAGGTGTTAAAACAGATTAGGAGGGATATTTCAGGTGGCATTCTTATGGGTTTTGTTTTAGTTCTGTTCTTTTCCTAGCCTGCCATGTGAAATTAATAAGTCATTGTTAAAAAAAAAAATCTAGATTGTTGTCTTCTTGGCCCTTAAAAATTGGGAGTGGTATTTCACCCTTTTGAAGTGTATCTTTTGCCTTTATTACTCTCCTGCCATCCCAGTTTCTGGTTTGTACAGAGATTAATTATTAAAACATTTTGGTTTGCAGGGAGGCTGTGTAGATTCAACAAATCAGAGCCTTGCTCTGCTCCTTATGACCCTTGGACAGCGAGATGTTTCCAAAGTCCTGTTGGGACCTCTGTCTCCGTACACGTAAGTTGTTTTGTTCAGTTCAATTACACAGTCTTGTTTTAATTCACTAGTTTTATTGCACAGCTATTTTTATATATGGAAGACTTTGCCTATGGTAACAAATAGAACAACTTGTACCTGACTTCAAATGAGACAAGTGGTGTAAGTTGCCTAGGGTTTGTTTCTACATGTTAGATGAGTCCCTTACTGTTCTATATTATTCCTGTTTCTGAGAATTGCAGAGACAGGGCTTATTGATGGTTCTTGACGTGGAATGTATGTGTACATCAGTTGGCTTTTTGTTACCTAGTGTACACTACTATGTTTTCCCTGGTGATCTCTCTGTAGCTGTGTCATTAAATGTCGTATTTCAAATGGCTAGCCACACTCTAAAGCTGTGATTTTTCCTATGAAACAGCTTAAGACTTCAGTTCATGGAGCTATGTGGTGTTTTAAGGTTCTATTGGGCAGGAGAATCCTATCTGGTCCTTCAGTCGCAGTTTTTACTAAAGCTTTGTCTGTAGCTGGTAGTTGTTCAGGGGATAGAAAAGAAATTAATTTCTTATATTACTAGTTGTAAACACAGGTTACAGAATAACAGAATCATCAAGGTTGGAAAAGACATCTAAGATCAAGTCCAATTTTTGATTGAACACTATTTCTCAACTGGACCATAGTGCTAGATCCGGTTGTTTCTTTAAGACAGCCACAGATTGTGACTTCTCCACCACCATGGGTGGCCCATTTCTTCACAGCCCTTGCAGTGAAAAAACTCTTCCTGATGTCTAACCTGAACCTACACTGGTGCAGCTTGAGGCCATTTCCTCTAAACCTGTCACTTGTTGCCTGGGAAAAAAGACCAAACCCTCACCTGTCTACAGCCTCCTTTCAGGCAGTTGTAGAGACCAATAAGGTCTCCCCTGAGCCTCCTTTTTTCTCCAGGCTAAACACCCCAAGCTTCCTCAGGTGTTCCTCAGGGTACTCCAGACCCTGCACCAGCTCTGTTGCCCTTCTCTGGACATGCTCCAGCACCTCAATGTCTGTCTTGGAGTGAGGGGCCCAAAACTGAGCACAGGATTCGAGGTGTGACATCACCAGTGCCAAATACAGAGGAAAAATCCCTATCCTGCTCCTGCTGGCCACACTATTGCTGGCACAGGCCAGGATGCCATTGGCCTTCTTGGCCACCTGGGCACACCCTGGCTCATGTTCAGCTGCTGTCAGCAGCACCCCCAGGTCCTTTTCCTGTGGGCAGCTTTGCAGCCACTCTGCCCCAGCCTGTGGCACTGCCAGGGGTTGTTGTGACCCAAGGGCAGGACCCAGCACTGGGCCTTGTTGAACCTCGCACCACTGGCCTCAGCCCATGATCCAGCCTGTCCAGATCCCTCTGCAGAGCCTTCCTGCCCTCCAGTACTCCCACCCAGCTTGGTGTCACCTGCAAACTGACTGAGGGTGCACTCAATTTCCTCATCCACATCACTGATGAAGATCTTAAACAGAACTGGCTCTAGTACTGAGCCCTGGGGAACACCACTGGTCACTGGCCACCAGCTGGATATAACTCCATGCACCAACACTCTCTGGGCTCAGCCATACAGTTTTTTACCTAGTGAAGAGGGTACCCATCCAAGCCATGGGATATTACTATAGTTCCCTGGGTCCTCCTTCTGACCCTGCTGGTATGAGCATCACACTGTCCAACTTCCAGTCCTCTGGGCTCTACTCAGTTAGCCAGGACTGATGCTACATGATCGAGATTTTCTTGGTGAGTGCTTCTGCCAGCTCCCTCAGTACCCCTGAATGAATTCCATCCAATCCCATAGAATTCTGAGTGCCTAAATGGCTCAGTACTTCATCGTGTATTGAAGAAGATCTATGCTGCTCTGTACCCCAGCTAGGGGGCTGGTTGCCCTGAGGATGAGTCTTACTGTTAAAGACTGAGGCAAAGAAGCATTGAGGACCTCAGCCTTTTCCTCATTCTTCATGACAATGTTCCCTTCCACATCCAGTAAAGCATGGAGATTTTCCATGGCCTTCCTTTAGTTTTTAATGTATTTATAAAAACACCTTTTATTGTCTTTCACAGCAGTGGCCTAATTGAGTTCTAGAAGAAGCTGGTTAGGGAAACAAATTTTCAAAAAAATTAATAAAAAAAAATTAATCAAAACAATTTATCAAAAATTTAGTTTTTCAGACTTGCAAGGGATTTATTAGATCACAATTATTTCTAGAGACTGAGCAGTTATTCTTTAGTCAAATGAAGGGAGGTTTGTTTATCTGGCAATGGCATCAAATAATAAGAATATGAACTGTCCTTTTTCGGTTATCATGGTACCGGTGCTGTATACGTGAAAGGTACAGTACTGTGATAACTGAAGAATGGTGGTGCCATCACATGAGAGCTAAAAATTACCTAAATTCTCTTCTCAACTCCTGATACCTTGGAAACAACATTCATCAGATTTTGAGGGGAAGACAGGGAAGTGTCCCATTGCACAAAGGGGAGGTAATCCCCTATAAAGTAAGTATTCATGTGTAAGGTTTCAGAAGAGTAGATATTAGTATTTGAAGTGCACAGTTAAGCATATGAGACAATCCAATCACTTGTCATTGTGAGTATTTTTTTAATTTTTTACCCTTTTTTTGTTCTGTGAAAATCAAGCAAATGCACTAGTTTATTTTGTAGGCAGGCTGAGTTCAATTTGGTGCATTGTCACTTCTTCCAAGCTAGGTGTATGCAGCAGGGATAAAGGTCAGGACTACACACACTGAAGCAGCACACTGTAAAATCTGTGATTCTGTGAGAATCTGTGACTCATCAATCCCATGAGGATCTGTTCAGATAGAATGTACCTTTTTATGCATTCAACAACTAGGGCTTTTTATGCCCTCAACTAGGGCTGTTTATAAAGGACTGGTAAATTTTGCTCCCAAGCAACTCGTTGGATACACAAGCTTATGAAGTAATTGCAGTATTGTCATGTTCCATGTCCTTGTCCCTTCTTTTCTTTCAGAGCTGTGACATCTGTATTTAACACTTTCACCCTAGAGAATCTGAAGTTATTTAAAAGTTATGTTATTGGCTTCCCTGTCCAGCACAATATAGTATGAATGTGACAGTTCAGCTGGCTGCTGAGAGCATCACATGGGGACAAAATGCTTTGGAACATGTCCATTAGAATGAGGAAACTTCTTATTTTCACCGGAGATATTCATTGCCTCAATTAACAATGGGGAGGGGAAATGCAGGCAACACCATGAGCAAGGCTGTCCTGAGTGGCAATGGAGCTAACAGTCTGCATGACCAGCAGTTGCTCTGCATTACCCCTTTCTTAGTATCTGTATTTCACAGAAGCAAGGGCCTTTCTTTTAAGCTGAGCTTAAAATCAAATGCAGAGTGCTGGCCATCCCACTAACTCACAGAGGTCAGTCGGGCAGGACAGACCTGTCTGCATGCATGAGCCAGAGGTATGTGAAGGACAGCAACAGGAAAGCTTGTTGTGCCCCAAAAGCCTGAGTGCGCCAATCCATGGCTTTGCAAGGGTTTAGGGGCTTCAAGAGGTGGGGTTAGGGTGCCTCTGCTGAGCCAAGCTGACACGTGATGCTCCCCTGACTGGGAATGCCCATCCTCAGCTCCTCAGTCTGTCTCCTTCTGGGAAGGTCTGTGGCAGGACTCAGGAGAGCAGTGCTGGGGCTGCCATTGCTAGCAGGCAAAGCCCTGTGCAGGCCCCAGTGCAACTGAACCAAGAATGCACTGCTGGTGCACAGGTCTTCTGTCACACTGGTCTGTTAGTTGGTTGCTTTGCACAATATGTGAAATTCTTGTATAGTTCTTGTAATTCTTAGCAGGCTTTGGGGAAAAGACAGCACTTAGATAAACAGGCCTTTTACTCTTGTTTTTGTCTGCAAGGCCTCCAGTGTGGCTCATGTAGCTGTCCCTGCACCTAAGGAGCAGCTCTGTTCAGCTGCTGCCTTGTTCCTGCCTGAACACAGAGCAAATTTTCAGCCAAACGAACCTTCTTTGTACCTTTCACCCCCCCCACCCCCAGTCCTCCAGCCTGTGCCTATGTGGTTGGCGCACCCTGTGCTATTATTTGAGGTGCTCACCCACAACCCAGACCAACCTCAGAGCTAATACAAACTTGCTTTCTGTCACAAACTCCTACTTTCCTGCCTCTTCCTCTTCTATTTTCAGGGCTTGTACCACTTGTGCTTGCACTGCTACAAGACAAAGCTGGCCTTTTGCTGCTTCTGCGTTTTCCCCTGGTGTCCCCAGGCAGCCTACCTCTTGCTTGCACCCCAGAGAGCCTTTCCCATGTACATAGGGGCTGATGTTTTTCTCACCATGCCTTTATTCAAAAGGGAAAAAAGACAGAGACGTAGGGTAGCCCAGCTACGTGCAAAGAGAGGTATGGGCTGAACTGATCCGACCAACATGTTGCAGAGTTTCCCATTCACCTTTTAGGATTTTTCCCTGAGTCTCTGGCTCCACATGGCCTCTGTCATTTTTACAGTTTATTCTGTGCCCTCCTTGCAGTTCAGCATGCCACTCCTGCTGTTTTGGGCTTGGCTGCTTTCTTGTCACACTGCCAGAGCTTGTGAAAGGACCCAGCTCAGGAGAAGCTGATACAGAACTTGTTGTCTGTCAGCTTTACTGAAGCATTTATGCCAGCATATGCCCATTTGCCTACTATAGCTGTTACCAGAAACCTTGCAGCTGGGGAGGCATGGAAGGAAAGCTTCTTTTCAGTTCTTCCTTTCAACTGCTAGTCCATTTGAGAGATGAGAAAGCTGATGTCTGTGCTGAGGCAAGTTATCAGTCCAGGAAGGTGCAGGAGAAAGTATACAAAACATTGGGAGCAATGTTCCCACGTTCACCCTGCAGAGGTATTTAGCAGATTGCCCCAGAGATAAGTAAGATCATCCCAAGCACACACCAGTATAGGTGACACAGCCTCTCTTTTTCCAGCTCCTGCCATTTTCCTCCTCTCCCATGCATATATCTGAGTGCAGGAACAGCAGCATGCCCAGCTGAAGTGTATAAAGCAATTTCGCTCCTGCAATTTTCCTTACACTCCTTCACAATTTCTGTGAATAGGAGCTGCCAAGAGGCTTTCAGAGGCCTCATGATGCCACAGTGGGGACAGGGTTAGGCTTTTGTTCTCCTTCTTCCCATTTTTTGGATACTTACTCTTGATTTGTTGTAACAATGTATGTGTTATTAGCTTTCAATTATGCTTTCAGCATGTAGAGCAGACAAGCCAATGTGGGAACTGGATGTCCACATTCCATTTCTTTAAACTAAGAAAGGTGCATACCAGTTGCTGGAAGAGATACAATCTTTGTTCAAGACTGCAGACTTGCTTGTGGCCATGACTGGAAGAGTCCAAACTTCTGTCAGAAGCAATTACAAATTTTCTTTTGTAGTACTTTGGTGCAATTACATGTTCCTTCTTTTGGAGAAGCCAGTAAAAATGTTTTCTTGGATGTTTTTGGTTTTTTTTCTTTTTTTATAGTTGTTTGTGTTACTCACCCTCCAGTCCGTGTTTGTTTAGGATCAGTGTGATTGTTCAGTTTCTTGTTGCCTTTCTGTCTGAAATGATGAAAGGAATTTTTTTTTCCTGAAAATGAGAAAACGGGAAGAATTCTGAGTCTGAATGTAATCCTAATGAAACATTTAACTGAGAAGTGGGGAAGTCAGTAATCAGTCAGAAATCTAACACATGCTTTGGGATCCCTCTTAAAGTATGCACCCAATCTTTTGGCTATGCCTGTTTATGTTTTATTTCTGCTTTAAACATTGGGCAGGGGAAAGGAGAATCACAGGTTGGTATGGGGTTCATATTGCCCTGATGAAGAGTCAGCATCAGGAGTAAATAACTTGCCTAGCTAAATTTCTCTCCTTTCTTTCTTCCCTCCCTGTTTTGTCTTGCTGTATTACCAGCCATTCCTCTCTCTGCTTATACAGAGAGTAGAGAGGTTTCAGGAGGGGTCACTAGCTACTTCTACAACACAAGTGAGAACAGTGTTTGGAGCTTGTAGCCCTGTTTCTCTGTACTAAGCAATATTTTCTTTTTTATTCACTGCTCATTGCTGGAATCTGTGTTAGTACATAATGCTGTCGAACTTTCTGTTTTGTTTCTTAAACGGTATTATTTTCTCTCATTCAGAATTGAGTTTCTGCGACACCTCAGAAGCTTCTTCCAGATCATGTTTAAAATTGAAACAAAGACCGCTGAAGAAGAGCACATGGGCGGGGAGAAAGTCTTAATGACATGTGTTGGCATTGGATTTTGCAACCTCAGTAAAACTATAAGATAAAAAACATCTACAGACTCCATGAAAGACAGAAAATGCTGCAAAGATCTAATAAACCCTACCTGTCTCTGTACTTACTCTGGCGTAGGGAGACGTGATGATTCCAGTGCGGGGTTACCCAAGCTCACTGCATGTAAACAATAAAGCTGACTTCAGACTATTTCAATCTGTGCTATTTATAAATGCAGTGCCAGTATTCTGTGCTGCTTGGAGTGGCTCTCTGGAGTCTCAGCTGACTTGGGACTCTTTGCACTGTATTCCACTGAATGGGACACAAGTGCCTCATGTCACTGTGCTCTCAGGCCTTAATGAGGTGAGTGCTCTGGTTTTGTGTATTTACTGCTTTCACTCGTAGCTTTTTCTGAAAGGTTTAGATAGAGAGGGAAAACAAAAACAAGCTTTGCATTGCGAAACAAATGATCACAACGGAAATATTAGATTATTGAGGTAATTGCAGAGATAATATTGGCATGAAAATTAAAAGTATGGCAGCAATTCTTTGTTTGTACATTGTGTGTGTTTAGTATTTGTCAAATGCTCCATTCCTGTTTACATATACTAAATTCACAGATCACTAAGTAGTCAGAGTTGGAAAGGACCCAGAAAGATCACTGAGCCCAACTCTTAAGTGAATGGCCTATACAGGGACGAAACCCATGACCTTGGCATTATTAGCACTATGCTTTAACCAGCTGAGCTCATCTCAGGGTTGCAGTTTCAAAGGGAGAATAAAATATCTGTCTTTTCTTTTTTCCTAATGTTAGAATACTGTGGAGGAGATCACAGCCTATACTGACTTATTTAACCTCTTTTGCAAAGATGGGCATGGGAGGAGAAATCTCCATGGCAGCTTTTGACTTACCACATATATTCTTTTTAGGTTTGTTTGGCATGCGATACATGTGGCTCACAATTAGTTGTTAGAAGTAGCAAAAATAGCTGTAGGCTTTGTGAAAGAAAAATATATTCAGTTCCACCTGAATTTTTGTGCATCTGCTCCCTTTTTAAAGTGCCAATAATGCTGTATGGGATGGATTGACAGATGCAAAAAAGTTTCTACCAGGTTGTATATATTTACCCATGAAAGGCCTCTGGTAGGTTCCAGGCAAACCTGTGGAAGTTAATGCTGAACTCCTGACACAAGGGAAGAAATTTATGTTTGACTTCAGATTATCCTTCATGTGTCTGGAGGAATATAAAACTGTGTCAAAAGCTGCAGTATAAAGAGAGCAGATACCAGTGACTCTGTTAAAATGGTTTAACAAACTTTATCTGATGCCACTGTAAAGTGGGCATTACCTCTGTAGTATGAAGAATATATATTGGACCAAAAAAGGACTTGGACAGAGGTTCAGTATTTGATTACTGTCTTGTTAATTTTTGCAGGCTGTGTGAGAAATTTTTTTACTGTACTTCGTTCTTGTTGCAATCTGTCAGACATTATTTGAAAAAATAAAGGTTTTTTTTTTCCTAAATAAGGAAAGCAAAACAAACAAATGGAAAAAAAAAAAAAAAAAGCCTGGAAGTCTTTCCTAAGCCCTTCATAACATAAATGGCTATCTTCAACTGATACATCCAAAAAACAACTTTGGGAGTTGCCAGAGAGGGGGAAAGGGAAAGGGTGAAGCCATTCCTGCAATTTATTGGCTTTCCAAAATTTGACTTGCAGCTAAGGAAATTCTAAATAAAACAATAGGATGTGAAATAAAATAACTTGACCATATTTTTTACATTTCAAGTTAGAAAAAGGAATATAATCGTGAAAGAATTTACCTTGCTCCCCTCTGTCACTATGTAATGAAAAAACTAGAAATTTCATAAATTGAAATTAGCCAAAATACAAGACACCACTGATCCAAAAGGTGGAATATACAAACTAAAATTAAAAGCCACTTGAATAAAAATATAAAGCTTACATTAATTAAGAATTAATTAAGAGTTTGTGCCACAGCTCTAATTTCCAAAATTTGCTTAAATAAAAATTTGCAAGTATTGTCACAATTTCAAAAATGAAATTTAAGCTTTATTCTTTTTAAGCTTAACTACAAAGCTATGAGTTTTTCCAAATGTTCCAGTTGCACCAGGCATAGAGACCGCAATAAGTTGCCCAAGCAGCAGATACTATGTTACACAATTACCTGTACTTAACCTTAGTGTTAAAATTGGACTGGTAAGCCTTAGCCCTGATGTAAATTGCATAGCTCTACAGCACAACGCTTGCTGTAACAATTCAAATCCTGTGAATTTACTTGTTTCTTTACAGATAAAAAGAATGGTATATGAAACTAATAAGTTTTTCCAGAACAGTCACTCTTTGGAGAAATATTAACAATTCCAGAGGAGGTTTTAGGTAAGAACATTCTTAAAATTATATGGCCTTCATGTTCTGGGAAAAGAACTTATTAGAAGGAAATCCTGCAGATAAAAGCTGTTTGTTTATCGGCAAAACAGCAACTGACATCTGTTTTGGTGGTCTGATCACACATGCAGTAAGATAGTTAATTTTAGAGCTGGACAGAGGAAATTAATTTTTGCTGAAAAAAATTCATAGTGTTGGTAGCCACAGGCTTCTGATGAAGATGGTAGTTACTAGGAGACACATCTTTCATCTCAGTCCATCCATAACAGAGTAATACTCAGGTAACTAAAATTTGAAGTGATAGCTGTACGCGAATAATCCTGTACTCTGAACAATCCGTCAGTAATTTAGTTAATCCCTTGGGGTGAACAGCTCTGATAATAGAATCAAAATGGTTTCAGTTGGAAGAGACCTTACAGATCATCCAGTTCCACCAGCCCCCTAACCACGTTGCTCAAAGACCCATTCAGTCTGGCCTTGAACACTTCCAGGATTTGGGCATCCACAGCTACACTGGGCAACCTGTTAGAGCAGCTCACTGCCCTCACAGTAACTAATTTCTTCTAATAACTAATCTAAACATACCTTCTTTAGCTTAAAGCCATCATCACTTGTTCTGTCCCTGCATGCCCTTTTAAAAAGTTCCTTTCCAGCCTTCCTTTAGGTTCCATTATGTACTGACTTAAAGGTCCTATAAGGTCTCCACAGAGTGTTCTCCAGGCTCTACAAAACCAACTCTCTCAGCCTGTCTTCATGAGAAGAGGTGCTCAGACCCTCAGATCTTTACTGTGGGTGTCCTCTGGACATGTTCCAGGAGGTCCAGGTCTTATTTTGGCATCCCCAGAGCTGAATGCACCACTGCAAGTGCAGTCCCATGAGACTTGCAGTCACAGTGGTGATGTGAAAAGTATTTGTAAAATATGCCCTTACCTGGCATCTCCTGCCAATTTTGTAATACCTGTTCTCAAACTTTCTTCTATGATGTTATGACTGTAGTTTGACAGCACCTTCTGTAGATATGTCAGAAAATCCATGCCATCTTGCTGTAGCAAGTTGCTGTAGGACAGCTTCTGAAGTAGAAGAGATTATATTGGAAGCAAGATTGTTTCATTCCAAGTGCGCTTTATCAAAGGCGTATGGCTAGAAGCCAGTGTAATAACTGTCTGGGGAAACACACAGTAGGTAAGTTAGCTGGGCCAAAACAGTAAGTACATGGCCATCTTGGGTAATGTTTTCAAAATAGTGTTGTTACTGCCAGAGCATATATACTTTCTCTCTTCCTCTTCCCCATGGGTGATACGGGTTTTGTTTCAATCCACAGAGGCATAATTCTCTGCAAATTCTGACATTCACTTCCTTGTTTCTCAATCCTACTCTTGAGAAACCAGAGGCAAAAAAAGACAAGAAAAGAAACCAATTTTCAGAATGCAAAATTTTGTCTATGAGTTAATTTCCCTTTTTTTTTTTTTTTTTAAATATTGCATGGCTATCTCCATGCTTTTATTTTGTGTGTCTGATGTATATCCACTTCTATTTAATCTGGCTCCTAAGGGATCCTAAGTGAGACACACAACTGTGTCAGGGCAACTCTAAACAAAATAAAAATATGGAAGGAGCATCTTTTGCAGTTACTGCTTAGGTCTTGGTAAGCTGTATCTTAAAAGAGCATTCATTATGGGGACTACAGTGTCTTCCCATTGCCTGTTGCCTCTGAGCAACACTGACAAACTCTGAAAAACACCTATAACCTATTGTCAGTGAGACAGGTAAAAAGAAAGGAAGTCCTGCCGGGAAGTGAGTGTGTGGGCTGAACTGTGTGGTGACAGCATTGGATGAGTAACAGAAGCAAGTCATGCACTGTGTCACAGCATCACAATGTCCAAATAGCACTTGGACTAGATATAAATTGAGTTGTGACATTGTTACAAGACAGAACTATTAGGATGATTTGTAATAAATCTGTAGCAATAGATGTCAGGTGTTAGTGCTAATCTCTTTCCTGGAATAGTAAGATCATGTGTATATACTAAGAAGAGTGCCCAGAGCTATATTCCCTGTGTATTAGAGAGTATACAAATACTCTGTGTATGTAGCAATAAGGAGACCCACAGAAGAAACCTGGTTTAAAGTGGTATTGATTAACGGTGTAGCCACATGAAAACAAAGGCCAAAATAAATTCTTTACATGAGGGTGAGCAGTGGCTGTGTGCCCATGGAAATTGAAGTAGCAACTGCTCTGCACAACTGAGCACACAGAGGCATATTTGTCCTCATGCTGTATGTCTGCCACATTGTCACTCCCTCTTCTCAGTACCAGTTTGGCCATGCTTCCCTGGCAGCCTCCTCTGTGCTGCTCACACAAGAAACATCAGTGCTCCTTCAACAGTAATCCCATGCTGAAAATCTGTAGGGCCTTGTGGAGACTGATCCATGTGAGGTATCTGGTGCTTAACCATGGATGAACTAGTAGGATTAAGGGCTTGATTCCAATGATCATCACTACATGTCAATGACACATCCCTTTTTACAAAATGCAACAGGCTCAGGAGGGCACTCATTTTTGCAGGATGCCTCAGAAGTTACATGCTTCAGAACAAATGCCTTACCCCTTCCCACTGCATTTTTAACCTGCTGCCACCTTGCTCCTTGAAAGTTACTTAAATCTTTTTTTCAGTCCTAAACTGTCTCCAAGGGTAAGAGAAAAACTGCTTTAGCAAATTTTGCATAAATCTAGGTATATTTTCTTAACTTTGCTGAACGTGGATATATTCCGTAAGTTAAGACTTTGGTTCTTATTCGTCATCCCTCGGCACATCAAGACAAACAATTTTCTTTGTTTGTCTGTAATACAGTTTTGATTCTGTATAAAGCACTAAAGATTTGCAAGATGCATCTAGATCAAAGTGTGCATGAATTTTGATTATTTACTCTTTTTTTTTTTTTTTTTTTAACCCATGAAAGTGGGGAAGAAAGAAAAGAAAACCACAGCCATACTAATGCCTGAAGCAGTATGGCTTCCTGAGAGATTCATAAAAGTATTTGTGTTTAGAAACACATCTAAACATTCAGAATGTGACTGGGAAAGAATTTCTATTGCAGAATGTTTCTGAGCATTGATTGTAAAAATCTACTTAATAATTCATGCCACAAGTTTATTATCTACTATTTTCACTTGATTTTTGGGACATAGGTAATCTACATAATATATTTTCAAAGAACACATCCACAGTGAGTCAGGGCTAAATAAAACGGACTAGGAAAAGGTATTTCTTTTGGAATGTGTTTGTCAGGTTGTTAGCAAAAATACTGTTTCTTCATCCTTTACCATTAATGTCAGCAGCAAGTTTCATCTTGAAACAGTGTCAAGATCTTGCTCTAGACTTTTCTAAGCAATGATGTATGAATTCAAATTGAGGAGCTGTTTTGAAAGATCTGACTTTTTCCATGCTATGTAGAGCATCTTAGAAGAACAGGCTATTAGACAAGGCACAGGCTTCTTAACAGTTTCTTACTCAACAAGAGGGTGAGGGGGGCTAGTCTAAAGCTGCACCACCAGAGGCTGGATGTGGCAGCTTCATAAAAAGGTATTCTTCATTTTAGTTTAAAGTACAAATAAAGAATGAACATCTGTTTCAGTTTGCAGAGTTAAATAAGCATTGTTAGCAGATTTTTTTTAAACTTCAAATTTACAGTAAGAAGCAAAAAGAGTATAACTAACAGCCAAGGAGAAGGATATTGCAGAATCCTATTACCCTTCTTTTCCCTTCTCAGTCTCACAAGTTTGCACAGAAAAGAGCAATTTTTTTCAGAAATTGTTGAAAAGCTATTGAGACATTGTAAGGAAAATACAAGAAATTACCAAAATTGTCACTTGCCTGACTGACACATGGAGTGAAAACTTAATCATATTTATGCTCATGGCATTTACTTCACTGAATCACTTTCAAAGAAAGAGCTGATATGAAAGAACTTGTCTGAAACTTCTCTTTTCACGCCTTTCAGTGTGATTTCAGGGAAGTCTCTCACTGATTTCCTCTGCCTTATGTCTTCTCCAGACAGTAACAATTCTATTAATTAATATACAATCTGAATTGTTATTCCCAAGTCATAGGCATATAAATATAAAAAGGTACATTGTTTGCATTACATGTAATGTAATTCTTGGCTTCATGCATTTTTATCCTCTGTTCCAAAGTCTGTGTTTTGGAGAACTTCTTTTGTGCCAGTGGTGGAGAAGAATGAAGTGACTCATTTTTATCCCACAGGGAGCTGGACTAGAAAATATCAAGATTCACAGAACCTCAGGTCTGTGCAAACTTTTGCCTCACTTTATGATGGCTATAAGCTTCTTTGGCCTCCACAAGCCTGAATCTCCCTGTTATGTTAAAATAAAATGTTATATTTCTGCTCTTTTTTAATGTTCCTTTTGGTTTGAGGGTGGTGGGTTTTGTTTATTTGTTTGTTTTGGTGAAGTTAATTTTCTTGGTTTTGCTTTTTTCACAAAATGTGTTTGGTTTATTTTGTCTCCCTCTAAAGACTAAATTCTGCCAGTTTTACTTGAGAAAGCTTTCCATTGTGATATATCCCTTTCTCCACTGATCTCTTCTCCTGTTAGATCCATGGTCTGTGCTGTATTGCACAAGCTGGAAGAACAATCCCCACTATGCTGCAGTGAGATTCTGAGCTACATCATTTCACTTCTCTGTTCCCTGTATGCACACAGAATCCTCTGCAGGCAGTCCCCTGGCCACTCACCCAGACAGCTTCCTCTCTTTTTTCCACTGGTCAATGATCTGTCTCACTACAGGGATTTTCATCCAGGATTTCTGAAATAGAAGAGTGAAGAGACAGATTTGATTTCTTCTAACTAAATCTGCCGCAGTAGCTCCTGCTGTAGAAACTAAGCATTTTCCTCATCTTTCCATCTCAGAGGTCTCCTTGAAGGCTTGCCATCTTGAAAAATAATAGTCCTCTGCCTGAATCCTCTGAGTTTTGGAAAAAAGTGGAGCAAGAAAGGAACTTAAGCCTAACATTGAAAATCAAAGTTTCTTGCTGACTGGCACTAACATGTATGGGCTACTTTAAAACTGGTGGAATATTATGCTGCAAAATGGACAAAGAGCACATTCTTATAAAGTCCTAAGTCTCTGAATTGTACAAGATAAAATCTTGATCTAAAGCTCCAGTCTTATGAAATTAAAATACTTTATTATTTTAGGACCTTCTGTTAAGGAAGCCAACCTGATGTTGTGTTTGCTTATCAATACTGTAGGAGTTTCTGTCGTTATATTTCCACTGGGGAAAACCCTTACTGCATTTCATCATATAAGGTGTCTACCATTGCTACTGCAAAGACTATCTCCAGCACAGAGACAAGGTTAGCTTAAGCGAAGGGGCTTTGAGGATTAGATACTACTTTTTAGCTTCTTGCTTTTCAATGAAGCGGTGTGAGGAATAAAAGTCATGAAGATATAGCAGCATACAATTGAAGAAACTAATGTAACTGTGCTACTCTTTCAATTATCTGTTTATATTTAAAGTGTTTAAAGCTATTTTTAAATATTGTTCTTTTGCCCACTAGCATTTTTAGGGAACAAAAAAAAAAATTTCCAATTCCTTGCCTACACATTTTTGCAGTGCTAGCTCATATAAAAAAATCAAAAAACACATATGGAAACCATAGTAGTTCTATCTCACCAACCACTCTCATGACAATCCACTTCTTCTGGTGTTACTGCAGCTGCTAGCCAAATATTAAACTCAAATAGCTCTATGTGGGGCTTGTTAGTTTCACTTTTGAGGGTAAGCAGAACAGTGGCAGTTCCAAGTAAAAGCCGTTCCCTTTGCAATCTTTTTAATTTGCTTCCTCTGCCATTTACTGAGTGGTAACCTCTCCATAGACAGTAGAATATTTATTTATATTGCAGCAGGCAACATGTCTTAAGCACAAACTGGCTCCTGTTGTCACAATTTCTGGTAACCAAAAATATCTCTCTGGGGTTTTTGGTAGCTTTAGGCTTTCTGTCTATGGCTGACTCAATTCTGTAGCAGCAGAAGAAGCAGAATAGAAGACGTTCAAAATCAGGAAGGTTGGACACCCTATGACTCATCTCAGAGGACTGGGTTTCCTCCACAGGTCTAGCTGTGTTGAAGGCAGTGCCAGGACTGAAGGGTACTGTTGCAGCTTCTCTAGTCCTGGGAATGCCAGATTCAACATTGCTTGGCATTGATTGAAAACCATGACAACTGGCTTTCCTTCATTTCTACAGAGGAGAACTAGTTCTGCTTTTTGAAGAGATAAATAAAAATAAATACATCTAATTGTTTCAGTCCTTCACATGAAGGGTATTTTGAGAATGACACATTCTGAAGCTACCCCCTGGAAGGATCAAGTTAACTCCTGTTTTTGCCTGAGGTACAGCTAGCTTGACAATATCTTTTATAACCTAAACTTTGAGGAAGCTTAATGGCAAGTGATATGTATTCTTTGCCCTAGGGAGAGCTTTTTTTGCTTTTTTTTTTTTGTATGTGTGCCTCAGTGTCAGGGAATGCTTACTGGAATTGCTTATCTAAAAATCTTCCTCCTCTAAGAAAAGGAGTTAGTGGAAGCTATTTCTAGATCCTAAAATGCTGTCCTGGGGAGCTCCAATATGTAGTTTGTTTCCATTATGCTATAAAGAGTGGAACAAGATATCAGTATTTTCAAATGTAATAGTTGCTGAGTGCTTCTTTTAATATAGGAAATTAAAGAGCTGAATTTGATTTATTGTTTTAATTGCAAAGAAAGATCTTTAACTGATCTGACTGGAATTCGAAAATAAGGGAGGAGAAAAAAAGTGGAATTTGACAGGGGTTTGATGTTGTTTGTAGCAATGTAAATACAAGGCAATACTGAAAATCAGTGGTTAAATTATGTAGAGTTTGATCCCACAATTAATTAATGAAAGCTGTGTTACCAAAGTAGTGGCATGTGGGACAGGCCTCTCTCTTATAATTGCCTCGTAGCTGGTTTGCAGAGGTCCATACCTTTTTGAATCCAGACTAGGAATTTACTTCTTTGTGAAAACCCTATACTCTTGCTTGTTTTAACTAAAACTGGTCAAAAATATTCAAAAGCAAAACAGCTATGTTAAAGATACCTAATAATTTATTATTATAAAATATTTTAGTATTACACTTTTGCCAGTGTGCATGTTTGATACCAACACTGATATCTAGCTTTTTCCTGAAGTAACTTTTTCAGAAATATTGATAAAGCAATGGGTCTCATATCTATTTTCATTTGAGCAATAATTACTTAGCACATTTGAAGAATCAGCAGACTGCATATTTTTATAATTGTATTTCAGACTGGAATAAGTTTCTGATTTTAATCTCTGTGCATCCTTTTCCAGAACTGTGAATCAAAACACAACTTACTGCTACTATGTACTATCAATCAGAAGTAAAACTGAGTAGAAACAACAGTAAAATTCGTGTCTTTACTTCATTGTGAAATATTGAGATGAGAATAGCTACAAACAAATTTTTCACTTTGAGCTTACTGTAAGCAGTTTAGAGATTTCTAGAATCACTTAATAAAAGTTTCTTGTTTGTATATTTGTGTGTGTATATCAAAGTTTCTTGTTCTTACAGAATCATAAAATGGTTTGGGTTTGAAGAGACATTAAAAGTCATCTACTTCTAATGCCCCTGTCATAGGTAGGGACATCTTTCACTATACCAAGTTGCTCAGAGTCACATCCAATTTGATCTTGAACCCTTCTAGGGATGGACCATTTGCAGTTTCCGTGGGAAACCTGTTCCAGCACCTCAATGTTCTCAAAATAAAGAATTTCTTCTTAATATCTAATCTAAACCCACTTTCTTCAGTTTAAAGCCATTTTGTCCTGTCACTACATGCCCATGTCTCTCTCTGGTCTTCCTGTAAGACTCCTTTACAGGAAGGTTGCTAAACCTGGAAGGCTGCTATAAAGTCTCCCTGAAGACTTCTCCCTGAAGCCTTCTCTTTTCCGTCCTAACTCAAGAACCCTCATTAAGGTCTCTGGTGATTGATGTGAGTACAGAAGGCAGTTAGGAAAATGTGCAAGATACACTTGGTTCACTTTCATTACATTGATTTCTGTGTTACATCCAAGTAGCTTAGTAATTGTACCTTAAATGTATTACAAAATGAAAAAAAAAATCATAAAGATTGAGCTCTCAAGTGAGGAAATTAAAAAACTTCAATAGTTGACCTTAACAGGATTTTTGTGTTGTCTTTTATCCTTTTATTTTCTAGCTGTATCATGCTCACATCCTGCTACACTGAAGCAGATGAAATTACACAACAGTTAAGTAACGCAAAGAAAAACCCAAACCCAACAGGATGAAACATTACTGATGGAAATGAATTTACATAAACATTAACTTTTGAAGCTTCCTGGCTTTCACAGATAGATAACTGCTGCCAAACAAGCTCAGGAAGGTTAAGTTTCCATAATAATGCATGGTAAAAGAATATGGGCGGAGCTGCAGTCCATTACATTTAAAATCAGATATTTTTAAACAGTACATAATTAACTTCTAGAAATATTAATTTTAAAAATGCATAACATATGTTCTCATCTAAATCTCCATTTATGTCTTGAGACATAAGAAAAAAATTCTTTTCTATATATGTGTGTATATATATATATATATATATATATATATATACATGAAAACACTATTCAAAGAACAATCTTACTTTCCACAAATTGATGACGGGTTGACAGGTTGTTCATGACGCAGTCATGAACACTGTACAAAATGAAGTCCTGAAGACAGTGAACTGGGCTGGCAACTTAAAATTATGCATTAGAGTACTTCTGGTCAATTTCTGAGTCCCTTTAAATATCTGGAAACTCCAAGAATGAATAGAGAAATACTAGTTTGTGTATATGAGGAAAGCAGGCTGTCCCCCATATTTGCCTAAAGTAAGAAAGGCTGAGGTTATTTTGGTTTGATTTCTCAAAAGAAAAAACAGACCCTGGGCCCTCCAAAATCTATTTTGAGAGGTTTTCAATCTAGTAGATTTCCCTATTCCCATGGGATTTTCAAAGACAATTTCTTTGTCAAAAGTTTTTTTCCTATTGATTGGTAGACCTAGGAAGGCACTTTAATTTATCTTTATTATGAATATGAATATGATTTGTATAACAGTAACACTGAAAAGCTTTTGAATTCAGTGGAGGGTTGATCCTGGCTGGATACCAGGTATCCAACAAAGCTACTCTAACATTCTCCTTCGCAACTAGACATGGGAGAGAAAATATAGTGAAAGGCTCATGATTTGAGATAAAGTCAGTGAGACTGGTAAACCAATTACCATCTCAGGCAAAACAGATTGAATTTGGTCATTAGTTGACTTTAGGACCAAGAAAATCAGATCAGGATAATGAGAAGTAAAACAAACCTTAAAAACAGTTTCCCCCACTTCTCTACCTTCCTAGTTCTACTTCCTCCTGCAATGGTACAGGCAGAAGGGGAATGGGGGCTATGGACAGTTCATCAGATATTTTTTCTCCCAGTGCTCAGGAAGAGAAGTCCTTCCCATACTCCAGTGTGGAGTGCCTCCCACAGGACACAGTTCCCTATTAATTTCTCCAGTGTCAGCTCATCTCTCAGGAATATTGCACTCTTCCACAGGTGCAAACCATCAGGCACAACCTGCTCCAGCACGAGATCTCACAAGGTAACAAGTCTTACCAGGAAACCCGCTCCAGTGTAGGCTCCTCTCTCCCTGGCTCTGCAGGTCCCTGCCAGGACCTGCTCCAGCACAGGCCTCCTGTAGGGTCACATCCTCTTTTGGGCATCCACCTGCTTTGGTGTGGGTCTCCTTCACAGGCTGAAGGTGGATCTCTGCATCCATGTGGTCCCCGTGGGCTGCAGGAGCACAACTACTTCACCATGGGTTGCACCATGGGCTGAGGGGGAATCCCAGCTGCAGTGTCTGCCTTGTCCCTCCCCTTCTTCACTGACCTGGCTGTCTGCAGAGCTGTCCCTCTTATGTACTCTCACTCTGCTCTTCTCTGGTTGCAATTACATCTACCCAATAACTTTTTTTCCTTCTTAAATAAATATGTTATCAAAAGGCATTACCATAATTTCTGATTGTCCCAGCCTTGGCCAGCAGCATGTCTGTCTCGAAGGTGTCAGACACTGGGTCTACCAGACATGGAGGACACTTCCAACAGAAGCCAGTAGCTCCCCCACTACCAAAACCTGGCCATGCAAACCTAAGACAAATTCACATGTTATTGTATTTAGATACCAGTTAAGCACACAAGATACCCTGCTTTAAAGATGAAAGGGAAAACAAAGCAAAACAGAATCTATGCAAGCAAAAGTTGGTTAGGGAACTTGATGGATCCTGGCATACATGGACTTTATGGACTCCTGAAGCATTTGTATTGCAATCACTAGGACTTTTGACAGCAGAGCCACTAACAAACACTACAAGCTGAGTCTTCAGTTCTTGAAGGTTCTCCTTCAGCCTCAGGCTGAAGTTTTATTAATTTTATTTCACTCTGTTAGCATATTTTGAGTAGAAATTCAGACTTACTGACCCTTTTCCTCACTGTGTGATACTAGAATACCTAAATGTTTACTAATCAAAAAAGTCATAGGGTAACAGTAAATTTGTGGTTCCCTGTAATAGTATTTATACCAAGCCATTTCCCATCAGTGGACTGCATTTCAAAAATTTATTTTGAAGTTCTACAGTTAAACCAATTGCTTGTGCTTACTTGCCTGCCTGCTTTTTCCAGCTATTAAATTGTTGGCTGCACACTAGGTTTTATCCTCTAATAAGAGAAAGGCACATGTTCCTTAAAAGGAAATCCCATGCTGCTGTTCTGTTGTGACTCAACTAACTTGGCAAGAAAGGAATTTACTCAATTTCCATATCAGATCCACACCAACCCGTGCTGAGGCACATGGATGACAGCATTCACAGGATTACAACATTTAATAGAGCCACAAGCAGTATGGAGATCAGTGCAGACCTTACTACTCACGTGAGGCAATTAGCTTCACTAAACAGTAAATAAGCAAATTATTTTATCTTTATTTGCAGAAAACCTATCAGAAACCACTGAAATCCACAAAACTGGAACAATTAAATTTGAAAGGTGCAGATGAAAATCTCATGCACTACATGTGGGTGACTTGTGCATATACTACCAATATTGTTTAAGAAATACAGCAACACTGCTATGCAATCCTTTTTAATCCAAGATTTAATGCCACTGGACATCTGACACACCCATCTCTCATACAATCTGTCAGGCAGAGCACTATTCCTTATCACTGTGGGCTACAAAGCAGGCTTCTCTGTCTTCTCCCCTTATTGTTTGGGGGGGCATCCCAGAGAGCTGTTGGAAAATGAAAGCTTATCCAACTCCTGGAAACCTCTGGGAAAGGAAATGGGGCAGTTTTGGACAAACAGGGAGCATTACCTGATTCCATTCCTCTAGTTTATAGAAGTCACCATCCTGCATTAGTCACTGTAGTCTCTGAGTGCTTTTTACTTGCTCAGCAATTGAACTAATGCCTGTTCTTGTAGGGCTTTTTCTGTGTTAGTTTGGGTTTTTAAATTTTTTTCCTGTGGGATTGTTGTGTGATGCAGCATTTTGTACCTGAACAAGAACACAGTGGGCTGTTGGAGAAGGAGCTGACAAAGGAGTGCATCTTCCATGGGTACAATTTAGTGTCTGGAGAAGTACCTTTTGCATTCTTCGGTATATGCTCCAAAAGCTGTCTTTGCAGAAATGCATTACAAAAGGTATTTTTAGGTACTTTCTACTGTCTCTCAGAGGAACAGTATCAAACAGTATCAAAGCAAAGAGAATATGCTTTGATTTTAATTTCAGCTGAAAATGATAAATCAAAGGACAACTATGAGAATCTTTGAAGTAACTACTACAGAACTATTTCTGTAATTTTCAGCTTTTCGAACATGAAACAAATTCTATATCCTGGCCAGCACACTAATCTCAGAATTTGGAACACAGAAGTAATCAAGTACAAAAAACTAAGCCTTTTGCACAGATGGCAAGTTTGTAACTTGCTTTGAAAAGCAAACTAAATTTGAAGCTGCTACATCACCTGTAGAAATAATGTTTATTGCATAATTAGTGGTATTTTTGTCCATTATTTGGGAATATGTTTACTAAGTTTATTGTTTAGCATTCATGTTTTTGGATTGCATGGTTATTATGTCTGTGTTACTACACCCTACACACAAGGGTATTCACAGAGTGTGAAGACGCAAAATGAAATGTGTGAACAGTATGGAGTCAAACTTCAACTCCCTGCCACAGGTGTCCAAGAATACTAACATGCAAATGTATGGACACTGTACGATCATTTAGCAAAGAAAAAGGGAAGGGGGGGTGCTTAAATGGCAGTTAGATGCAAACCTGAGATGTTCACAGTTTTTCAGTGCAGATGCCTTTTAAAGGATTTGTTGAAAATTGATATAGTAGCAAGAACTCTGATGAAAGTAATGAACAATGCTGAACAGACCAGTGAAAAAGGATATCTTATAGGACAATTCTGTTTCTTGCCGCGTTATACTAAAACATGTTTAATTATAATAAAAGACAAACAAAAGTACAAGGTATCACTAGGTCAGCTGTAAAGTTTGGAGTCCTAACACAGATTGGACTTTCAAAATCTAAGCAAGTGATGGTGTGCTTTATCATTCCAGAGGCTGAGAAATTTTGCAGGTCCAACTACACCTGACCCTGACAAACAACTGAAACTTAATAATACAAGGATTTGTCATCTATTTCAGTAAAATTCTTTTCATTTGCAGAGGTCTGTCCACAGAAATCTTGATGAGCAGAGTCTTATGTCATGCAGTGAGCACAACCAATGTAGTACACTACTCTCCTTATCTTTTGAATAGTCTGGATATCAGCGGCGTATTAGGTAATTATGTTTGGGAGGCATCAGAATATTATTATTTTGGAGTTTCTTTCTTTTTTCTGCTTCAAAGAAGTTTCCAGTGTCACTGCAGCATCTTTGTATGAGTTTTCCACACTGCAAACTGAGAAGAGACATTAAACATGAAAAACAAATTATTAGAGAATGTAATACCACAGAAACTTTCTTTGAGATGAAGGACTAGATATTATCAAAAAATAATGCTGTAACTGACTTTATTTCAAAATCACCAGGTATTCTTTACACTGCACATTCAATAAAAACAAAGCAATGTACCCACTGATATAATTTCCAGTTCTGAAATGGCCTAGATTTTGCCCTTAAAGGACCTGAGACCTGTGAGATGATGTTATAGCACATGGGCATACTCTTCTGTTCAGAGCAAAAGACCATGCATGACATCATAGAAATGACACTGTCGTGACAAAGTTTGTCCTTAAAGAATTACATTTTAACAGTACCAAATTGCTATCTGACATGTAACAGCCTGCTTTGAAAGTGAGAATGTCATGAGCGTGAGTCTATTATCAGTCTGAGACTCATCATCCATCAAAGTTTTTACATGGCTTTTTAGTTCTTCCCTGTCCCATCCTGCGTTTGTCCTTTGTCTAACAGACAACTCAGTTCCTGAGCCTTCAGGTGAAGCATGTTTACTTGGCACGGACAAGAAAACAAGGAACAAACTCATTACACAGGAAGTGACAGAAAAGTGTGCATTTTAGAAGTCAAAACTGTGCAATAAATCCCAAGAGGTGGGACAGAACTAGCACACACACACACACACACACACACACACACACACACACACACACACACATATATTTTGCTTAAAAAAACAACCGTACATTTTTTCTTGGGCCCAGCTAACACACTCGCTACTGCGCAGCCAGACCGCAGCAAAGACGCACTGCTTGTTTACCATGGCTGAACAAGGCCAGATCTGTCCCTCACTCTTGCTGGCCTCAAGCCCTTCGCTCACAGCGGTCCAGCTTTCACCTCGGCGGGCTCCTACAGACGGAGACTTGTGGGAGACAAGAAGCCCTTGCCGCCCACACCGACTGTCGAGCAGGCAGCGGGGGCAAAGAGCAGCACTCGCCTACTCGGCAGCGGTTCCGCTTCTCGTACTGACAGAACCAGGGTGCCCTCCCTAGTGCCGACGGAACCTGACAGAGCTCCAGATGAGTTTCGATCTCAAGCACACACGCGACTCCTAGGGATGGTACTGTCTAGGGCCAAGAGTTGGACGCGATGATACATGCGTGTCCCTTGCCCTTTCCAACTCAGAGTACGCTGCGGTTCTGTGACGAGGGGGCTGCAGCCTCCACGGGAGAGCTGCGCGATGCCTGCCCGGCAGCCGCACGGTGTCCCCGCGGGCCGAGGATCACCCGGCCCCGCCCGGCACGGCGAGCCCCGCGCGGAGCGGCCGCGCCTCGCCGGGGCAGCGCGGCGGGACCCGCCCCGCCCGCAGCCGCGCGATGACGTGAGCGGCGGCAGCACCGCCCAGCCGGAGGCAGCGGCAAGAGCGCGGCTCGGCGCGGAGCTGCCGCCGCGTCTCTCGGCTGGCGCCGCCGTGCATGGGCAGGGAGCGGGCGGGACGCTGCCTGCGCGCCGCGCTGTACAGCCGCCGCCGCGGTGAGTGGGGCCGGCAGCGCCCGCCCGCCAGCGGGGCCCAGGGGGTGGCCGGGATGGCGGCTGCACCGCCGGGTCCCGCGCCCCGTCCCGCGGGCGGGGGCTCACCCCCCGCGGGCGGGGCGGGCGGGCTCTCGGGGGGCGGGCGGCGCTGCCCGCCGGGCGCTGCGAGCGGGGCACCGCGCTGGCTTCCTCCCCCTCCGTAAACAGGGCTCTCGGGGGGCGGGCCGGGGCCGACCTGGGTGGCGGGGAAGCTGGAAGTGTGGCTGCCGCGCCTCTTCGGCTCTTCGGTGGAGGTGCTGTGTGTTGCGGGAGAACTTACTCGCGAATACTTATTTGTGCCGTTAAAAAAAAAAAAAAAATCTCTTCGCAGAAGGAGGGCAAACAGTCTCGAAAAACCACATTTGTGGTTTTTCTCTGTAAGTCTCTACTGAATTTGCTTCTGTGTGGGGAAGTGTTCCGTTAGGTGTGGGTTATGAATTAATGGATTTGATTAATTTTCAGAAGATCATTTTTCTTTCAAGAAAGGAATTTCAGACAGAACTTAACTTCCTCAGGTTTTCTTTTTCTTTCTTTCTTTTTTTTTTTTTTTGACTGAAGTCTAATTAGAACCTGATTGTGGCATTGTCTTCAAATTTCTCACTTCTGCAGTCAGTGACAGGTGAGAAAATAACACCTTCTTTTGGTTATTCATAAATTGTTTTATGTTGGGAATTGTTGCCTGTATTCCTTTTGGTTGCTGTACAGAAGGAAACATAATTGGGAAGATTGTAACGGCTGTTAACAGTTTTGAGTGTAATTTTGCACTTGAGCTTATTTGCTTCATGATCAGTGTTTCTGGCATCTTAAAGCTTACCAATTTGTTATCTACTTCATTTGTTCTATTGCTAGTTAAAGGTAATGTGTATGTATCTAGGTGAGAGAGAAGTAATTCTTAAGTTTCTATTTTATGGGAAATCATTATTGACAGAAGACTATAGAGAGATTCTGTGCACACTTAAAGGTATTTTGGGTCAGTTATATGGATTAACTTTCTTTTCCTTCCCTGCATCTCAGTCTTCTTCATAACTATTATGATGCTAATACTGTAGTGATGTTCTTTGGGCATGCCCGTTTTTCTTCCCTTTTTAGGGTTTGTGGCAGTAATTTGAGGATTCAGTAGGAATAGTAGCCGCTACTGTGTTCTGCTTGATGAGAATGCATCCAGAGTGACTTACATGGTCTAAGTCTAGGCTCTTGAATTAAACAACTTCTGTATTATTGTATGAAATAACAGGGATTTTAAGCTGTGGTGGACTTTCCAGAGAAGCCTGAATTTGACCTATTTACAGATTTTCATTTTTTTGTAAGCGCCAGCGACAGCAACATGGGGAAGGAGTATTTGCTGCTGGGAGGGGAAGTTGTAATGAGCAACAAGTACATGGAATGCAGAAAATGGTCCAACATCCTTGTTGATTGAATCAGACTGACTGGAACTGCAGAATGGAAAATGAAAGGAGGTTGCTACTGCTTTTTACTTGTAGCTGTTTAAAGTAATGATTAGGCTAATAAAAAGTTGAAATCTCTGTAGAATAACCATTTCCAAACTATGCGGAGGTGGTGTTATGCATGATCACAGAATAGTGCTAAAGTGAGTGTTACTGCCATGTTGTACTAGCAGTGGCATCATCTTTCTGAAGTTAGGAGAAAAGCAATTGCTGAATGAGGTTGTTGCTTTGCCATTGGTCTCTGTTTTTGTCAGCTTTGGGGCATTTTTACAGTATGACCTTATGTAAACAAAAGTTAAGTGATGATGTTTGCAGTTACAAGAAATAACCTGAGATCTCATCTGAAAGAGCCTTAAAAGGGAAATAAACACAATTCAGAAATGTAGTAGTATTAAACAGAGACAGTAATTAAATGGTGCTCATTATGAAGAGTATCAAAAGTTACAAAACTTGCAGTTAAAAAGCAGTTAACAGAATTGACCATTTGTTCTAAAAAATGGTATTCTAAAAAAACAAAACAACTGGAAGAAGGCAACCAAAATCTGGTGGCTTTTTTTAGAAAAGTAACTGGAACTTTAAGTAGGAAGTTGAACTAGATGACCTCCTGCAGCACCTTTCAACCCAAATTATCCTATCCTAGTGCTCCTCTTCTGTTACAGGCTAGTATTTTTCTTGTAACACACCTGCTACTTTTTACCTAGGCTTGCATGCAAATGTTACTACTGTCATTAGGCAAGTACATGGTTATATTTTTTCATTTGACTTAATAGACCTGCTGTTTCAAAGCCTCTAACCATGGCTGTGCACTGATTTTGGTGGGTTCTTTTTGTATTTGTATGTCCCATGGGGTTCTCATAAGAGGCCAGCAGGATGACTAATATGAGTAATACTAGCATGATCTGAGTCAACATTTGAGCTCATGCTTACGCTTGTATTTCTTTACCTTGTTTCAGTTACAATTTCTTTATCAAAAGGTCAATGAGGAGCTTTCTTGAATTTCTGAATATAAGATTTTAGAATTATTCTGTAAGGTAGATCATTCTTCATGCAGATGTGAAAAACCGTACAAAAATATGAATATACAAAGAAGCTTCTTTGTAGTAGTTCTGCTGAAGGAACAGTAATCCACTCTTATTTGCTGTGTACAAGTAGATACTTTCTGCTTCATACTGTGTTCATCTAGAGAGTAGATTGTATGTCTCACTTAAATTGGTTGTGCATGTCAGTACAGTGACAGCTACAAGGTACAAGTGTAAGGTAGATTGTCAGTTGCAACCTCTAAGATGCTCAAAGAAAAAGGGTGATGCCTCATTCAAATGTCAAGCTTTGTGGGTTATGCAGTACTGCATGCATAGAGGTCTTGTTCATGTGGACAATGATAACCCCCATGTGTTATGTAGAATGACTTGCCTAGAAGGCAATTGTCCATCTAATTTTGGTTATGTAGTTACTGTTTCACACAGTCAAAGCTGAATCTTTAAATCTAATTTGCAGGAAAAAACCTGTCCAATCTGGTGCAGGCACCTATTGATTTAAAATCAATAGAAATATTGTCCCTTTCTGAGGTGAGTTGTCTATGCATCTGTCTTTGACAATGACTTCCACAGTAACATTACGTGGTTCCTTTTGTTGTTAGTAGTTGCACATTTCCTTATATTAGGAAGGGAGGTGTTAGTTCTTGCTGCTTAGATTTTCTGTCTTCTTGGTTTTCTTCTGGTTTTGTGTGGTGCTTTTTTTTCAGGGGTGGGGGAAGGGGGGGTATATGTGTATTTTCTTTTTCCTTAGAGTCTTTAGTATTTGTTCATAGCTCATACAAATCTATGAAATAATTCCGGTTTTCTGTGTTTTTTGCAATGTCACAAAAGACAATATTCCAGGTGAATTGAGAACGTTTTCAGAACCTTTCCTCTTTTCATCAGAACACTTTTTCTTGTCTTGTGTGTGCCTGTATTAAACAGAGATTCTGCTGAGCTGCACATCCTGTGAGTGGTTGTTGTGTTTATCTGCTTACATTTGGCTTAAAATTTAATGTCACGTGGGAATAACTGCAAGTTGTTCTTTCAGGGGTATATTATTTTATGTTTGTTGACATCAGACATTATCTGTCTTCTGGTTTTTTTTGCTTGGCTAGCTCTCAGTTTTGATCCTGCTCAAGTCTCATGTAAGCTGGTTATCACCAAAGTTGCTTTTAGGCTAGGACTTTGAAAGTGCTTATATGCTTGCATAAATATGTATGGCGTGGTATTTCTTGCACTGCATGCAGTCCCACATGGGATCTTTTCTGATGTTTACCCCTGTTCTTAATCTATGTGTTGTTCGTGGGGTAAGGTTTTTTATCAACAGTTCAGTGGAGCTGATTTAGCTGGTATTACCTTTATCGTTCTTGTTCTGGCTTGTGTGCCAGAGCAGCTGCAGTAGATTTCAGGACTTAAGAAAGTCTTTAACAGATGTTTTAAGTAGATGGATTTATTATACATGTTCAAAGTATTGTGATTAAAGTTATTAGCATATATAATTAAAACTTTTAAAGTGCTTCTTTATGTAACTTCATTGGTCTCAAGGATTCAGGATTCATTTTTGTAGTATTTAGTGAGAGTAACTATCAAATCAGTTTAAATCAGTTTTTTAGGCCTTTTTTTTGTACAGTCTATATCATCCTGTTCACCAGAAACATTGCAAGAATTTTGAGGGTTTTTTGGTAAGCGGATAATATGTTAGAGGAATAGTGTTAGCGTACAGGTCCAGTATGCTTTAAATGAGTATTTTCCACCTCTGATATCCGTTAGTCTTGTTTGACTGCAAGGATTTCACAGTTATGACAAAAGTGTTCATCACTATTCAGTATGTCATAACACTGGCTATGGCTTGAGTTTCTAGTACTGTCAGATATTTCTAAAGTAAGAAATCTTTTCCTTCTAAATATCCAATGTTGATACATAAACATTCAGTTCCTTTGGTACCCATA